>NC_079148.1:134272593-134872593 GCF_945859685.1 Eupeodes corollae | reverse complement strand
TTTCCTTGGGGACCTCTTAAAGCGCATAGGGCCTCTACTACGCCTACTCGCCATCGTGTGTGCTTTCCGGAGATATATTTCAGCTCTCTCCAACTCTTTCCTAGTGACGCTGATTCCTCGACTGTTCTGCGTCATGTGCTTCTTGGTCGTCCAGCTCGTCTTCCTTCTTTTGTAAGCTTATTCCAATGCATTGTTTGGCCTGAAATGCAGTCGTTACCTTTTCGAAGAGTATGTCCAGTCCATTGCCACTTACGCCTTCGTATAATTGAGTCTATAAGTTCCTGATCGGTCCTTTTATGAATTACCTCATTCAGCTTGGCCAGAAAATTCTTAGGATGTTGCGAAGACATCTACTCACGAAGGTTTGCAGCTTCCTTGTAATGGCTGAAGTAACCTTCCAGGTGCTGCACCCATAAAAATGTTCAGATTCGACATTTGTGCAAAACAGTCGTAGTTTTGTTCTTTAGCTGATAGAGTTATTCCTCTAAATTTTCGATAACATACCGAACGCCGCTTTTGCTTTGCGATGCGGTAGATGACGTCTTGTTCGGTTCCACTTTCAATGAAGACGATTCTTCCATGGTATTAAAAGCTCTCCACCAGTTGTGAGGAAATATTTATTTGAGAGGATGGTCGGGTTCCGAGGTTGATCCTTCTGTTTTATAAATAAAATAAATTAGGTGGCGCAACAGTCCACGAAGAACCAAGGCCTTGTGAGTTACAACTCTCAACCATTCCTGTGCGAGTACTGTTGTCAGGAATGGATGGACCTACTGTTTATACGCCAAATCCAACAGCTTATCTGAGAAAGCACTTTTTCATGACAAGAATTACTCTTGGGGAATTTGTCAATTCCTCCCAAAAGGCAGTACCCGTGAATAAAACTTTAGGTGGCACAGACAGGGATCAAATCCAAGACCTCTGGCATGACAGCCCATCGCACTAACCATCATGCCCGGGTAGTACGATCCTTCTGTTTTGCCGGAATTCATTTTCAGCCCTACGATTTCTGCTTCTCTTTCCACACTTGTTGTCATTTGATAGAGATCCATGGTGCTATGAGAGAGAAAAAAATCAAACATCGTCCTCGTAATGCAAGTGCTTTATATAGGATGTCAAAGTCCTTTGAATCCTCCGTTACCTGACAAAGTTGCACACAAAATGAAACCCCTTATTAGAAAGCCCAATATCGTTGTTTCTTCTACACATCATCCCACTAACCCTTACAAAAGAAAACTCACATTATAAATCAACTTGTTAACAATTTACAAGGACGATGTGTGTCATATTAGTTTTACCTACATTGTTCAGAAGTGGGATTTCAACTCAAACTTAATTTTATTTCTTATATGATTTCACTTCATTTGCAAACTTTATATTTCCAATTTTAACCAATTGCAATCCTAACTTGAAAGTTGTTCTATTTCGTTTGCATCGTGCCGTCTAAGTATTCCTTAAAATAAACGAATACATTTTTTTTTCAAAACTTTAAACAAACGTGTCTTCAACTCAACAAAATACTTCTTCCTTCAATGAAACCATGATATAATAAAAAACTAAGCGAAAAAACTTTCTCATATCTTCTGTATTTCTAGTGTGAACTCTGTGAAGTGTCGTCTCAGCGTTGATCATTGTTAAACGATAAAAAACGAATTTTTCTTAAAAAACAGAAAGATAACATAAAACTTTTCCATTGTCCTTCTGTCACCGACGAAATGTGCAGCAGAGTGCAGAAGAGTTTTTCTACTAACTTAGACTCAAAACTATTGCGACACCTGATGGAAGAATTTTCACATAAAGTTTTCTTCTTTTTTTTGCTGTTAAATCGAAATCAATACTATCTAACTCACATGTTCAATGGAATCCAATGCAATCCTATCCAAGACCATGGAAATGAAAATTCCACGAGAAGGAGTTGATACTAAAAGTGACCTATAAAAAAAAGAAGGAATAAAGGAACGCAACGTGCGGTGCTTCGCGTCATAGGGAACATAGCACGAACTTTTGTGACTTTGCAAAAAGAACATGGTTGTCCATCCGTAACTACATTACATACGTGACCGTTTTCGAGCGATGCGGTGTCTATATCGCTACACACTCGTAGTTCTCTTGAATTACGGAAATCACTAGAAATAAAAGACTTGGACACGGGTATAAAATTTCCAAACAGCCTCCGAATCCCAACCATGATGCTGTTGGTGTCCGCTCGGTGGCATTGTCCCAATCTGCATAGTCGCAGTTTGTTCGAAAAGCGAAGAGCCCGGAACAGATCGCACCACTGAGAGTTAATTGCACGGAATTTGCGATATGTCCTATCGAATGACGTATGCACACAAAAACCAACGTCCAAAAGGGCAAGTGGTAAAACATATATGGCAAAAGATTATCTATGGAAGAGATGTGGAAATGAGCTGAGGCGCGATTCTTAATCATTAATTGGATAGCTGATAGTTGCCTATTGGAGTTGGTACTTGAAATATTCAAGCGATGCTGGAGACGTTTATTATCCATCCCAACACTTGATTGTCACACAAGAAATGTGTAATATGAGAATTTTATCGTAGCATGCAGTGGAGAAATATATAAGGCTTTTGCTAGGCATAATGCTATGGGAAGCTAATTAAGAGTTTCAATGGAATAAATATAAGCGTTTGTTTATGTTTTCTGGCAGGGCCGCTGTGTGTAGCTTTTAAGTTATGAAAAGACTTTTCAATTTAAATTGGCAAGACATAAAATAATGAAAATCATTAAACTCCAGACGATGAAGAAATAAAAATAGTTGCTCGAGTGACAGGAATTTGGGCTAGTTAGTAGTTCTAGCAATACTTTTTCTCAATAAGATTGAAAAAGAAAACAAATCTAAGCTAATGTTAGAAATGGGAAAGGCAGTTTGTTTGTGTGTTTGCTTGTTTGTTTGTTTGTAAGTCCTTCACATCACAACGGAGCAATATTGTGAGATGATTTTTTGTGTGGAGGTAGTTACAAAGCTGGAGAGTGTTTAAGCTACTACGGTGGTAAGATATCTAATTCGCAGCACATTCGAGCCGATCCGCAGGTAACAATATTTTACTTCTTTGTAGAAAACTAATTGGTAGCATATCATTAGCTGCTGCCTGCTTTTTTACCGTTGACTATCATTAGACTTTTATTGATATGAAATTAACGCACGAAACAATGCTGAAACAGTTTAAAAAAAAGGAGAAGGGCGATTGAAAACCGATATGACACCAACTGTAGAATTTAGTAATTTATTTCATAGAAATTCTAAACTTTTTAAAAAAAATAACCCTGATTTACAAAATAACTTACATGACGATAAATTTCTCTGTAAAATAGTCATTTTAGAACCAAGAACGATGTTGTTTTGATAAGACAAAATTTTTTAAAATGTTAAATCACAAAATCTCAGTTTCCAAATATGATCACCATTTCAGAAACTTTCATAGCAAAACTATGGCTTTAAAAATAATGTGAATGCGTTTTTGAAGCGCCCATCTATCGTTCCATTTTTAGTAATGGCGTAGTTTTTACTACCTCTGTCTATCAACTCCTACTCTCACCTCCCCACCTTGAACATCGGGTGACTAGTACCTCAACTGGAGAATGGGTTCCAACCCCAGTGGAAAGTTGTTGGGAGCAGAGAAGGGGGGAGAGGGGTTTCCACTAAGGCATCTCTCCTAACCCAGACGACAGCGGACGAATTCTCGAGATGGAATCAACGTCTACAGTTCCTACGTAAACTAAAAGACTGCGATGCATACTACGGTGACTGCTACCGAGAACAAAGACAGCGTCTATTTGGGTGTGGATTTGTTGTTGGAACTAGACTCAAGAAAACAGTCTTGAGTTTCAACAGTGTAAGCGAGCGCATCACGACAATCCGCATCAAGGCTAAATTCGCCAACATAAGCCTAATATGCGTGCATGCCCCAACAGAGGAGAAAGATGAGACACCAAAGTAATATTCTTCGAGCTCTTGGACAAGACATATGAGCAGTGCCCTGGCTATGACATTAAAATTGTCTTAGGAGATTTTAATGCCAAGCTAAGAAGAGAAGACATATTTGGTGGCATAATCGGTTAAAAAAGGTTAAACGCTGAAACGCAACAGTCCGATTAGCATCTTGTAAAAACTCCGCTGATTTTTGGAAACTGGCTAGGGAGCTGTATGGAATATATTTTACTATCCCCACAAAACTGTCTTAATGCTTCCCTATTTCAAGGATCTTTTCAATCCTGTAATAACGCCGACAAAGTGGCAATTCGCAGCACCTGGATTCGTAGTCGACTCTCTGGATTGTGCATTTACATTAAGCGAGTTGGAAGAAACGCTGGAGACGCTTAAAGATGGAAAAGCAGCCGGTTCGAATGGTAGTCCAGAGGAATTTTTTAAGTATGGGTCTGTCATGCTTAGAGAGCATCTTCTAAACTTTTTAATACAGTTTAAGACCGGAAACTTGCTGAGGGAGTTGCAGGCTGGATTTAGATAAGGATATTCAGCAATAGATAACATTTATACACAGGAGCTTGGCAGAGAATTTCTTGAAACAAAGAAAAAAGCTTTATGTATTTTTTATCGATTTTAAAGCAGCTTTTGATACAATCGATTGAGGTACACTATTCTACACTATTTGTTCGAGATTTTGAGCACCTATATAGCGGAACAAGGGCGGCTGTATGGACAGGTGAAGAACTCTCAGACTTTGTTTGAAACCTCATCGGGAGTGAGGCATGGTTGTACATTAAGCCCTACTTTGTTTGCACTATTCATAGATGACCTTTAAGACTTCCTGTCGGGTGTTGTTGATTTTGCAGGGATGTGGATTAAGGCACTTCTCTTCGCAGATGTTTTAGTCATGTTTGCACAGTCACCGGAAACTTTGCAGCTCATGATTAATAGGGTTACTAGTGTAGTCAGCTATGGAATTTAATAGTAAATATAGATAAATTGAAAGTTATGGCAATTAAAAATTGTAGTGGACGAAATGCATTAAATTAAAAATGGAGATTTAATCGCAAAAACATTGAATGTGTTCGAGAATACAAATACTTAAAGAAGAAATTGGTAAATGCGAAAACTGCTGCCCTGGAACCAAGACTTCATAGTAGCACATTTAGAGTATTTGAATCAGTAGATGAGACCATACTTTTATATGGATCGCAGGTATGGGGATGTCAAAAATACAATTTGGTTGAAAAACTACTACACTTTATAAAAAGAATATTTCATCTGTCGAAAAATACGCCAAACTACGTAATAATGCTGGAAACGGGTCGCTCTCCTTTGTTTTTTTTTTTTAAACATTTAAGTTGCAAACCGACCATAAAAGCCATACAAGATCAAAACAGTTGGTATCGAGAGTGGCAAGATCTTGCTAAGGAATGTCAAATTAATTTCAATTTACCCATAGACGATTTAACGACCGCTAAAATTATCTTGTATGAAGTCATTTTAAGGGTTGATGGGAAATGTAGAGCTGAATATATTGCTGAAGCGTCTAATTCCTTGTACTGAACAACTTACAACCGATTAAATCATAACCGTGCAGAGAAAAACTATTTTAAGGATTCAAATAATGTTCTTGTGACTTCTTTGATGGTCAGACTACCTAGTTGTTGAAGCACTTTCACTTTCTGAATTCACTTAAAATCTACTTTTAACTTTTAACCTAAATTTATTTTCAATTTGATATTTTGGATAAAACTTAAAGTCAAAACCTGAATTAAAACATAAAACCTAAATTTGAATTGAAATTATAAAATGAAAATAAAAAATCACTGCGAGTATAGCCTAAATTTTTAAAATCCTAAACTCGTACTAAAATTCTTAACTTTTCAAATTTGCCGCCACTAAAAATCATCGGCCATCTTTTATTATAACAAAAATATACTTAAATTAAAAACAAAAAAGAGAAAGAAGAAAATAAAAGAAGGATCTATCTGGCATTCAAGCAGAGACCGCTCTTTTTTGGTCAAATGTTTCGAACACTTTCAGATTGAAGTAAGTAAGTAAAAATAATAGAAATATCTATTTGAATAATTATCTGTGAAGATTTGCTTATCAGATCAACATTCGCGATTAAATCGAACTAATAGATTTCAATTTCATTCCACACAGACCTGATTTACTCCTAGAGTGTAATATTTGCAACCTATCAGAAAGGGAGGATACTGTCCACTTCTTGGGAAAATATCCCATTCTCAGAGAAATCAGAAGGAATGTATTCGGAAAAGACTTTCTATCGGAAGATCAAGTGATAAGTTTATTGAATGAAATGAATGTTGCCAATCTTTAAGAATTTTGCAAAACTGCGCTTAGACATAGAAGTGCTATAATTAACGGAGATTTCTGATTGGGTTTCTAATCACTGTTTTTTAAATTATTTTCAATCTTTTATGAACTGTATCTACATTGTTAAAAAGTTATAAATGTCAATTTTACTTTAATTCAATAAAATCTGTATCTGTATGTTGAAATAATGTTTCAAAATCTCTTTGTACGTTAAAACAGGCCATTTGGTAATTGCTTTCAGAGACACGTTTACAATCAAAGCTCAAAATTGAGAAAGTTCAAAAGCTTAAACTAATGAGGAATTACCGTTAAGTTATTTATAAACAACTGAGTGTTCATCTTTTCTCCAAAAACAAAAAAATAAGATAATAAAACCTTACAACTAAATGTTTTTACGTAAAAAAAAAAATAAATTATAAAATTTCTCATTTAACACAATCATATCATTTTTTAAATTATATCCTTGAGGACAAACAAATTTAATACTACACAATCTTGAAGTAAATTGCATTTCCGACAATATTTACTACGAACGGAAACTATACGAACCATAGGAGGTTTTCACATATATAGTTTCAAAATGTACCACGACACAAGCATGAGTATGAGTATGAGAATATCCTTTGTGATCAGAAGGACATTTTTCTTCTTTTCTATCACAAAATGTCTTTATAAAGCAAAAGAAACTATAACTTTCCTCCTCAATCCTCAATGACCCTTTTCATGTAGCCCAATGGAAATAATCCCACCATTCAGCTTGATGTCCTCTTTATATTTAATAGGATTTAACTGAAAATTGCAGACTCATAAACCACACATACTCGTATACTTACCCATACATTACATATTGTAACCATCATCCTGCTAAATCAACCTTTTTAGCTATGTGATGGTATTTTCTTGTTCCCTTTGTTTTTTTTTTAAATCGTATTTTTTAGTACTTTTCTGCTGACAATCCATCATTAGCAAAGAACACAGTCATTCAGCCAGTTAACTCCTTCCTGTTCTTCGTCATCATCATCGTCGGCATTGGCTTCGTCGTTGTCGTCCTTGGTCCTTTTTTTACTCTAAACTCCGACTACGACTCCGATATATAATGGGAAAACGAACAATGTCGGTTTGGTGTTGGATGTTGGTGGTTGATGATAAAATGCTTCCAAAACTCAGATTTAGAGCATTCCGAACCGAGAACTGGCATCATGACTTCGAGTACGAGGATATCCCCAACACCAGAACACCACCGATAAAAGGAAAAACCCCAAATGAAGAACGTTATTCGTTGCTCTTTTCGCTGCAGAATCGCATAAATCAATTCCGGCGTGCATGTCACTATGCCAGGACGACGACGACGGTGATGACGACGGCAACGAAAAGGGACGAACAAAAAATCCAAAGGAAAACCTCGACAATTCCGAAGATAGGGAATGATTTCAAGGAAGGCAAATGAAAAACGGTTTAACTCATAGATTTACTCTGGCCCGCCACCAGCCATAAGAACAAATGACAAAGAGCCTTAACTGGAATAGAAATGGTGGAGGTGTTGGCGTTAGTGTTGAGGGCGATGGAATGTCCTTTTTAAAAGATGTTACGGCAGCGCGGTGGGATAATATTTTCTTCCCTCATTGATAAGCAAAGAATAATTGACAACTCAAAGTTGGCAACCGATTTTCTGCTTGCAAACAAAAAATCTACAAAAATAGGCGTGGTGACAACTGCTGCGGTTCTGGTTCCTTTTTTGTTAGTGCCCATGATGCTGGAATATTCTTTCGGAAGCTCATCAAATATTTTTGGTCAGTGAAAACTTTTTCTCCTTTTTCGGTAGGTAAAAATAAAAAAACGGTCCAGGTAGGTTTGCCAAAGTTGATGAGGTGGTATTCAATAGAAGTTTGAAGGAATAACTTTTGGCAGCATACCTATACTCATACACCTCATCATCAAAAAGCAAAAGTTTCAAGAGGTCGTTGTTAATATTTTAAATGTCTCCTATGCAAACGAAACTTCTCTCTTTTTTTGCCATAGCTTTGATATAAAGTTTTGTGCGGGTTTTCTTTTGGGTTAGTTTTTGAATATGCTTTGAAGTTGAATTTAAAGTGGCAACAGAAACTTTCCACAGAGAATAATATTTTGCAACAAATGCAATACTACATAAATCAAAATATTGCACGTCATAAAGTAGAGAAGAAGCCAACTGCACTTAATTTTTCAAAAACTTACCTTCGACATTGTAACACAGTGCTGTCATAATTTTGGGGAAGGTATCAAAAGCTCAAATGAGTCTTAAAATGGTCATAAATATTTATACTGATTGAAATAATTTAGAGTCCTCCTCTTTTTCTTGTAAGATTATAAGCAAATCAAAAAGGTCAATCACATCATCATCATTTTGAATGGGAATGCCCTAACATGCCTGAATTCAAAAATAAATATTTCATATTAAAGCTGATTGAGATCTTTTTTTTTTAACAGCTCCCTCGAGTCATAACAAAAACGGAACCGACAACCCTTCATTTCATTTATAATTTATCATTTTTGGTTTTTGAATATTATAGAGGAGGCAGTGTTTGAAATATACAAAGCAGACAAGCAACAACGTCTAATCGCCGGTATAAACGTCTTTTGAATCTTTGTTGAACTTAAACAAGAGATTATCATAATAAAACGTCAATCGGAACAACTGGCATAGTAATCCGTCGATATGGAGACTCCAATATAATAGATATCAAATTTGTCTTTATGTTTTTTCTTTTATTGTTTGTGTATATATTTTGTCGGTCTGGAGAAATTGAACATTGAAATTGTGGAGCTGATTTATGGCTGGTTTCTGGGAATAATAGAATTTTATATGAGTGGCTAGATTTCATCGCAGTTCCTTTTCTGAATACGATATTTGAAAAATAAAAGAATCAAAGTTTGGCAATAATGATAATGTTTAGAAATATGGTGAATAAAATTTTTCCTCGGAATGGTTTTCATCTACACAATTTTTGGAATGGCTAATACTTTTGCAATGGTTTTTATGAGCTCAACTTTGGATTTTGATAAAGATTTAAATGACACTAGATACCTTATATTTAATAGCAATACATTTTATGGAAAATGGGAACAAATTTTGAGGGACATTTTATTCAGGATAGCCCTAAATTTTATATGCATAGAAAATACTTTATGTGTTTTGGAATTTTTGGCATTTTCTTTGCCATACTTTACTCCAGTGTTCGACTTTATTTCTTATGACGACTTTGTATTTTTTTAAATTGCAAACTTTGAAACAATTTTAAAGAGTTATGTATTCTTAGAGACTTTAATTTGTCAAACATTGAATGGGCATTCGATCCCGAGGAACTACATTATTGAATTACAAAAAAAGCTTGTTTCTAAGCCATAAAGAGTTACGAGTACATGGTGCATATTCCGTGGCGTGAGTGTTTTTGTTTTTTAGATTTATTACATTTTTATGCCTTTTTTATTGATAATCTGAAATTGGCAATTGATATGTATGCCCCCAAAGTTAAAATTAGCCGAATATTTGTTTCTTAAATGTAAGACAGATATAGGTTGTTTAGAATTAAATATTTCCGAAATTGAAGATGGCCTCTTGCTTTTAAATGATGACAATGAACCAGGTCCAGACGAAATTTTACCTATTGTTCTTAAAAAATGTGCAGCTTCTCTATCTGAAACGCTTTTCCTAATTTTTAATAGCTCTTTAAAGAACGGCGAATTTCTTCCAGCATTTTAAACCCCTTTTCACAAATCAGGGTCTAAACAGCAAATATTCAACTACCGACCGATTTGTAAATTGTCGTGTATTCCAAAACTTTTCGAGAAATTGATATATAAAAAACTAACATTTTTAGTTAAGAAACACATTTCACCGCTACAATATGGTTTCGTTGCAGGATGATTAACAGCGACTTATCTTTCTATTTTCTCCAATTTCATTTTAAATAATCTTGAAGAATTACATCAAAATGATGTAATTTATACCGATTTTTTAAAGGCATTTGATAGAGTAAGTCACTCTATTTTTATGAAAGAATTAAAAAGGTTTGGTTTTCATTCTAAGTTTTTGAAATGGTTGGAATCTTATCTTAAGGGTCGAGTTCAATTTGTTTGCATTGACGAAGTTCTATCAAATCCAATTTTGGTTTCATCTGGTGTGCCCCAAGGTAGCCGTCTCGGACCCCTTCTTTTCCTAATTTTTATAAATAGTTTACCTAGTTTACCTATACTTTTTGAAGAGGTTTACATGGTCAGGAAACTTGTCTTACATTGTTTCGTTAACGTAACAGTTGCCCTAGTCTTATTAAAGGGTCCACCACTAGCCTAGTTCGAAAACTTACCAAACAGTGACAAGTTGAGGATATGGAGACGCTTTTCAACAATCATTCTAAGTTCTGCATATTAACGTAGTCACTACGCCATCACTATAAAGGAGATTTTGTATGAAAATCAGGAAAAATTTCAAGTAAACCCAAGTATGCGTATTCGTTACTACTAAAGTTTACAGAAGAAATATTCTCAGTTGTTCTTTAGCACCAAATCATAGTTCTGCAAATTACTACAGTACCTGTGACATGATGGTTAGTTTGTGCGTTAGCAACCCGTCAAATCTTCGGTTGATAAGTCTTCTTCCGAGCACCAGCAAAGTTTTCGAGAAGATTATTCATAGGGCTCTGAAAAAGTGGGCTGCGGACAACAACATTATTCCGGATAAACAGTTCGGGTTCAAGGCGGGTCATGACACAATTCGTGCTGCGTCTAAACTCGTTTCTGATATCCAATGGAATAAATCAAAACAACAATGCACAGGTGCTGTTCTGGTTGATTTTGAAAAGGCCTTTGACACTATATAGTTAGACGATCTTTACCTAAAACTGAGCAGACTTGGCATAAGCAAACCATTGTTGTATATGCTTTATGCTTAACGGTAGAAAGTTTGTTGTCAAAAGTGGCAATGTAACTTCTATCACAACAATCTTAAACAAAAATAGTCTTCAACAGGGAGCGGTGAATTCGCCAATTCTTTTCAGCATTTACACCAGCGATCTGATAGGAAGTCTTACAAAGGCAATTGCGTACTCCGACTATTTAATTGCGTACAGAACGGCCCGAAAGGTTGAGGTTATTAGAATTCTCTGCAGCGTGATTTCGACGAGATTCAGCGGTATTGCGACGACTGGAAACTGAAAATAAATTTCCAGAAGTCTGTTCCGCACTCCGTTAGCTAGAACCACGAGGGATACGTGCACGAATCGGCAGCCATTAGCATACAAAAGTGTAGTGAAGTACCTCGGTGTCTGGTTAGATCAGTATTTATATTTTGACAGACATACAAATGCTGATCTGACCAGTGCCAAAGGAGCCTGCGATCTAACGAAACGGCTGTTTTACAGCAGTCGGCTTGACCCCAGAGTGAAGGAATTTGCTACATGGCGCTCATGCGGCCGATGATTGTTCATGGTTGTCCTGTGTGGTTCAACGTTGCCTCTTCCCAGATGGATGTTTTCGATGCTGTACCGGCTTATATCGAACAGCCGAATCTTCTTATGTGCATTACTATTCCAACGAGGTCCTGCACAACGGGGCTTGAATCAACAGAATTGATAATTTCGTGATAAAACTCGTTCGAGGTCAGATTTCAAGAGCTATGTCTTCGACCAACAAGAAGAACGGAGCAAAGCTCCTTCGGTTCAGCAGGGCTGTGTCTGAACGGGACTGAAGTGATAGGTTGAAGCAAGAGACCCAGTTTTTGGTGACTTCAATTGGCACTTGACAATGATAAGTCGGGATAGGGTTTAAGGCCTTGGCTAGCTTACATACTTGTTTTATAGTTATAGGGTTTCGTTTTAAGTAGAATAGGAAAGGTGGTATAAAAAAATTATCACAAACAAAAAATAAAAAAAACATGGAACAAAGGAAAATGAAAACAAAAAATGTTGGATAGTTAGATTAGCTGCTGTGGTTGTTCTCGTTTTAAGTAGTTTTAGTTTTATTTAAGGACCTAATTTTAAGTAGTTTTTAAGTAAAAATAAAAAAGGATATTGATATTAGTTTTTTTTTATTTTCTGATGAATGAAAAAATAAATAAAATTTGTATTTAAGATAAATAGATCTTAGGGCCGAAAGGCATTAGAATTGATCATTATTGTTAATTATTGAGTGTCCGTATGGGACCAGTAAGTTAGTTGTAATTTATGGTTTATTAGGCTAGTTTTATGAATTATTGTCTAGCAGTAAGATAGGCTTAAGAATAAATTAATAAAAAAGAATTTAAAAAAAGTGCGTGCGTTGGACTGTCATGCGTGTCGTGCCATCTTAAGTTTATTTCGCGTACTGCCTCTTGCGAGAAGTTGTCAAATCCTACGAGAGTAATTCTTGCTCTCTCAAGTTAGATTCGGCTTAAAACTTTAGGTACCCTCCATCCTTGACAACAGCACCAGCACACAGAAACGGTTGAGAGTTGTAAGTCATTAGGCACTAATTCTCAACGAACTGTTGCGCCATCTAATTTATTTTTTTTAAATCACTGTTTTGATCCCAAAAGCTCAATTTTTTTAACCAATTTCACTATTTCCAGCAGAAGGTTCTTAACACGGTCTAAAACGACTTAGCTTTTGAGAACTGTGTTGTTTGCATTTTATTAAAATTTGTTGTTGAAATATGTATCGTTCGATTTTTAGTAATGGAGTAGTCTCCAAATCCCAAAAAATGACAGCTTCAAAAGTGACAGCTGCTAAAATTTTTGGCACAGTGAACCTCTGCCCAAGATTTGTTTTTAAATATTTTTATATATATAATCATTAAAGTTCTATTTTGAGATTTTCTTTAAGTTATTTTAGTAACTTTTTACTTTTTACTTCGTAAAAAAATTCGATCTCAAAATTTTAATCAAGCATGACATTACGATGGTAGGGAATTTAAAAAAAAGTGGGTCTGTCTTGACTTCAAATTTGCAAATTAATGTTTTCAGCCGATTCGCGGTAGGCATTTTTTGTTTAAATTCTTAAGACTAAACATAACAGTAGTCCCACATCTTTTGTTCAGACCTTTTGTTCAAAAATTGAAAATCGAATTTTCCCGAAAACAAATCGATAGATTTTTTTTATTTTTACTAAAATTTGTTTTCTTAGTTTTGATTCTTTCAATATATCTTTGTATTGCTCAAGAGGCGGATACCCTCCCCCCCATATTTCACCGTTTTTTCATTTTTAAATTTTCCTAAGTACCAATAAAATGGCTTTAATTTTGTGTTTTCTATTCGATCTCTTACACTGTCTCAATAATATTTGATGATTAAAAATATCATTGCTTTCATTTTCGATTTTTAAGAAAATATTGAACATTTTTTGCGAAATTCGATTGAAAATGGGTCATCATTTTTTTACGAAATTTAAACGTAAAACGTATTTTTAAAAGTTCTAACTTATTTCATTTTAACAATATGTTTGAACTTAAATTGAAATTTTTTTTATAGCTATGCTACATTAATTTAAAATACGATTTTTAAATACAAATTTTGAAGAATTAAAGTTTTTTGAGAAAACAAATTGCGTTTAAATTTTTGAAAACAAATATTTTTGCAATTTGATTGGTTTCGTTTTGGGTTTGAAGCCAATACTGTTTTTTTAGAAAAATGCATCTATAGTCCGAAATAAGGTTCTAGACATCGTAATTTTAAATTTTCTTTAGAATTTTTAAACAAATAAATTGTATGACAGTTTAAAAATGGTACCTATATTTTAAGATTTAAAAACACCCCTGTGAAATAAGTTTATCTCAAAACAATTGTGTCAAATTATCTTACATTTTTAAATTTAAATACATTTGTTGACCCGTTTTTGAAATATAGAATTTTCAAAAAAAAATGTATTTTACAAAAAACAAAACTTTTGTTTTGAGAAAATTTAAAAACAAAATAACTGTCTTATAAAGTGTGAACTTCTCGAGCAATACAAACAATATATTTTCGTATTTAACCTTTAAGCGGGCGCGCGTAGTCGAATCGACCGCGCTTAGTACATTTTGGTTCATATTATTATTTTTACCCATCATATGTAATTCTCATTTCTAGTAGCCTTTTTCATAATTTTAAGTACTTTTTTGGCACATTGGACTTTAAAGACAATGATAATGTATTTGAGTACAAATCAATAAATAATTATGAAATAATTAGTGCTATATTTCTCTTATTCATCCGGTAGGTTTTTTCGCTTGAAGGTTAAAGCCACATTAAAAAAACAATAATTTCGCGAAATTTTAAGAAGTCGTTTTTGAGAAAGTTGGAGTTTTTGATTTCGACGGAAAAATCGGTCGGACTAACTTTTTCAACTTGTCTACTATCGTAACTTCATGTTTATTTTAAATCTCGATTTCCAAAATTTGTACAAGCCATACAAATAATTACCTTGAGCTATTAAGGCTATTGAAACACGTCTTAGCGCAAGCTCAGCCAATTGAATTTAGAATAGTTAAAATAAAATGGATGTTCCGGGTCAAAATTTGGTGTGTAGCTTTAGGGCGATTTTGTTCACTAGAAGTTGAACATAACTTGGGGATTTTTATTGTCAACTTGAGAATTCGGTTTTGTTCACTCTAAGTTGACGTTTATAACTTTCGGTTTTAAACTCGAGAGTTTACAAACCTTTGATTTTCATAACTTCCCGAAAAAGTAGAAGTTAAGAGGAAAACTTTTGTTTTATATATTAAAAAAAAATTAACAAAAATGTATCGAAGAATTTATTTTTGGGAAAATTCGGCATATTCATCTTCAAGCAGCGAAGATGAAGAAAGTCTGCAAATTGAGAGACGGGAATATAAAATGTTCAAACACATTCAATTAAACACGTGGCATGACCTAGACTTTTTGCATCGTTTCCGTCTCTCAAAATGCACGACAATGATGGTGCTAGAAGAAATAAAGGATTCCTTGCCGTGTGATGAAAGGAGGTAAAATTTTCTCGTTTTGGTTGAAGTGTGGAAGTGAAATATTTTTCATTTTTCTAAAAAGATCACGCAAATTACGACCTATCACGCAATTGCTAATTGCATTAAGGTATTATGCGCTTGGATCTTTTCAACTAGCAATCGCGGATTTTTCAGGGTTTTGTATTACAAGTGTACACGTTGTGTTGAAACGTGTGTCCAGAGCTCTTGCCGAACTTTCCCCACGGTATATTCAAATGCCCCAAACGCAAAACGAGCGCTTGAATTTTTTGCAGTGGCAAAGTTCCCTCGGACTATTGGTGCAATAGATTGCACCCATATTCGAATTCAATCGCCAGGTGGAACAGATGCAGAAAACTTTAGAAATCGAAAAGGGTGGTTCTCGTTGAACGTCCAGACGGTGTCTGGAGCTAATTTAAAAATTAACGATATCGTGGCTCGGTGGCAGGTACAGCTTATGCTCTTTAAAAATGAAAAATTTCGTAACGATATTCATCATTATTCTCTTTTGAAAGGGGTCTGCTCATGATCAGCGAATTTTCAACATGTCGAGTCTAAAGAAACGATTTGAAGACGGAGAGTTCTAGCATTTTATCCTTGTTGGAGATTCGGGCTATACAAATACCACCTTTCTTGCAACACCATTTCTCAATGTCACAAACGCAGTAGAAAACTTGTATAACGAATCACAAATTCGAACTCGCAATTGTGTGGAACGTTCATATGGCGTTTAGAAAAGGCGGTTTCCAGTTTTAGCAACTGGATTGAGGTGTAGGCTTTTTCTCCCATGCCTTTTCTTTATCACGATTGGTTACCTTGTCTGTCTTTTTATTTTCTATGACTGATTTGTATAAAAGAGCATTTTTAACTAACCAATCCTCCTCTTCGGGAGTATAAAGCACTTTAGACATTCTTTTTGTCGTTTCCTTGATATTCATGTTTATTATTTTTTTTTTTATTAATTTTAAAATCAAAACATCAACAGCTCGTTTGCTTTTCAAATTAAAAACTGACATAATTTGTATTGACTGTCACAAATATCCCAAGGATATTTTCAAAACTGAAAGTTGGCCAACTTTTGTTTTTCAAACTCAAGAGTTATGAAAAAATAGTGAACAAAATAGATTCTTAACTTTTATTTTAATTCTCGAGTTAAAGTCAACTCTCAAGTTTGTCAACTTGAGAGTTTGCTTCAAGTTAAGCAATAGTGAACAAAATCGCCCTTAGAAGATTTCTTAATCAGATTCGAATCGCTTAATATTTTGAAATTTTAACAAAGTTGAAGACAGTCTGTATAAACTATAAACATTTTTTTTTCCAGTCAGGGCCAGCGCTTGTACCACACTTTACCTTAGAAATTCTCTTCTTTTGAATTTCAAACTCCTTACGAATTCTACTTACACATGTTGGTAGTTAGTTTGTTTCGAGATAAAAGTGAAAAATCCTCGGAAATAGCTCGATTAAAATATCAAAGCAAAGAAAATGTAACCATTAATTATTTGACGAAGTTTGATTGCAAGAAAAAAAAAATAAAATTTTTGAGGAAAATTTGATTCCAAAACAAAGAAAAGAGGCTGCGATGCGACCCACACTGATAACTTCCCATCCCGTCTGTCAATTGGTATTGCTTAAAAGTTTGTCTATATGTACTCGTATCAATTTTTACCAAATTTGTGTACTATTTTTTGTAGATTTTATTTTTTATGAAAAAATGGACTGTTGGATTTTTATATAAAAATTACTGAATATCGAAAAAAATATTTTCTGTGAAATAAAATAAGTTTCAAGCCAATATTTTTAAGTTTTGAGAAGCAATTTTAGTCGAAAGTAAATTTTTACGAAGTTTTAGTATTGTTTTTTTTTAGAGTTTTATTTTTTGTAAAAAAAACTGTCAATTTGATTTTTTAAAAATTTTACCAAATGTTGAAAACAATATTTCTTATGAGATAAAATTACTTTGAAGCCAATATTTAAAATTTTTAAAGAGATATTTGAGTCGAAAATCAATTTTTACCAACTTTTATACATTTTTTTTTTTAGGTTTTTATTTTTTGTAAAAAAACTGTCAATTCGATTTTTTTCAAACTTTAACTAAATGTTGACAACAAAATTTTTTGAAAGATAAAATTAAATTAAAGCCAATATCTCAAAGTTTTGAAAAGATATTTGAGTCGAAAATCAATTTTTACCAACTTTTATAAATTTTTTTTTAGGTTTTTATTTTTTGTAAAAAAACTGTCAATTCGATTTTTCTCAACATTTTTAAAAATGTTGAAAACAATATTTCTTATAATGTAAAATAAGCTTGAAGCTTAAATTTCTCGTTTTTGAAAAGATATTTGAATCGATATTCAATTTTTACGAACTATGAGTAATGTTTTTTTTTAGATTTTTATTTTTTATAAAAAAAAACTGTCAATTAGATTTTCCTCAAAATTTTATCAGATGTCAAAATCATTTTTCTTCGTTGCACAAAATTGTTTTAGAGATGAAATCATATTTCAGTCGTAAAATTTTGCAGGTGACAAATTTTTTTTTTCAGTTTTATTGATTTAAAAAAAAAACCGTTATATTGATTTTTTTCAAAAAATATACCTGTTTGGTATCGCGTTACAATATATTATATAAAATTTAAGTCAAGTCTCTAGCGTTTTTGGTTCGTAAGATATTTAGGGTTAACCAAAATTTTCACCTTTTTTTCAAACTGCTATGGTAAATAAACCCCCCACGCATTTTTCTTCAGAGCCCTTTCCGTATCTTTCTGTCTTATTATCTGTAAACCAAAGTTTATTTGAAATCGATATCTCTTCTGGTTCTTGAGCTATTTAAGACGAAAAAAACGTCGCGAACGTACGGACGTAAGAACGTACGTACACACGCACGCACAGACATCTTTCTAAAAAAATCTTTTATTTCTACTCTAGGGACCTTGAGTAGACAAATGTCAAAATTTTCGATGACAAATCGGACCCATTACAATAACTTCCTATGTTAAGTTAATAACTGTCTTAAAACTGTTGAACTTCTCGAGCAATGTAAAAATATATTTTTATATTGAAAACCAAGTTAAGAAAAAATTTATTTCACAAAACTTTATGGAGTCGTTTTTAAGAAAGTTGGAGTTTTTGATTTCCACTAACAAAATAGCCCGGAATAACTTTTTCAACTTTTTTTCGAAAATTTGTACAAGCCATATAATTAATTGGTGTGTTTGGTTTCACATTCGAATACTTTGAAATTTCGGAACTTTAATAAAGTTGACGACAGTCCGTTTAAGCTATAGACATTTTATTTCCAATCACGTCAAGGGCTTGTGCCACACTTTACTTTAAAAATTTCCTTATTTTGAATGTCCAACTTTGTCCCTACGAATTCTTTTTACAAATGTTCGACGTTAGTTTGTTTCGAGATAAAAGTGAAAAATCTCTGTTAATTGTTCGATTAGAAAATCAAAGCAAATAAAAGGTAACCATGTATATCCCTGGAAAAAGTTATTACAAAGTCTACTAATTATTTGACGAAGTTTGATTCCAAGAAAAAAAATAATTTTTGAGAAAAATTCGATTCCAAAACAAAGAAAATATCTATGTACTATTTTTTAAGTTTAAAGATAATAACTTTTTTAAGTTGAAAGCTTGATTAATGTACCCATTAAATGTTCAAAATTGTTGATTATTTACAAAAGGTCTTTAAATAACCTAAACATGTAATCATTCTGAAGCAGTATATTCCTCATAAGTTACTCCTCTCATCTTTAAGTATAGATAACCACCATTGCACTTCTAAATATTGCTCGTTTCTCATACGAACGCCAACGTACAAAATTCAAATTTATGAGACTCTCGGATGACTTAATAATAAAAGTCCAACTCTTCTCATAAATAACAAATCAACCTGTTCCTTCCCCGAAGCTCATTAGATTGCTCCTCTCCGAAGGTTCCTACCTACCTTCTATATCTTCCCTGAATCTATAAAAATCTTTTTTTGTATCTTCAAACCATACCAAAAGCATAGTTGTTATATATTCCCCAGATGTGCATTTAATTGCACCGCATTCCACCCTATATTTCTTTTTCATCCAAATCTCCTGATGGTGCAGTCAGCAGTCAGCACAGCATGCAATATATCTAACATCCAATTTGAATTCAGTCGATATCTGGAATTATATTCAAAAAAAGATATAAAAAATTCGAAAGAAACGAAATTATATAAATAAATCGATGAGGGAAGTATCTACGTTGTTGTGAGTTTTATACGAGCTACAAGACGTGATACAGATATTCACTATTCTATGCCTCAATCTAAACAAATTAGCTGCCATACATAACATCGATTGGACATCATGGGGTCTTTCGCTTCGACTTCGACTTCAACTTCGGTCTTGGTCTTTTTTTTAAATATATGTACTTTTGGTTTTACGTCCTTGCAACGAGAACAACAACGACATTAAGATACACAGCGCAACCCGCAGTCGTTTCTCGGTCCTCGTTCCCAGTTCGTTCTTTCCAAGGCTATAGGTACAAATATCGGAAACGAAGAAACGACTTTGTGGGCCTTGATTTACTGTCGATCCACATTTGAGTCTCATTTTTATTTATCTTCATTGGTGAAGAGGAAGACTTTGTTGTTTGTTGTTGATGTCGATGGCGATGTCGATGTCGATGTCGATGGGAATGCATAGCAGGAAGCCAAACACTATGCGTTGTAGTCTCGTATATTATACTTACTATGAATGGGGCTTTGGGCTGCTCTTATATTGATTCCAATGAATCTCTTTTCCTGATGGTGACGGTGACGGCATGGTATCACTTTATTGGATCTTGCATCCGGCGGCGAAAAGTAATTTCATCTCGGACTTTTACTTTGAAGTATGGAAACGAATGTTCTCTCCACTCCACTACTTTGCTTTACTTTGGTTTTTCTAGCCCTCTATGGTACATATATACAAAATGCACGTTCCGCTATAGCCTTCAAAAGAGAAACAACACTACATTCCCAATAACACTTAACAGGATAGGGCTATCGATTACACTGGGAAGACGCGCGCGACACCATTAATTCCAAATGAAAACATTTCCACATCATTTTTAGTGCTTGTGCTGGTTCTGGTGCTGGTGCTACTTTAGATGTTGTTGGTGCTATGTCCTTTGTGTGTTGCTCTATTTTGCATTTTCATTTTCTATTTTATCCTATCTAGCGGTAGTGTGGTTTTTCTCGCAACAGTGGGGCCATTAGAGGTATGCCTGGAGGGATTTGGCGAAAAGATAATATTTATTTTGAAAATAAACCCAACTTTCGAATAAGTATAAACTGCTGCATTCGTTTTCAGGCTTCAGGCTTCAGGCTTTTTTTTGTTTGTTGGAGACCAATTTCTTTTGAATTGTTTTTATTGTGTTTTGAGGAATTGTTAGACTTTAACAGAGACACATAATTTAAAGACTCACCATAATTTACTTGGATTTATTGAGGTTTTGAGAATTTTAACAGAATAATTTATTTAGTTGATTTATAGCAGGAATAGTGTCTAAACAAACTCAGTCAGATCTTCCAGCAACAACAGGAGGTCAACCATGGGAGAATAGAATATCATTTGAAGAACTCATGCCACAAACTGTACTTGGTTGATTTCTGGTCAGATAAAAAAACAATCATAAGCCTCTTTTATCCAAATCTGAATAGCAAGTTGAACACTCGACTCAATGTTAACGTCTGGGAAATCTTAGACATCGGAAGACGTAAGATTGAAAATTCTGGTATTCAAGCTTTTGTCATTTAAGGTCAACGATAAATTTTCAATTCCAAAATAAATAATTTTCAAGAATTGTACTTTAAGTTAACCGTTTGATTCTTTATTCAAATTAAGGAGCTAAGGAGTTGACCAACTCTAAAATTCACACAAACTTGAGAGTTGAAAAAGAAGTTAAAATTTATTTGTTTCTATTTTAGAGTGCTTGAGTTTTAAAAATGGTCCTGCAATATTTTTGACAGATAAGTTTATACGTGTTTTACCTTAAGAATTGATTTTTTACTTTGTTTTGAAAACCAAATATAATTAAAAACCGTTTTCACTTAGAAAACGCTTTATCAATTCCGAGAGTTGTTCGTGTTTACGTGTTATTTTCCATCTTATTTTAAAACATCTTTAACTTCCCATAGGAAATTACTGTAATGGGTCCGGTTTGTCAAATTGAAAATTTCGACATTTCTCGACGTTTCAAGGTCTCTAGAGTCGAAATAAAAAATTTAGGAAGATGTCTTTGCGTGCGTGTGTACCTACGTACGTTCGTACGTCCGTACGTTCGCGAGGTTTTTTCGTCCTCCATAGCTCAAGAACCAGAAGTGATTATCGACTCCAAATAAATTTTGTTAAACAGATAATAGGGCAGAAAGATGTAGAAGGGGCTGTTAAGAAAATAGCAGTTTAAAAAGGGTGAACATTTTGCTTAACCCTAAATATCTCACGAACCAATGACGCTAGAGATTTGAATTAAACTTTATTTTATATATTGTAACGCGATACCAAACAAATATATTTTTGGAAACAATTAAAAATAACATTTTTTATAAATCAAGAAAACTGCAAAAATATTTGTCACCTCGAAAATTTTACCAATTAAATGATTTCTTGTCCAAAAAAAAAGTGTGCAATGAAAAATAACGTTTTTAAAATCTGGTGAAATTTTGAGAAAAACCGAATTTACAGTTTTTTTTTATAAAATAATAAGAACTTAAAAAAAATTTACTAGAAGTTGATAAAAATTGAGTTTCGACTCAAATATCTTTTCAAAACATTGAGCTATTAGCTTTAAACTTCTTTTATCTTTTGAAAAACATTGTTGTTAATATTCATTAAAAATTTGAGAAAAATGAAATTGACAGTTTTTTTTTATAAAAAATAGAAACCTAAAAACAAACAATACTAAAACTTGGTAAAAATGTACTTTCGACTCAAATAGCTTTATACAAATTAAAAATATTGTCTTCGAACTCTTTTTATTTCACAGAAATAGTTTTTTTTTTATAAAAATCCAACAGTCTGTTTTTTCATAAAAAAATAAAATCTACACAAAATAGTACGCAAGACAAATCAACAGACGGGAAGTTATCAGTGTGAGTCGCATCCCAGCCTATTTTTTTAACCTTTACAAAGAATATTTTTTGAATTGGACAAAAAAACTCTCAAGTCTTCTCCTCCAACCTCAACTTTTTTTGGAAGTGGAAAAAAATCGAAAATTTGCAAACTTGAGAGTTGACAATTAAAACCGACAACTTTCAGTGGAAAAAAATCACAAGTTGACACTTAAAATTCTTATGTTGAGTTCAAATTGTGATTAAAACATGGCTTTAATTTTTATTTGAGCCAAATTTAAAGTTGTATCAACATAAACTCCAAGAATTGAAAATTGCTATAACCGACTACTACTTTCTTTGAATTTCGAATTTTAGGATTAAAAAGAAAGAGTTCTAACGCCTTGAAATTAGATAAAGAAATGAGCTCAAACTTGATGAAGCTTTTAATTTTATTTAAGTATTATTTTTAGAACAAATTGTCAAGAAATTAACTTTTTTAGGAGAAAAAAAAACCGACGTAAAGAATTTTCGAAGAAACCTTCATCTTTTCTAAGTATTAAAACTTTGTTTACATCGAACTCGATTTCAGTACTGATTGTGTTAAAACATCTGTGAAAATCCATCGAAATTGACTAAAAATCACCTCACGACCTCTGTTCTTAAGGTGTTTTAAAATGCTTAGTAAAGTTCATGCTTCACAAGTGTTAACTCGATCATAAGACTCCTAGATTTTTAATACTGAATCTTTGATTTGTTAAGTTTAAGAACTTGTTTTGTTTTTTTTCTCTAAGGATCAACACTCTAATAAACTCCTTGCTACAGCTTCTAACAATTCCTCTAGGTTTTTGTTGGAATCAGATCATTGTATTTATTTAAATTCACTGTTTCGAACGTTTGATCTTTCTGTGAATAGAATGCTGTCTTATAAGTATTATTAATTTCCATTCTAAAATTATCTTCAAACTTGACTAGATCATTTTCAACTCTGAAAAAAAAACATGTATGCCCACCTTTCCCTAGAAGTATCGAGCTGTCTTGATGGTTTAGTAAGTACCATTGGATATACAAAGTGATTTTCGGTACCAAAGGCAGAATTGAATTCTTTACCACTAAAACTAGGTGTCACAACAGTCCCTTGAAAAATAGGGCCTAGTGACTTACAACTCTCAACCATTCCTGTGTGCGAGTACTGTTATCAGGTATGGAGGGGACCTACAGTTTCTAAACCGAATCCGATCGGCAAATTTGAGATAGCACTTTTCATGACAAGAATTACTCTTGGAGAATTTGTCAATTCCTCGTAGTACCCGTGAAAAAACTTTAGAAGGAATAGGCAGGGATCGAACTAGAGACCTCTGGCATGACAGTAAACGCACTTGCCATTATGCCACGGATGAGACCATTCTCTACCACTAGTGTCCATTTTTTTAAATCACTTCTAAACCGGCAGATCAGATCTTATATTAACAGTGTTTCAGATCTTCTAAACTTGCCTGCTTTTTCACCTAAATTACTTAAACCTTTTTCCCACAAAAAGTTTAAAAATTAGCAGAGTTCTTATGAAAAACGACCTAATTCAACTTCTTATCTCATTTGAGACTTTGTTTTATTGTAGATTTCTGTCACATCAATTATAATTTTGCCAAGTTCATAGACCTTAAACATAAGCTCAAAGTGTAATGCTTCATACATTTTGAGACTTATGCATGCTAAGCATGTTAAACAAGCACCAAGAGCCTACCAAGACTTAAGCCCAAAGAGCTTAATAAGTGAAAAGGAAATCTGACCCTATGCAACAATCCACACATTATACAAGCAGTATTAATCTGACTTCAACCCAAAAATGAATAGTTCCACTGTACTACTAACAAATACAACAACAACAACAAAACTGATGCCAAACACGATACCAGATAACAAATTTCTGTCCATTGCATTTCCGCACCAAGCTGGAGCTCGAGGACACTCCCAGAACCTAGGACCCAGCTTCAGAAGACATGCAATTGGCGGCGGCTGGCGGGTGCGGTGGTGACGGTGTAAGGTGGTAGATTTAACAGTCAGGAGTTTCATATATACATGAGTACCATGTAGTGTAGGAGATCCTATATATAAATATGTATAAATGTATGTCAAGCAGAGTATTGTCGTGATATAACGATAAATCACAGCGTGGACCGGGATAGATGCTGTCAGGAAGTTTGTTGTGCATGGAAGCATTTCTCGCTTGCTGCTGCTACTACTGCTGCAGCATCAGGACCACGACCAGGACCAGAAGCAGCATGCAATAGCATCGGTGTCGGTGCAGGCAGTAATGTACACAGGGTGTTGTGCATATAGAAGCTGTGGCATCACAACAACGACGAACGCAACGGCAACAGCAGTAACATGCAACCATAAATAAAACATCGGATGTAGTATATATGGTGTTTATTTGTTTATACATAAAGTTTATAGTATATTTGTGTACTCGTACCTATGCTTCACTTTTTATAGCAAGCATGTGAAGCTGATGGCTCACGTTATAATATTATGTCCTCCTACTGCCTTTACTTCTGCCTCTGCTGCTGCTGCTGGAAGTGGCAGGCAAGCTGGCAGGCAGTCAGGCAGGCTGTGGCACATACGATGATGCAGTGAAAGGACTGTTATCGGAATAGCATGCGAAAAGTAAACATCTCAAAACGCGGTCGATATTCACATTCGAAATGTTGTTTTTGTTGTTGTTGGAATATTTATATATAGATATCTGAATTCTTCCTGGGGATATGTGTTTCATGTTCGTTCGGTGAAATCTACCATTTTGAGTTATGAATATGCAAATGAGGATAACGCACATCAGACACTTTATGCACAAACAGAGAAAGTAAAGTGACTGATAAAAGTATTCGTACAGTTCGATTCTAAAACACTTGTGCTGAGAGTTAAAGACTTTAACTAGATTATTCCAGTGGCATAAAAGGAATGAGTTGATATCTTTTGCACTCTGCAATAAGTAAGAAATATTGAGCCTTTAAAGTTTTCAACATTCGTGTAGTGCCGCTTAATAAAGAATCTCTGTTATTATTTCAAAAACTGGGTTAGTTTTTTAATTGTTTGAAGAAAGTAATGTAGGTAGACTATTTCTTATGACTTGCTCAGACCTTATTTAAAGCTCATTTGTGAATTTTTTTCCAAATGACTTAAGTGAACAAATGTGATACTTGTCTACTGAAACCGTCATAAAAAACAACACAAAACACTTTTGGAGCTATGTTAATAGTAAGAGAAATAGTGACGTATCCAAACTACATGCTCATCAACAACGAACTTAGACACGACTCTGATAAAATTTCAAATATGTTTGCAAATATTTTCAAAGATGCTTTCGAAGTAGCGAACTCTTGTCAAATGCCTGAGTCATTGGCCCTCTCACAAAATTTCCCTCGTTTGAATTCAATTAGTCTTTGGATCTCTGAAGATAAAATCGTTCTCAAAGTTTCAGAACTTGACGTTTGTTATAGCCCTGGTCAAGATGGTGTACCTTCTTATATTTTGAAAAAATGTGCATCCTACTTATCCTATTCTCTTCATTTTCTTTTTAATGAATCGCTCAAATCTTCAATTTTTCCTGAAATTTGGAAAACTTCGTTCATAACACCGAAACATAAAAACGGTAGTAAAAATAAAATTCAAAATTACCGTCCTGTTGCAAAACTGTCCGTCATCCTTAAGTTATTTGAGTCCATTATTTGTAAAGTCATATCGTTTAATTGTAAGTCTATAATTTGTGACAGTCAACATTATTTTGTTCAAAATAAGTCAACAGTTACTAACCTCTTTCGTTTCAGTTCATTTTGTTAAGATTCGTTTTGAAAAACGGAAACAAGTTGACTGTGTCTTCACAGACTTCAGTAAGGCCTTTGATAAATTGTGGCATAAAACGTTAACTTAAAAACTTAAATCCCAAGGCTTTAACGATAAATTTGTTAGTTGGGTTTCGTCGTACTTATATAATAGATCATACAGCGTAGTTTTTAGGAATGAGCAGTCATCATATTTGTATACCAACTCTGGCGTACCACAAGGTACCCACTTAGGACCTTTACTGTTTATTTTGTACGTTATCGACTTACCTCCTATTATAAATCACTCATCTGTTTTAATTTACGCTGATGAAATTAAAATTTTCAAACGTATCGACTCATTAGACGACTGTTTAATCCTTCAAGTTGTTTTATAAATAAGCTTTCTCAAAACATAGACAAATGTAAATCAATGTGTTTTACAAGCAAATAAAATGCTTTGACTTTCAATTATCAATTAAACTCTTCTTATTTGACTAACTCTCTACTTTCTCTAAACTAGGTATTATTTCAATAATACCTATCAATTTTAGAGAAAAATTCATATTCGAGTCAAAAATCACAAAAAGACCCTTTTGATTTGTTAACCTCATTAAGAACTTTTTTTTTTGACAGGAGGAAATCTTCAAAAGACACTTGACACTTGACTAAGTAGTGTGGTACTCTTAACCACTTAAACCACCTTTTCATCAGAGCCAATCTTGGAGGATTGACTTCAGATTTTTCTTTCTTAACTTTGTACAATCACTTTGGGGGAAGTTTAAACTTTTAATACTTTCCCATGTTTTTTTTAGACCATAAGCTCATGAGACTTGGTTCTTCTTAATCTCCGAACATGGTTTCTTATATTCAAGACGGACTGCATTTCAGAATTAATATGACTTTGCAGTCTCTGGTTGTGCGATACAGCGTAATTTTTAACAACTTCTGTAACCATTTCTATTTGTAAGTCACGATGTAGATCGGTATTTCTTATGTACCAAGGTGCATTAGCTATTTTACGAAGAATTTTGTTTTGGAATTTTTGGATAACTTCGGTATTTGTTTTCTTTGTACAGCCCCATAATTGGATTCCAAGGGCCCAAACAGGCTTTAGAACTTGATTACACAGCATTATTTTGTGTTTAATTGATAAATCATTGTTGTTACCAAGCAACCAGTACATTTTTCTATATTTCAAGTTTAGTTCTTCTCTTTTCTTTTGGATGTGCTCTGCAAAAGTAGCCATTATGATGTGATTAACAACTGGAATATCCCTTGTGTATAGTAAATACAGGGTAGGACCTAGGATACTTCCTTGTGGTACACCGACTTCTATTTTCTTCAATTCCGAGTATTCTTGATCGTACCCTACTCTAAACAATCGGTCTGAGATGTACGATTTTGATATTTCAAAGTACTGCCTGGGAAGATCCCTTTGCAGTTTGTACTCAAGTCCCTCATGCCAAACCTTGTCAAAAGCTTTAGCAAGATCTAGGAAAATAGCTTAACATACTTGTTTTTCTTCTAATGCTTTTTCTGTTACATCTGATATTCTATGAATAGAATGTTTATTTCTAAAGCCAAACTGTTGGTTTGGGATTAACCTTCTTTCTATGATTTTGCTAAGTCTCTTCAGAAGCAGTTTTTCAAAAACTTTCGCCACAATTGGTATAAGCGATATTGGTCTGTAAGCCGTCACTTCTGTAGGTGGTTTACCTTGCTTTGGTATGACAATTACTTCAGCAATTTTCCAATGGTGCGGGACATACCGGTGCTTAAGGCATGCATTTATTATATATTGGAGTTTTATGAAGGCTTTCAATGGCATTTCTTTCATAATCCGAGCAGTAATTAGATCGTAACCTAGTGATTTTTTATTTAATAGTTGACGTAAACACATACTTTTTATTTCTTTAAGGCTTACAATTGGCATTTCACTTTCATCTATCTTATCAACAAACTGTAAGCTATTTTCAGCCGCGTTTGATGAGTATGGCTTAAAAACATTCGCAAGATGTTCAGCGAAAAGGTTAGCTTTTTCTTTCGGGTAACCGATCCGTTTCCCATTTTGAGATTTCAATTGCGAGTTTTGTAACTGCGCTTGGCTGCTTTCCATAGCGAAAAATCGGTTGAAGCAACAATCGATAAATTCCTTAGGAATGTACTGAGTGAATCATTTTTGAATTTGTAAATTTGTTTTTTAAGATTGTTGCTTATATGGTTAAACGTTGTTTTATCATCTGGAAATCTAGTATTTTGACATTTTCTTCGAGCTCTTCTTTTCTCTGTTATCAACTCTCTCATCTCTAAGGGATATTTTATTTCATCATATTAGAAAATGTTGGAGTACTTTCTTCAGCGGCCTGTTGCACATCAGCAATAAATTGTTCCACTTTATGGTCAATTTTCTCGATTGTACTCATGGGAGATCTTAAAGTTATAAAACTTAAAAGCCTTTCTCTAAAATCACTCCAGTTTGTTTTCTTATTAACAAGCTTTGGTTTACTTTTTTCTAGTACTTCCGATAGAATCACTGGAGTATGAACTGATGACAGGTCATAATTACCTTCGAAACTAATGTGATTTCGTTTGATTCCTTTAGCTACGAAAAAGTCAATAAAGTCTGGTATTTTGTAAGTATCTGAAGGTCAGTAAGTTGGCGACCTGGAGAAATAGAATTCGCAATTGTATTTACGGCCTGCATGGAAAACTCTTTTGCCTTTTGTTGATATAAGTCTTGAACCCCAATGAGTGTGTTTCTCTTTGAAGTCTCCACCAACAAGAAAGTTATGCCCAAGAAGATTAAATAGAGCTGTATAGTCATCTTCTGTCGGGGAGCGCCTTGGTGGGCAGTATGTAGCTGCTATCTTAAACTCTTTCTTTTTCATACCAAAACCAATAGTTGTTACTTGCATATTTTCACTAGTAAACTTGGTTACTTCATAATGTTTTAAGCTTTATTTTATTAGAATCGCAGATCCACCTCTTGCCTTATCAGCTGGATGTGGAGCGTGGTAACATAGTTTTCTATTACATTATCTAGAATTTGCCCATTAGAGAAATGAGTTTCTGACACAAAGCAAATATCGATATGTTCTAGATCTAAAAAGATTTTGAATTCGGATAAATGTTGTATAAGACCGTTTGCATTCCATGTAGCGATTTTAAGTGTTCTGTTCTTCGTTTTTTTTTAAGAGCGACTTTTTCGCTTAGCTGTTTGATATTCAAATTCTGTTTATCAATTCATTGAAGAATAAGTTGTAGCATTTCTTTTATGGAAGTCTCTTCATTCTTCCGCACATTTTTGTTATCAAAACATATCGGATCCTTTGCTTTAGAAAACGTAACAATACTACAAATTTTAACATTCAAATTT
This sequence comes from Eupeodes corollae, assembly GCF_945859685.1. Taxonomy (NCBI): domain Eukaryota; kingdom Metazoa; phylum Arthropoda; class Insecta; order Diptera; family Syrphidae; genus Eupeodes; species Eupeodes corollae. The sequence goes on along the minus strand of NC_079148.1, from coordinate 134,843,087 downwards.
AAACCGTTTATGGAACACCAATTGGTAATATATTATTATCATCCAATCGAATTTTACTACCATCTGATGAAGAACTTACAGAGTTAAACATCTTGAGATCATCAGCTTATAAAACACAACTAGAACTTTTAAAATTAAAAGAAAAGGACCAAGATGGCTACCTTGTGGTACACTGGACAAATTTTGTACTTCATCCATTTTAGTAGATTCGAGTGGAAGCCAAGCAATTCAAGTTTTTTCAAGAGAACATTATGTTGTACCCGATCAAACGCCTTGGAAAGATCGGTGTAGATTACATCCACTTGAGTACGATTTAGTAAACAATAAAGACAGAAATTTGTAAAAATTGCTAATTTTGTTGCAGTAGACCTACCATTCATAAAGCCATGCTGATGTAGCGACATTTTGCACTAAACTATAAAGTTTAATTTTAGCAATAGCTTCAAATAATTTTGGGATAAGCTGAAGCTATAATTTTCCACAGATGCTTTAGATCCAGATCTACGCAGAGCAGTTATCAGAGAATGTTTCCATTTATCCAAAAATACAAGTACAAATTAAAAATAAAGCAAAATGGGGTTTTAAGGTTATATTTACAAAATTTCTGGTGCGGCAGAGAAATAGTTATCAAGTGACGGTAAAGCATTTAAGACATCAAATGTCGATAAAGAAAGGTCACCAACATTAATATTACAATTGAAACTAAGTGTTTCATTATAATCTAAACCCAAAACAGAAAAGTTCGATTGGAAAAATGAAGCAAAGTTATTACAAATATCTTCTAAATTTTCAGAAAAAATACCATTGTAAGAAATACTGGAAGGAATTCCAATTGATTTACTTTTAGTATTTAGAAATGATCAAAAACACTTCGAATTAGTTTTTATTTTTGACTAAAGCGATTAAATAAATTGTTTGTATGTAAACCTTCTTAAGAATTTGTACCCTTTCCTAGATCTAATAAACTGTTCAAGAAAAGAATCCGCAATCTTAATCTTTTTACGAAGTTAAGCTACGAAATTTTATAACCTAGACAAACTTTTATTAAACCAAATGGGTCGTTTTGAATTTTTGATTTTTTTTTTAAGGAATAAAATTAGCAATAGCATCATCTAATATGTTCCGAAACATACCAAAAGCCATCTCTGAATTACTGCAATTATAAATAATGTGCCAATTAACGCTTTCAAAATAACGGTTCGTAAAGTTCAATAATCTTACGTTTTCCACGATGTAAAATTGGTTCCACTGTGGGCCTGCCACTTCAAAATTTATCAGTTTTTCCATGACCTTTAGATGATTTGTTTGATCTTAAAAGATTGACCTATTTCGAAACTGTATTGCGTTTTGGTTCGAATAATTTTGATTGCAAGTGTGGCAATTTCATAACTCCAATGGCATCGGCGGCGGCGGTGATATACCATATAGGATGATGATATTAAAAAGATGATGAGGGATAACGATGGCGATGGTATAAAAGCTAGTATCTAAGTGCGGGATGCATACGCACACGAATACATTCAACAAAAAGGAGCTAATTTGTATTCCAAAGCATATAACATAGATACACATATTGCACTTTCTAAAGCTACAAGGACGAAGAGATACGTATATGGCTTATGACAGTATTGGGTTTATGATGACGATTTTTTTTTCTTCCTCTAGGAACTCTCCTTTCCTCCTACCTATATACTTTATGCATCCATATCACTTCTAAGTTAGCTTTTAATGATGTCCCTTCTAGCTGCTTCTCTTCTGACTTCTCGGAGTGGGTTTATATCCAAAGTAATAACTTATGCAAGTTATATAAAATAGAACGTTACTAGAGAGGATTAGGTAATGTGGTGACGGTGATATGCACAGGATGAGAGAGAGGGGAAAAAAATTGTATTATACAATTTCATGTGTGCTTCATTGTATGAAGAAAAAAGAGAAACGGAAGGGGGGAGGATACTTGGTATAGAAGGTTTATGCCGGCTCACTAATTGGATCATAATATAGTCCAAAGTACCATCATACCTATATACACATCACAAAAAGGATATTTATTCCTTTTATTTTTTGTGCTTTCTTCGTCAACCTCAATTTGTGATTTTCTGCTTTATACGAGTATATGTAATATTAGTATGTGTGTGTAATTTTTGTGACCATAGTAACTAATTTCATGCATGACATAGTAACAAATTGGCATAGTAATATATTAATGCTCTTTCTGATACCGTGATGATGATGAAAAGCATAATGTTTGTTTTTTTTTGAAGTTATACAATTTGGCAAAATACTAATTGGTCCATTTTATGGAAGATTAGATATTTTTGAAAAGAATTTCGTATAATTTATGTTGTGTCATAGAAAAGTAACTCTTCATGTTTACATATCAAAACAAATCATTAAAAATATGGAACAGAGGATTCTTATTGATTTAAATTTTGTATCTTCGACAAAGCTTCTTTATAGGTATTTAAGTTTTCTAAGAATACAAATTTAATATTGTTTCGGTTTTCTTTGTACTCTACATAAAATGTATCCTACAAGTCACCATTATCAAAAAATGCCAAATACAGCTAAGCTTAAGAAATGGTCTAGATTCTACCTCGTTTTGTAGTTCTGACGGACTTGTTTATTTTAATTGGATATATTTTCCAGAAAAAAGCTATATTTTTTGATATTTTATTTGAAATACAGTTCTGGTTTGAGTACTCTTCCAAGAACACAATTTGGATAAGAAAAATGATACAAAAATAATGTACAAATTTAGAAAAAAAAAACATTCCACATACGCCATAGTGAACCACCGGAAATCTTTTAAATAATTCATCAAACATATTGTTTTTTTTTTTGCGCATCTGACAAAACCGATTGGATTGCATTTAGAAATATTCAATAGACAGCGTTATGTCAAATTTCCAAACGATTCATATAAGCTAGAAATACTGTTTGGATTGAAAAACTGAAACAATTTGGTTTTCACTCAAATGTGTTGAAATGGTTCGAGTCATATCTAGGGGGTCGTGTACAATTCGTTTGTATTGATCAAGTGCTCTCTAGTCCAATTATTGTTACCTCGCAAGGAAGCCATCTTGGTCCCCTTCTTTTTTTAATATTCATCAACGACCTGGCTAATATCTTCTTAAATTCTAGTACACTTTTATTTGCAGATGATTTAAAATTCTTCAGATCCATACATTCTTTAAATGATTGTATTCTTTTCAAAATGATCTCCAAAATTTAACAAATTGGGGTACAACTAATCAATTATTCTTGAACGATAATCAATGTAAAAAATTTCCTTTTGTCCCAAATTTTTCGAAAATTTCTTTTGATTATAAAGTTAATAACTTTGTTCTTAAAAGAGTTTTGGAGAAAAAGGACCTTGGTGTATTGTTTGATTCAAAACTAAACTTTAGCAAGCATATAAAATATATTGTAGCTAAATGTAATTTTACGTAATTCAAAAGACTCCAAGGACCCTTTTGCCCTTAAATCTCTATTAAACTCCTATATTAGATCAAACTTAGAATACTGTTGTGTGATTTGGAATCCTTACTACAATATTTATTCAAATAGAATTTTAATGATCCCAACAAAAATGTACAATCAAATCCAATTGAATTTTTAAATTACTGGAATGCCACCACATAATCTTTGTTTAAAGATTGGCTCAACTATTATTCTCCAGCATAATTTGAATCCACCTTAATTATGCAATGGTTCACGTTCGGTCATCAAAAAGATCATCGGCACTGTTCTTGAAGCAAGAATTTTTATTGGATTCTACCATATCCTTCAGATGGTTACAGTTTAAAATTTGTTTACCTCTTGCCATGTCTATTAATACGTCTGAAAGCCAAGCAAATTCGATTTGTGGTTTAGGTTTAGAAAATCCATGTTTTTTTCATAGGAAGCATGTTCATGTGTAGAAAAACCGTGGAACCTACATATTTGTGTTATCAAATCCAGGAAATACGATGGGATGGGCCGGGCAAAAAGAGGATGAAAAACTGCGATATTTACTATGGAGACCACGAAAACCAACAGCGTTTATTTGGATGCGGCTTCGTCATTGGAGCCAGACTTAGGCAAAACGTCTTGAGCTATAGGTGCATCAATGAGTGCCTCATGACCATACGCATCAAGGCTAAATTCGGTAACATTAGCCTGATATGCGCGCACGCCCCCACAGAAGAGAAAGACGACAACACCAAAGATATGTTCTTCGAGCTCCTAGACAAAACATTTGAGCAGTGTCCTAGCTAAGATATTAAAATAGTCCTGCTCGATTTTAATGAGAAGCTAGAAAGGGAAGACATCTTTAGTGAAATAATCGGGAAAAACAGCCTGCATGACAACACTTCCGACAACGGATTCAGGCTCATAGATTTTGGTGCGGGGCGAAACGTCATGGTAACCAGTACGTGTTTTCCACACCTCAACATCTGCAAAGGAACTTGCACTTCTCCAGATCAATCTACCGTCAACCAGATTGACCATATTGCGATCGACAACAGACACGCTTCCAGCATCATGGATGTACGAACTTTCCGAGGAGCTAACACCGACTCGGACCACTACCTCGCTGTAGCCAAGGTAGCACTTCGGGTTTCAAGACCCAAGGCAAAACAGGGAGGTGCTGGGAGAAGGTACAACGTCGAACGGCTGCAATCGCAAGAGATCGCCAAATCCTTTTCCAACCGAGTTACAAGTAACCTCTCTCGAAGTTCTCTGCCGCCAACACAATGTATTGCCAAGATGCAATTAGAGAAGCCACCTCTGATGTGCTGGGTTTGAAACAGCCACCAACAAGGAACCCCTGGTTTGATGAGGAATGTCGGCAGGCAAATGCAGCCAAACAACAGCCACGCAAAGTGGCGCTGCATAAAAGGACGAGAGCTGCTCATAAGCTCTATGAGCAGAAGAGGCGAGAGGAACACCGACTTCTGAGAAATAAAAAGAGAGGGCATGAGAAGCGTGCCGTCGAAGATGTTGAGAGGTTTAAAAGCAGGAATAAAGTTCAAAAGTTTTATGAACAGGTGAAACGAAATTCACAGGTACAAAATCCTAGAACCGAAGGCGGAAAAGACGAAAGTGGAAACATCATAGTGGAACCGCAGTCAATGCTGAGGATATGGAAGGATCACTTCTCAGGCAGGATGATCCATTCAACATAGACGACGAAAGCCAACAATCCTGTCTTTCCGACTTAGACGAAGTAAAGATTGCCATATCTAAGTTGAAGTCTAATAAAGCCGCTGGAGCGGATGGCTTGAATGCCGAGCTCTTTAAAGCAGCTGGAGATATGTTGGCTCCAACTTATCTGTAAGATATGGTCGGAAGAAAGCATTCCCCATGACTAGAACCTCAGTATTGTTTGCCCGATCCTGAAAAACGGAGACCCTCTAAACTGCACCAACTATAGAGGAATCAGTCTACTTAACATCGCCTATAAAATCTTCTCTGCCGTAATGTGTGAACGTCTGAAGCCCTTCGTCAACAATCTGAAAGTCGTTATCAGTGTGGTTTTAGAGCAGGAAAGTCCACACAGTTGATCAAATATTCACATTACGGCAGATCCTGGAAAAAAACCCAAGAACACAAAATCGACACAGACCATATTTTCATCGATTTCAAGGCCGCATATGACAGCATCTACAGGGACGAGCTGTATAGAGCCATGTCTAATTTTGTCATCCCTGCTAAACTCTTCGGTTTGTGCAGGATGACCATGGAGAACTCACGCTGTTCCATAAAGGTTGGAAGCAACTTAACAGAACCTTTCAATGTGAAAAAAGGTTTTAGACAAGGTGATGAGCTGTCATCCGATTTTTTTTAACATCGTCTTTAAAAGAATAGTGCAGAGCTCACACGTCAACACTAGAGGCACTATCTTTCAAAAGTCTGTCCAATTACTAGCATATGCTGATGACATTGACATAATCGTAAGAACTCAGCGTGACGTTAATAGGGCTTTTGTAAGTATTGAGGCAGAAGCGGCAAAAATGGGTTTATGGTTATAGAGAGCAACACCAAGTACATGCAGTACTTATAACACACATAAACGTCACCATCGACAGACGTAACTTTCAGATAGTTAAATACATTGGCTACCTAGGCTCCGTTGTAAACGCAGAAAATAGCACCAGCGCTGAGATCAAACGAAGAATAATTCTTGGTAACCGCTGTTACTTTGGGCTAAGAAAGCAATTGAGTAGCGAAATTCTCTTTCGAGGGACCAAAATGTCGCTATATAAGACCTTTATCAACCCCGTCCTGCTATGGACTATGACAAAAGCGGATGAAAGCACCTTGGGTCGGTTCGAGAGAAAAGTTCTTCGTGTGATTTACGGTCCCGTATGCATCGAAGGGGAGTGGAGGAGAAGATGGAACGACGAGCTATACGGGCTGTACAGCGACGTAGACTTAGCCAGAAGGGTAAAAGTCCAACGGAGCGCATGGAAACCAATGCTCCGGCCCGGAAAGTCTTCCAATCCACACCCACAGGACAGCGCAGTAGAGAAAGACCGCGGATCAGGTGGCGTGCACAAGTGGAAAATGACCTCACACAACTTGGAGCGCGAAATTGGAGACATCTTGCTAGGGACCGAGCTAGATGGAGAAGTTTGTTGGGTGAGGCCCTAGTTCACACAGGACTGTAGCGCCACCCCACCTTAAGTAAGTAAACTTTTCAAACTTAAAGCTTAAGAGTTTGTTTTTCTTGTTTATTTGTATGTTTGAATACCCTAATCTCGGAAACTACTAGTTCGATTTGAAAAGTTTTGTCAATTTTAGAAAGCCTCTTTATTGGGGAACGGTAAAGGCTCTATACTATCAGGCTAAGGCTAACCAAAGCAGAGCACCAATAAAGAATGTTTTAAAACCATGGATTTGTTTCTCTTTTAAACGCTTCTTCTTTATTACACTTTATGTTGGCAGAAATTTCTTCCTACAAAATATGAATAAGAAAATATTTGTTTTTGTTTTAATTTTAAGACTTTTTAAAAACTTAATAATAATTGTGTTCTTCCTTTTTATTTTCAGATAACTACTAACTTAACCACCAAAAAAAAGAACTAAGGTAAGAGAAGTAACTTGAATTCACTACTTTTTTACAGAAATATATTTTAGGAATCTATTTTGTTCAGTTTTTTTTTTAATTTCAAAACAGTGAACTTGTTGTTATAAGTTCAAGTATTGGAACAATTTCTTCGGTCTTAAATTCAAATTTCTCAGTACCAAAATCAGATTTAATTTTTTTATTTTCTATTTAATTCTTTAAAAAATGTCAATTTATTTTAAACTTAAATTATTTTTCGTTTGAGTACAACAAGAATTGAAATAATTTAACGAAAATATTCGAAGACAAATTAATTATACCAGAATTCAAGTACCAATTTACTTAGTAACTTTAAAATGCTGCTTTAAAAATTTAGTTAATGGACCTTTAAACATTTATTTAAGCATTTCGTTTTTGTTTTTGAAAAATAAGACATGCTATGAAGGATATATTAATTTTACGTTTCCTAATAAAAAAAAATAATTATAAAAAAAAATTAAATAAAAACTTAGTTAGTTTTCTTTAAAAAAAAAAATGTTTATTATTTCAAAATTTAAAATTTTGAACTAAAAATTTCTTTCAGAAGGAAAAAGATGCTTAAATGTATGTAAATACTTAGAGGCAACCAAAGTATTTCAAGTATTTTATATTATAACTTGATCCTATTATCTGCAAATTACAATTCATTTAAAGTTACCGGATTTAAATTCAAGATTTCTTAAAATTTTGACAAGTGTCAAATTTAGACATTTCCCAGATCAGATCAACCATACATACAATAACTTTCAGTTGAAAACCAAAAACATTCAATAAGATTTATTGGTATGGTAAAAGTTAAGATTGTTCTTAGAAATCCTGATAAAAAAGTTTAAGATAATTCCTTCGTTTTTGACAATGACAGCAAAAAACCAGAATTTTTGATAAACCTCTTCTAAAAAAATTAATAGAAGTTCGTGTAAGCAGAACAATATATTATTATTATAACTATAGCTAAAAGGCTTACATCCATATAAAAGTTTTTCCCATATCAAAGATTTATACACATAAAACTAAGTTTTCTTTATATCATCAAAAAACAAAAAAGAACAAAAACTGTCATTGCTTGAGGGCACAGTATAAGTAGAAAAACTAAACATTATACACTCCAGCCAACAACGTGCTAAATTGCAAAAACATTGCGATAAAATAAATCTCCAAAAATTCCAGATAACGAAACGTTTACTACAATACCTATCTTGTATCTACCACAACCACACCACACTTAAAGACCCCACATTTTATACTTATATCAAAGTAGCAGCCACACCCTCGTTTATCTATATCTATCTTCTATAATATGAAGGTACCTCTCGACTACACTACAGTATCTATACCCTACCTAAATATCGAGGTAAAAGCTCCAAAAATAAACCCTCAACAAAATCTCATTTTATATTTGTATTTAGCATCAGAGAAAACTGGCACTTTGTGCGAAAGTCTGAATAACCACAAGCTTACCACAGCTAATTATCCAAATTAAGCACGTGTCTCCTTAAAAGCACACCAAAATTTAGTATGCCATTTTTCCTTTTGCATGCCATGCCATGGATGTCCAAGTCCATGGATTCCTATGCTATATTATGTTGATGTTCCAGTGATGTTGAGTGTCCTGCTGTTGGTTTCTTTTTGGGGTTCGTCCTGCGGCACAATAATTTCTCTCAATTATCTATGTGTTGTATCTTTCGTTGTTCACTGTTCTTCGTATCGTCTTTGTGCTTTTTGTGCTATTTCCACAATATGAAATGAATGGACCCGGTTTTTGTATACATAGTATTTGATTTCTTCGGAATTCGAAATCTCTGATAAGAGGATTTGCAGAAACTGCTCTCGGAAAATAAATGACGGCCATAGGAGGAGTCGATAATGACAGTCATCGTTCTATCTTACCTAAAACCTAGAACCAAAACCAAAACCAAAGCATATCAAACCACTTCCTGGTGTGGAAGAAGCCATCGTCATTCTCATCGTTCGTCGCCAACGCCATCGACATCGACATCGCCATCTCAACATCTTAACATTCCAACACACCATATATGTATGAATCTCTTTAGAAGAAGCACATAAAAGTATCTACTTTTCTATATCTATCTCTCTGCATTCTCGACATCCTTTTGCTCAAATACCCTCATTATTTTGCATCCTTAAGCTAGAACATAGATTCTAATCGATTTGGATAAATTACCCAAATCAATCCAAATATAATCGGAATTTCCTTCCATTGGCAATGGTTGGTTATTTTCTTATATTTTCTTTATTATATCCTTTTTTTAAACTTGTTTTTTTCGTTATTCATTGGTTCGTGTTTTTGCTGCTTCGTATTTTGAAACACTTTTGGGACGAACTCTGTCATCCTTATAAAAGGATTCCAAAGGAGCGTGCAATAGATTAATACATACATATATAGGAACATATATAAATAGAGGACACATATGAGGAGGTGTACACATCTCAAGACTGAAGACATGGAGACGAAAGGAGTTGAATTGAATGTTGAATTCCTTGTCATTGGGGTGTGTATAAATTCAGATTGTTATTATAGCAAGAGAAACTACTAAAACATGTCATCCGGAGTTGAGACTTGGGAGTCGAGGAGACAAAACCAGACAGACAGATTTGACAAGAATCCCAAAAACATGGTGAACGGGAGATGGTGGATGGAGATTCCTACATACTCGGATAGGTGAAGGTTGCACCAATATTTAACGTGAATATTTGCTACTTTTCTGACGATGCAATGGTCGGGATCGGGATCGGGAAAGGAACTAGAAGTTGGCTGGTGGTGCTGATGCTATGTTCAATGTTCTGCTGATGCTGCTTCGCATGTCTCTTTAAAGATTCAATTTCATGTTCCACCTCCATTTGGGATTTCGAAGCAGAAACGAACGAGCGAACGTGTGTTATGTCGTTGACATGATATTTTTGTATACTTGTATAGTGTACATAAGATTCCTGTCATTTGCTTTGCTGAATAAATTTCCAGGGCTGGATTTTTATTTCTATGGAAGATGTAAAAGACCATTCAGCTGGATATTGTTTTTTGTTGTTGTTTTGCAAGGTGTTGAACTGCTAAGGGCTATAAAGTTTTTGTATTTCTAAGCAGTGTTTTTCTTAAAAGTTTGTAGGTTTTCGTGTTGGGTTAAAAAAGTTGTCAGTTGAATTATTCTTAAAAAATTTAAAATTACCAAAGATATTATTCATATAAAGAAATAGTTTGAAGCCAACATATTTAATTTTTGAAAAGCAATTTGTGTCAAAAGTAAATTTTTACCAAGTTTTAGAATTGTTTTTTTAGGTTTTTATTTTTTATTAAAAAACTGACAGTTTGATTTTTCTCAAAACTGATCTGAATATTGAAAACAATCTTTCTTATAACATAATTTTTACTTGAAGCCAATATCTCTAAGTTTTGAAAAGATATTTAAGGCGAAAATCTTTTTTTACCAACTTTTGTTAATTTTATTTTTAGGTTTTTAATTTTTTGTAAAAAAAACTGTTTTTCACAAAATTTTTCAGAATGTTAAAAACAATATTTCTTATAAGATAAAATAAGTTTGAAGCCATAATCTCAAGTTTTTGAAAAGATATTTGTGTCAGAATTAAATTTTTAAAAAGTCATGTAATAATTATTCTTTTTGAGTAATGTTTTTTAGGGTTTTATTTTTTACAAAAAAAAAAACTGTCAGTTTATTTTTTACCAAGATTTTACAAGATGTTAAAAACGTTATTTTTCATTGCGCGAGGTGACAATTTTTTTTTGTATTTTTGATTTATAAAAAACCGTTAATTGAATTTTTTCCAAAAGTATATTGGTTTGGTATCACGTTACAATATATGACATCAAATTTAATTCAAGTGTCTAGCCTTATTGGTTCGTGAGGTATTAAGGGTTAACCACAGTTTTCACCTATTTTCTAAACTGCTATGGTTACACGTTATTTTCGTGAGAGCCCTTTCTGCATCTTTCTGCATTATTATCTTTATAACAAAATTTATTTGAAGTCGATATCTCTTCTGGTTCTTCAGCTATGGACGACTAAAAAATGTCGCTAATGTACACACGCACGCACAGACATCTTTTCAAAAACCTTTTAATTCAGCTCTGGGGACCTTGAAACGTCCAGAAACGTAAAAAATTTCAATTCGACAAATCGGACCCATTACAATAACTTTCTATGGAAAGTTAATAATTAAAACCTATGATGTCTATGGATTGTCTTGTTGCAGTCTTTTAGAGGCTTAAAATTAAGCTTAATGGGATGTTTTCTGGAATGACTTAGAGTTCTTTAAGATTTGTGAAGAAGTATCTTCCATAGAGTTTATTTCAAGTGTGAAAAAGTACTGGACAGTGTCTTCTTGCTCTTCTTCGTCGTTGCAGCTCTTGCACATATTATCGGTATTAGGAGGCATTTTAATTGTATGGTATAAAAACAGCTCGTGGATAACCAAGAACTGTAGAAATGAACGGGCCAACAATTATTCGCCAAATACAGGTCTTAGATAGTTTGAGAAAAATTGAGTGCGATAAGAATTACTCTTGAAGTAACTAACTGTTCATTTCTCGCAAGAAGAACTGCCGGTGAAAAAAAAACTGGAAGGCAAGGCTTAAACTTGAACTTCTGCCGAACTCATTCTTCATGCCATGCACACCAAAAACCCAAAGCACTTTAGAAAACAGCTCTTCAGATGCATCTAATATTTTCAGGGTTTTGCTCATTTTTAGACCTGAATGGTACACAAACCGTGTTGAAAAACAATTTAACAGAAAATTTTTATTGAATTTTTTTAAAATTAAATACTATGCCATTTTACATTAAGTAAAATAATAACTTAGTTTTAAACATTATATCTGTTAAATATTGTACTCTATTACTAATACATTTACGAAGCCTTTCCTGGAAGTTTTCCATTGCTCGTCGAGCCGTTTGTGGTGTAATGGATGCCTCCTTCAGTGCTTCGAAAGATGTTGGGTGATGAGTTTAGACTTCGGCATTTAAATGTCCCCAAAGAAAAAAATCAGAAGGTGATAATCGGGGGACCTTGGTAGCCACGTAATGTCTCGTAAAGAAAGAAAATGCCCTGGAAACATCTCTCTCAAAATGGTTAGTGAACGCTGTGAAGTGTGTGCTGTGGCTCCATCTTGTTGGAACCAGACTTCTTTGTGGTTCCTAGAAAACTAATTTAAGTTTGATTGGATGAAGGTCTCCATTATGTGATAGGTAGCGATCCGCTTTAACTGTAACTTTTTGCCCATTTTCTTCGAAAAAATACGAACCTAACGCAACGAATTTAGCAACAGCACTTCAAACTGTCACATAAGGGTTGTGAAGTGGTAGTTGATGAATTTCTTGAGGGTTTTCTGTTGCCCAGTATCGGAAATTTTGTTTATTTACAGTACCCGATAAATGGAAATGGGCCTCCTCAGACGAAATTAAAACAGAATCAACGGGAATGTTTTAAAGAATGTCTTCAAAAACAGCCCTGCAAGTTTCAAAATCTCTCTCATTTAATTCTTGTGCGATCATTATTTTGCAGGAATGCATATGAAGATATGTGTGCAAAATTCGTCTTACACTCCTATCAGAAAATCAAAGGACAGCTGCATGTTTAAGTGCTGAACGCTTCGGAGATTGCTGGATAGAAACACTTACACGTGCCACATTATCCGGCGTTGTTGTGGTTAAATGTCGGCCAGACGATTTTCTCTTTAGCACAGAACCCGTTGCTCTAAAGTTTGATAACCAAACTTAAATTTTGTTCCATCCCGAACAGGATCATGTCGTCCAAGTTTAAATCGAATGCGAAGTGTCTTCTGAGTAGTATTCGCAGAACCACCATTACGGATATATTCCTCTACGACAAATGCGTGATGCTCACCGTGCCACGCCATTATGATTACTAAAAACGGCACGTAGACCTCTATCTGTCTATACCTGGAATACCATTTTATCTATAAATAGCTTTAAATATAAACGTCTTAAAATACGGGAGGTTTTTTTATCGGACCCTGTATTAAAGATTAAACTTAGTAGTTGCAAGCAGAGATTTATTGTGTTTTCTCGAAATAAATTGGAAAATAGTTTTAACATCGAATGAAAAGCATTTCTCTTAATACAAGTTCAATTATTCTTCTTCGTCATACAGGTTCTCCGTTCGGCTGTACGTTTTTGAAAGTGTTCTTTTTAGCAGCGCCTTTGGAAGCAAATATCTCTGAAAAATCAATGGAGAGATATATCTTTACTCTATGTGAACCTTTTATTTATAGGCCTTCACATGGATACATAATTTAATATCACTTTAAAAATAAATTTTGAAACAAGTTATTGCAAGACTTGTTTTAAAAGAATACAAATTTATGAAATTTTGAATTTGGTGTAAGCGTTTCGTTTTTGTACACACGCTTTAAGAAAAATGGGACGAGTTTGTTTATTATAAAATTAAAACAAATAACCAAATAAACAATACCCGTGTTTTGTTGGAATATCTATCAATAGTATAGTGAGATTTTACACAAATAACGAAAACAATATCCGAAATATGAATACTACCGATAAAGGTTAAAGTAGAATCTTACTACTGATGGGTCTTTGACATTTATACGAGTCTCGAATGGATCTTAATGGATTTCGTTCTCAAATGTTGGTACGATTGATACCGTTGAGTAGTTGTGCATTTGGAATCATGTGTTATCCATTGGCGAAAAAAAAATCAATCTGTTACTGTTAATAATATTTAGTTTTTTTAATGGCTTATTTTGCAAGAATAAAAATGAAAATTAAGTTTTGCTATGTTTCCACCAAAGGTTTATCTCAGTTTCAGAAGACGATTTAAAATTGATTAAATTTGACAGCACTTTCTAAAATGCAAATGGTATTTCGATGTTTCCTATGAAGTGCAAGTTAGATAATTTAATTTTTGTTAAACAATGAAGAAATGAATAGTTCAGCAACATATAAGAACAAAAAAACTATATTTGTTGTACACAAACATGAACAGACCTTAGTGCATTATCTGTATAACCAACTCCTCGACACAGATTTTTTTTCACAAATTTCGGCTCGACTCGACTCCGATCTCCGAACAGAACCGAGTTAAATAATGTTCATTTCAACTGGATTCAGTTATATAAAGAATTGAAACTAGCTTTAAGCTAGCTTCAATATCACATGTTAATGTAGTAGTCTACGAACCAACCCCCTTCTTGAAGTTTTTATTTTATGTCAAAGCTGCGATTGTTAAATGAACTTTTTTATAGAATCTCAATTTCCAGATTTTTTCTTACCATTTCTTCATGAAAATTGTCCATTGTATTAGTTTAAGTAAGTTTTTTTTGTTAAGTTAATTTTAACATTTGATTTTCACAAAATTTTCTTCTATTTATGTGTATTTTTTTTATATTATTACTCTGACAGATCTTCTTTCAGTTGTACCAATTTTTAAATACAAAATTTGGCTACTGCGGATCGTTTTGTTGGCTTTTCTCACTGTACTATAAATGGAATACCAAAAAAACGCTCTTAATGTATTCGAAATATTCTATAAATGGATTCAAGTTGTATATCAATTCAAAGGTCTTAAAATCTTTACATCAATTTAATCCAAATATGTCAAAACCTTTACACTAGATAAAAATACCAATAGCCCATAAAATTATTTTTTTTCTCTGTCAAAATACTTGTTAACAGGATTCAGGTGTCTTGAATTCGAATCTCACCTTAAAATTTTTCTATCTCATCAGGTTTTTAAAAGTGTGACCTTTGATTTTTAAGGCTTAGTTTCAGCACAACATATCTCTTAACACATTTATTATCTCTCTTAGTTTCTGAAAATTCTTAATAGTTTTAAGTTAACTGAAATAATAATATAGATATTTTTAAAAGTAAAGTTAAAAATTGTGTTTCATTACAACTACAATTAATTTGTGAAAACTATGACGAAAAACAGGTTAGGTAAGTTAAAGTGGATGTCTGTGATAGAATAGAACACACTTAGGCCAGTTTAATGGCCCATTATGATACCACATGAATCTTGAGGCTTTCTCCTAAGCTCAATTAAACCAGAATCAGTCCCTTACGAAACCTTATTATTATCATAAACTTATTATGCTTATATGATTTAAATCGTTTACATTGTTTAAATAGTTATAGAAGAATTCTTCTAGGTAATTGTTGCGTTTTCAAAGGACTGTTTCCTCCTCTTTCTTGTCTAGCCACTTGGTGTGCTTTCCCATTAGACAGTTATGACACCTATTATCGAGTTTATATGCAATCTGCTTAGAGATAGGAAGCACCTTTATCGCTTTAAATCTCGTGTTGGCCAGATGTTTTTCGTGGCCTGACACGTGGTGATGCTGTTCCACCTGGTGTTTGCCTTCTTCTTAGCTTCCAGCATTACCAATAGTTAGTTATGAGTCTTCATTTAATTAATAATGAAAATTTGAGAAGTCCTGAATTTAACAGTTTTTCCTGATTTAAAAAAAAGTTTTGGAATATATTTTTAATGCTGATTTCGAATCCGGACTTTAATTTTAACTATCTGCTTATTTGATGTATTAAGATAATCTAAAAAGCCTTATCGAATTTTTAAAAACAATATCTCAAAACCCTGACCTGATATAATAATTTTGGAGTAGGACTTGGATACAGTCTTACGAAAATACTCTTTACTAAATACCAACATAATTTTGATACTTCTTGTGTCTTGAAAGACATAAACAGTTCTTTCGGTGTAAAGCTGAAATGCTTTTTTATCTACTTCTAACTTTGAGTTAAAATATGTCAGCTTCCCGATGAACGATGCTGAAATTTTGAGGTTCTTATTAAATTCTCAATACACTAAGGCCAAGGCTCTATTATGAACTGGCAAATCCTTTCAACAAAAAACTTTAAAACCTAGAAGATTTCCGGAATGTTTTAAGCTGTTCTGCTAATTGCTTTGTGGAAGCTTGGGAAGAACGAATGTTATGTGCCTTTTCCATTTAGAAGCCGTCATAAGTCAGCATGAAGTAAACAAATGTAGGTTAGGAATACGTACAATTTTCTGTCAAGTCCGAAGCACTCATTTGATGGATTCAAATCTTGATCTTCGATGTCAAATCCAATTGCAAAATTCATCGGAATCAAAAAATTTGTACATATGGCTTCTTCGTCTTTCGATCCAACCCTGAAATTCCCGAGATCCTGTTCTTCTTGAGGGACGTAAACCCAACGAAGATACTTTTATAATCCTGTTGAAAAGTTGCTCGTTAGATGAGAGTATCGTTGTTGTTGTTGTTGATTCTTTTTAGTTTTTTTTTTTTGTATTTTCGAACCAAACCGTGCCATTTCTCAAGAGACACGGAGAATATTTTCCAAGTTTTTATTTTTTTGATTTTTTTTGTTGTCCATGATGTTGGTGTTGGGTCGTCTTACGACAAGTTGTCATCATAGCAAAGCGAGTTTGGTGCAAATATACAACACACGACACAACACAAGACACAACACTGTTTGTATATCTAGTAGTTTAAAATTTAAGATGCTTGCTTGGGTTGGCTCTTGGCTTGGTTTGGCTTGGGTTTAGGATTGAGATTGGGTTTGGAATTGGGCTTGGGGTCTGCCTAGAGATTTGTGTCATAATGTCTCTCTCGTTTTGTGTTTGGTTGTTCTTGTTGCTGTGACAAAACGTTACACATTCTTGTCGTCGTTACTTTGTAAATCCTTGGTAAAGGATAAAGTCAGAGGTCGTTAAGCCTAAAGGCACAAGAAGAACCAAAAGAAGAAGAAGAAGTTGATGGGGCAACAAACTTGAGAATGCATTGACGCAGCAGTTGAGATAGCAATGATGGGCACGATGGTAAATGGTAATAGGGTTGGGGTTGGATTGTTGGGTTCTTGGGAATGGATCAAGGCACTATAACTATCATCTGTGTTTGGTTTGTTGTATATTTGAATGTTCAGTGTATATAGAGTGCCACAAAGATTGAGTGGTTCTTCAAGAAAACAAAACAAGCCAGCCCTGTGCAGTGCAGTGTAGCCAGTTCTGTAACTGAATGGTATATATTATAACAAAAAAAACACAGCTTACTACAACTTGATTTGGCTTATTGAAGAAGAGAACAGGAGAAACTTTTGGCGCCCAACGAGAGGATAACGACATTGATGGAGGACTTTATTGTTGAAGCTGGGACTACGAGTTCAACTACTTTTCTTCTTCTTCTTTTTATTTTTGTTTTGTGTTTTGTTTTGTTTAAGTTCCCCTATAAGGACGAATGCGAATTGTTTTACTATTTCAGGATATTCGTTGTTGCATAAAGAACAGAGAGTTAGTGGAGCCTACAATATGACAACAAAAATGAAACTGAAACAACAGACAAAAAAGCAGTAAATGTAATTACTTTGTGCGGATGAGAAAATGTGCGGGTTTGTTGTAAGAATTGCTAAAAGTTAACTTTTCCTAGGGTACCCGGGCACCACGGTACCCCTTATCAACACATTGACATTGTTTCTATTGTTCATATTGCATTTACATGCATTCAACAGACAATGACAAATGTGATTCTATGTGCGGATGAGGAGTGGAGTTATCTTTCTTTTTTTACTATATATAGACAATAGATGGCGTTGGTTGCCAACATGGCTGCAGTGTCGAGGAATGATGCATAAATGTATAACCTACTCGGCTTGTCGTATACGTATAACTTAAGCTTTTGAAAGTTTCACAAGTTGGCGTGCGCTTTTCAGTTTTCTATTGTTATTTTGTTAAAATTATTTGTGCGAATGCAACCATATGAAGGTACATAATATATGTGAAATAGTTTTGTGCCTTTGTTTCCTGCAGTGATATATGAAATAACTTTTCGTACATATGTACTTATATTAGCTAGAAGAAGAAGGATACGATGATGGTATGGTATTTTATGGTGAAGCAAAGTATACTACTTGCTCTAGTTTAGTTTATCTAAAATAACTCAAGAAATTTTAATAGAATTTTAATGGAATTTTGACATAAACTTGAAAATTTTGAATAATTATTATTTAAAAATATGCATACTTTTTTTAAAAAACATGTTGGTACTGTTGTTATGCATTTTGAATTGAGGTTATAATTAACGTTTTGAAAACTATTTTAGTTTAAAATTTTGGAGTAATATTTAGTTTCTAAGAAGTAATGAGATGCATTAAGTTTTCATTATTACAATTTCAATAAGTAAATTAAGTTTTTGCTACAAAATTGAAACTTTTACTTCTTAAAGATTTTATGTTTGTTTTTTGTCCGAAAGCAACATTTGACAAAAAAGAAGAAACGTTAGTTTTTAATGTATTCTTTCCTGAGGCAGGTGTCGAATAAACTTTTAGCAAATAGGTTACTGAGTCCTCAATAATTAAGTGGGGCTACAGTTAATAGAGAACCGGAGCTAAGTAAATTACAACTCTCTACCATTCTTGTATGAAAGTAATTTCAGGGATAGAGGGGACCCACATTTTTAAGCTGAGTCCGAAATGCAAATTTGATAAAGCACTTTTCATGACAAGAATTACTCTTGGAGGATTTGAAAATTCCTCTCAAGAAGCAACATCCGTGTGGCTTGTTTTACATTCTCGAATTGAACCTTAGTCCTTTAGCATGACAATACTAGTTAGGGAATTTTCTAAAATAATATACAAAGTCTTAAGAGAATCCAAATAAATTGACACGATTATGTACGTTATATATGACCAAAGTTGACGAGCTACGTTAAAATATGTGCACATTAAAGGGAAGCGATAATTGTGAGCATTGGGAAAGTAAAAAAAGTTTTGAATGCAGAGGTTGGTTCCTACTGGTTTTGAATTCCTAAATATTACAATGAGTGGTAAAAATAGAGTTTGATAAGGCATTCCCCGTTTGCTTAGTGCTGCTTAGGAACAAATCTCTACTCTCCCAGAGGCTTACACAAGTTGGAGGGGCACCAACTCAGAGATCGGAGTGAAACTCTAGCCTTGGACGTATATAAGTCCTTTAGATAAGAACCAGATCAGAGAGGGATAAAAACTTCTTTCATCGCCTTAGTATGTGATCGTTCTAAAAAAGGTGGTTTGATATACACAACACATACCGAGAATAATAAGATCTTTAGTTTAAGACAGCATTGGGCTTTCATAGAAAAAAATTCAACGTGGAAACAATGATGAGCAGGTCGGAATTAAAACAATGATATGCAGGTCAGAATTTAATAAGTTGCAATTCCACATCAGAAGTAGAGGAATGTCAGTCCAAAAACAAATATGAAAAGTTAACAAAGGGAGACTTTTAAAAAGCTATAGGAAAGTTTTCGTAACATATAACTTAATGTTTGAAGATTATTTCATGCAACTGTTGACCTTGACTACGCCTCAAATGCTCCATCCGATTAATCCAATTTTGGCATACTCTTTCCAACATTTATGTCGGTATTTCAAGAATAAATGCTTCAATGTTGTCTTCTAATGCGTCAATTGAAACGGGCTTGTCTATATAGACATAAGCTTTGACAAAACCCACAAAAAATATTCTTAAGGCGTTAAAACGCAATACCTAGGTTTCCAATTGACCGGTCCCGAACGTGAAATAAAATTTTCACCCAACTCGCTTTTTAATAAGGCATGTGGCCCGTTTTCTTGAAACCACATTTCAAGCAAGTCAAGTTCCTGCATTTTGGACAAAAACAAGTTGGATATTATCTCACGTTAGCGCTCACCTTTCATAGTTACGTTACGATTCGCACCATTTTTGAAGAAATACGCGAATCACAATTTTTCGGTAAAAAATTGGATCGTCGGCCAACTTTCCAAAAGTCCATTCACCAAAAATTTTACGTTGCAGTAGGTCGTTCGGCTTCAATTCTAGCACCAGCTGTATTTTGAAAGGAATCACACAAAAATCCTTCCCGAAAATTCTTCAAGTTGTTGAGTAAGAGAGGCCCAATTGCTGCGAACGGCGACGACTCGATAATTGATGGTCATCATGAACACTGCTGCTGCGATATTTTCTTTAGTTCGCACTCTACGAAAACGTGTTAGTGGTCCAACAATTTAAATTTGGTGGAAAATTTAGTCACAATACCTCGAATAGCCTCTTGAGTGGGTCGATTAAACTGACCATAAAATAGAAGAAGGGCGCGATGAACTTTCTTAACAGAGCACGCATATTGATCATAAAATTTAATAATTTGCAAGTGTTGTTCGTTTGTAAGACGATTGATGGTTAAATTATAGACCAAACTGAATATGTTTGACAGTGAAACAAATCACTAAACGTCGGCTGTTTAAACCAGTGTTGCCAAAAAGATAATCGCTAAAAAATCATCCTGTAGTACTGGAACTGGTTGCTTAATAAAAAAGTACTTCAAACTCCTGGGCACGGTTTTTAAGGGAAATCTCGAAACAGATATTGTAGCTCTTTAGAATCCGGTAAACTTGGCAACTAGCTTGAATGATCGAAAAGGAACTAGATCGTAAAAGTCTTTTGTAGTTTATTTCATGGCAATCGATATTTTGACCCTGTAGACTCAAAAATTCTGTGACTGCCGAAAATAACATTAAAATCAATTGCGCAAGAATTTTCTTTTTAAAGCAAGAGAACTCTCAGCATACAATTTGAAATTGTATGTATAAGTTGGGCCAGAATATACACGTACTTTGGACTGTTCTATACATTTCGGACTTATTTATTTACTAACCTAAGGTGGCACTACAGCCTTGTGTGAACTAGGACCTCACCCAACAAACTTCTCCATCTAGCTCGGTCCCTAGCTAGATGTCTAAAGTTTCACGCTCCAAGTTGGTTGAGGTCATTTTTCACTTGTGCGTGCCACCTGATTCGCGGTCTTCCTGTACTCTACTGTACCGAAGGTGCTTTCATTCGCTCTTGCCATAGTCCATGCTTTTGCACCGTATAGTAACACTTTGAATCCTCGAGAGAGGACTTTTCCATTCAATTGCATTCTTAGCCCAAAGAAACAGTGGTTAGCAAAAGTTATTCTCCGTTTGATCTTAGCGCTGGTGTTTTTTTCTGCATTTACAGAGGAGCCTAGGTAGATGAAGTCTCTGACTACCTCAAAGTTACGTCTGTCGATGGTGACGTTGTGACCGAGACGTCGTTGGTATTGTATGTCCTTTCCTGACGACAACATGTAGGTACTTAGTTTTGCCCTCTTAAAAGCACGCTGAGTTCTTCCGATTATGTCAATGTCATCAGCATATGCCAGGACAGACTTTTGAAACAAAGTGCCTCTAGTGTTGATGTGTGAGCTCTAGACTATTCATTCAAAGACGATGTTAAAAAATAGCATGACCGCGCATCTTGAATCTTTTTTGACTTCGATAGGTTCTGTTATGTTGTTTCCAACTTTTATGGAGCACCGTGAATTCTCCAAAACTAGACATGGCTCTATACAACTTGTCCCTTAGATGTTGTCATATGCGGTCTTGAAATCGATGAAAAGATGGTGGGTGTCGATTTGGTGTTCTTGGGTTTTTTCCAGGATCTATCGTTATGTGAATATTTGATCGACTGTGGACTTTCCTGGTCTAAACCCACACTGATAAGGACCTATAAGGTTGTTCACGATGGGCCCTAGACGTTCACATATTGGCAGAGAAGATCTTGTAGGCGATGTTAAGTAGACTGATTCCTTTATAGTTGGTGCAGTTAAGAGGGTCTCCGTTTTTCAGGGTCGGGTAAACAATACTGAGGTTCCATTCATCAGGCATGCTTTCTTCCGACCATATCTAACAGATAAGTTGGTGCAAGCTCCCAACCAACTTATGTCCAGCTGCTTTAAAGAGCTCGGAATTCAAGCCATCCGCTCCAGTAGATTTATTAGATTTCAGCTTTGATATGGCAATCTTTACTTCGCCTAAGTTGGGAGGACGGGATTGTTGGCTTTCGTCGTCTATGTTGAATGGATCATCCTGCCTCATAGCGGAATTCGGTTCGTCGTCGTTATAAAGTCTGCAAAAGTGATCCTTCCATATCCTCAGCATTGACTGCGGTTCCACTATGAGTTCACACAGCCAATCATCCAAAAATGCACCTCGTCACTAAATATGATCTTCGGCCAAAATAAGATTCCTTTTCCAAACGATTCGAAGCCCAGTCAACGAACAAACGGAGTTGTTTATGGTCATGAACTTTGATCTTGTATGGGTGTAGGACCAAGTCCCGACGCAAAATTCCCCAAGTTGAAGTCTTCGAAAGGCTGAATTCTTGTGCACTAAAAAGGGCGCAAAGCGCAAAACGTTTGCGTTAACGACCACAATCATTTTGATACTGGGCGCCAAAATCTTCCCGCGCCAATTGAAAAACCCTTTACCAGCACAGAAAATATGCGGTTATGAAATGTTTCCTTAAGAATATTGAGTATGATATATGAAGTGTGTGAAATGTTCCGTCCAATTTATAGGTGTATCCCTGCAAAAAAGTACAATTTACAATCGATGGAACTTTAAGTACAATATTCAAACTATTCGGATGTTCCGATTTTCCGATTATTCGAATACTCGTATATTTAAAAACGAGACAATCGTATCACAACTATGAAAAAAGTCTAAATCTTAAGGATCTCATGCAGACATTTCATGTAGTTCGTATCTCACCTGTGTCATTTATATGTGTCCGTACTACATATCCGGATAATTCACACTTTCTGGAGACGGGAAAAAAAGTTCTATTCAAACTGTCCATATAGCGGCGGATCTCAATGATATCATCTAGTTATCCTTCTCAATTCTGAATTGTCTTATTTTACAATCTGAATATCCGACACTATCCGGATAGTTAGTTCGGATCTCAATCATTCTATTTACTAACACGTTATCGTATATAGTAGATTTATCTGAGGACAGACAAAATGTTCTTCATCACGTTGAATACATAAGGGTGCAATATATATGGAAATAAAGACAAACAGTTTATTGTTTTAACAAAATTCAACGAACCTTAAAGCATCAGACACAATCAATTAGTACATACCCATTGATAAAATATCGTATTAAACGGCTTCCCTTACAAAATTCCTTTCCCTTTACAAAATTTAGCACTTACACTTCAATTAAGTCTTTGTGCAGAAAATTTTACACAATAGCATCAGTGCCAGGCCGCTAACATTGCCAATACAACCGCATATCAATCTGATTGTCCTTCCCAGGACAACATAACAACTAACTGTACAATGTAGGTACATAGTATGCCTCTGTATTACAAGGGTGGATAAAGCGTAGAGCACTTTACGTATAGAAATGTGCGGTATTCAATTTACAACCACAATCACCTGCGGTTTTTGGAAATTACCAAAATAGAGTTCCAATAAAATTTGCTACTCTAAAGCTGACTGGCGCGCTACGCTGGCTGCTGCTCTGAAACGCATTGTAAACCCTGAAAGCCCGTTTACAAGGCGATAAAATGCTGCGAACAATACCATTAACCCGTTTTCTAAAATAAACTCTCGAATCCTTTTGCCAAAATTGGCGAGCAAGGATATAAATGTTCGATATGTACAACTTGTGGTTGATGTTGTTGTTGTTCGAGTACTCATATATGTACGTTAAAGTGTGTCCTGTATTATGTTGTTGTGTGTGTGTTTTTTTTTAAGTTCGAACGTGCATTTTACTCGATGGAACGAATTAATTAACCCCTTTGCAATTAGCCAAAGAGAAATATTATTGAAGCAGCATCAGAGAGGCGCTCTCTTTGAGGCTAAACAACAAAAGAAAAAGGACACCTTCTCCTTTCTGCTCATGATCCTTCACAAAAGGACACTACACAGAATGAATGACACAATAGAAAAATGATGATGATGATGATGGCGGGCGGTGGTGGACGGATGACGAACGGTAGGTGGATGGTGTTGCCTGAGGTGTGCTGCATGTTTGAGTTAATTCAATTGTTTCTCTCTGTGTGCTATTGGGCGAAAAAAGGGGGTGGTTCAGTGTGCTTAGGCTATGCTACCCATACACCTCCCTCTACTCGGTTGAGTACCTTTTTATTTGTACGGTGTTCCGGTGATGAAGTCCTTCAAATTCAATTCCATTCAATTGAGTCTACCAATCGATATAGAAAAATGAGAATCCAACACAAAAAAGAAACACCAGCTGCTGGAAGATTTTCCACACACAATCATGGGACTTAGAAAATTTTATCCTTAAGCGGGGTAGGTGGAGCTGACTGACAAAAAAAACACTGAAAGGACTGAAAATCAGGCTAAAGCTATAGGCTAGGCAGCATGTGGGCCACCATTGCCGCAGCTAAAAGGAATATGATTGGAAAACTCTGAGCGGATTATCCAGGTATCCTGTTCAACAAATAATCCCTCAATGAGTTTTCTATAGGTATACATTCGTACAAAGGCATCAGGACTCGCTTCTCTCCCATAGTGGAGATCTTCATCGTCATCGTCATTTGGTCGTCCTTGTACCGTTGTACGTGTGCATTTCGAATAAGGAATAATCCTCCACACGTTGACACTGGGTATTTTGGACTTTGTCTTTCCGTTTTCCAGGTTTAGGTTCTACAGTTATGTATAGCCATACATAGCCTGGTAATGCGGATGATAGGTATAACAGAGAGAGAGAGTACCTATAGTGGTCGCATTTGAAGTCCTTTGCTAACAAATGAAATTCTCAAGCTATCCAGTTCGGTCCAATTTGTATTCAGGACAGGGGCTTCTAATTGAATTACATAGACGACACGAAGGCAAAATATAGAAAAGAAAATGAAGAAGGAACAAAACAACAACAAACAAAAAAATATGGCAACAGGAAAGCACCATCAGGATATACGATTGGGAGTAGGGTCGAGGTGGTAATATCTATACCTTGGGAGCTATACACTGACGAAGTGGTATTTTGCCATCTTGAGAAAGGAAAGGAAATCCACTTTATAAATGGCTTTTGCGAAATCGTATACAGGATCTTCTTCTGCCTCTACTCATTGGCACACTGGATGTTTTATAAACGTGTACTATATGTCTTGAGCCTGCACACAATGAATAGATGTTGATATGTTACTTTTCCCAAGGATAGAAAGAGCTTTGAATTAGACAGTCGAGGCGACGGCGGCGGGTATAGGAAGCAATATGAAGGGGTTAGTATGCGGAGAGTATACTACATATATGTGTGTGAATTAGAATCGTAAAATATCCGACGAAAGGTCATTAGCACACATTTGTAACATATGAGGACATTTTCATTTCAATTCCAGGACTTCCTCGCCTATATTTCTCGGCATCCAACTATGGATCTTTGTCTTTGTCTTTCTTTCTCTTTTTCTCTCTGGAGGCCGATGACAACAATCATGGATTTTTGTTGCCACACTGAAAACAAATGTGATCGTTTATAAAGATTGAAAGAGGATAGGCGCAATGAATGAGTCCAGGGGGGTTTTGAGATGAATAAGACTAATGGTCTCTCATTTCATTTATGTATGTGATTGGGGGGGTTATGGGGAGAATGAAAGAGGAAAATGTCGAGCAATTTTTTTTGTTACTTTTGTTTGAGAAAGATAAAATATAATTTGTTAGAGTAATCAGTTAACACTGGGCTCTGTTGATAAGGTTTAAATTTGAAGGGAATTGATGTTCAATGGTCTTACTGAGGCTTTGAGTAAAATTTATATACGAGTTGATAAAATAAGTATGGTAGTGTAAGAAGATACTTTGAATGAAAAATCATGTGTTATTGAACTTAAATGGGTTTTGATTTTTCAATTTAGTAAATTTTGGGTAATTGTAATCCTTGAAAAATACGAAAGTATTATGGTTTTTCTCCTCTGCATTTGACGTCGAAAAATTGTAAAAAAAAGTTGTAAATGAGTTCAAATGTTGGATGCATGATAAAAGTCTGCATTTCAGTATCAAATATCAATTGAGTATTGACACATGAAAATCGACAGATAGTTTTTTTTTAAAACTGGAGTTAGTAAAAGCTTAAAATAGTTAAGATAATGATAAATGACGAATATAGTGTTTTTTTTTCAGCATGAGAAGTTTGCATAGTTGACATTTGGCCTCTGGCAGTTTGCCATGAATCGTCAAAACAACGCTTTCAAATTTTAGAAATTTAGTTTGAAAAAAAGGCTCGGATGCGACCCACACTGATAAGTTCCCATCTCGTCAGTCGATTTGTAGGTTTTCGTTTATTTACAAAATTATTAGTCGAAACCCAATTTATATCAATTTAGGTTACATTTCTTAAAAGTTTTTTATTTCCTATATAAACAAATAAAAATTGGATGAATGAAATTAATTTGAGAGATATCGAGAACCAAACTTCAATTTTTACAAAATTTGAGTACTATTTTTTTAGATTTTATTTAAAAAAAAAAAAACGGGCTGTTGGATTTTTATAAACAAAATGCTATTTCGAAAAAAATATTTTCTGTGTAATAACATAAGTTTGAAGCCAATATTTTTAAATTTTGGAAAGATAGAAATTTAAGTAAAAAATCAATTTTTAATAGCTGTTGTTAATTTTTTTTGTAGGTTTTAATTTTTTTCTTAAACTATTAGTTCGATTTTTCTTAAAAATTTTTCGAATGTTGGCAACAATATTTCTTATAAGTTAAGAGAAGTTGGGAGCCATAATCTCAAATTTTTGAAAAGATATTTGAGTCGAAAATCAATTTTGTCCAAGTTTTTTTTTTAGGTTTTAACTTCCCATAGGAAGTTATTGTAATGGGTCCGATTTGTCAAATTGAAAATTTTGACATTTCTCGACGTTTCAAGGTTTTAGAGTCGAAATAAAAGATTTTTAGAAAGATGCCTGTGCGCGCGTGTATACGTATGGACGATCGCGAAGTTTTTTTCGTCGTCCATAGCTCAAAAACTAGAAAATATATCGATTTCAATTTTGTTATAGGGATAAAAATTCAGAAAGATGCAGAAAGGGTTCTCAAGAAAATTGCGTGGGTGGTTTTTTTCCCATAGCAGTTTGAAAAAAAGGTTAACCCTAAATATCTTACGAACCAAAAACGCTAGAGGTTTGAATTAAATTGCGTATAATATATTGTAACGTAATATCAAAGGTTTTTTTATAAATAAAAAAAAAAACTGAAAAAAAAAGTTGGTAAAAATGATTTTCGACTGAAATATCTTTTCAAAAATTTGAGATAATAATTTTAACTATTTTTCACTTATAAGAAATATTGTTTACAACATTGGGACTAATTTTGAAAAATTCGAATTGATAGTTTTTTTTACAAAAAATGAAACTTTAAAAAAAACAATACTAGAACCTGGTGAAAATTTACTTTCGACTCGAAGCTTTTCAAAAATTAAAAATATCGGCTTCAAACTTATTTTATTTCACAGAAAATATTGTTTTCGATATTCAGTAATTTGTATGTAAAAATCCAATCCAACAGGCCGTTTTTTCATAAAAATAAAATCTACAAAAAATAGTACGCAAATTTGGTAAAAATTGATACATCGACAGACGTAATGGGAAGTTATCAGTGTGGGCCGCACCCTCTTTTCATTTTTTTGTTTTTTGGTCTGACGTTAACACAAACAAACGTTATGGTTTCCCAACTCTTGAACACGCAACGTATAGCTGCCCATGTGAAAAACAATGATTTTCTAAATTTTTCCCGCAAACACTAAGCTATTGGCCTTGCGACTTGTTAATTGTCATTGCGAATGCAAGGCGAACCGGAAATTGCAATTTTTTGAAGTCAAACGTAAGATCAGTCGGAACCATTGGTATTCGAGGAATACATTCATTTTCACTTGCGTACTTTCCGTTAATAATTGTTGCCTCAATCAAATTCGACATAAGTCTTTTCACCGCAAGTCGAGTACCGTTGCTAATTCGCCGTGGATTCAAATTACGCTATACAAGTATTATAATAACTGCACCAACTTTGAGTTGCTTATTGTTTGGGAAATTGGTTGATCATTTTAAAGTTTAACTTTTAACATAGTGGTTAGCGATAATGTTTATACGTCATTCCACATAAGTGATGCCTTCAGGCAAGCAATTAATTCATCGCAGGCGTTCCATGGGAAAATACTGGCAACGTCTGCTTAAATTCGCCTGCCAACAATATCATCAAGCCGCCAAAGATGTTGTTGTTTCGTCGAAGATTTTTCAGTGTGAAGTTAAATGCTTCAAACCCATGACATGCTTCTCGATATGTTTGGCATTGGTTTACAATGTGCAAATGATTTTGGTCCTCATACATTTACCAACAGCAGTCGCAAATAAAAACATCCCTGCGGATCTGGATCTGCTTCACACATTGCAAAGAAGCTAGTCAATGTTGTCGATGGTGGTCTCTCAGCTCGTTGTGCAGCATTAGCCTAAATGAAGTAAACTCTTTGTTCATTTTCCAAAAAAAATATTGTATAGTTAACTCTAGAAGCACATTGACTTAAATACCAAAAGTCTATGTCCATTTCTTTACTTTTAATTTGTGCCTGAGTCATGTAAAATTTATATACAAAATGAAATACCCAAAACTTTCGATCAAAAATCTCAAAAGTTCCAAGTAACTTCGTGCTAAAGAATTTTCTTTGAACCACATTTCTTCTTGAACTTCTTATGCTTTGGATTCATGAATGGCAAATAATTTAAGGTATTTGATTAGGCTTAATTAAGACTGCTACACAAAGAATAACATTTTGTCTTCTTCATCATATTAAATATTCAATCAAACAACGGAATTTCCGTTGTCTTTGAGATTCAATGAATTTTCTATTAGTTTTTCATCATCAAATGGATTATGAAATGTTTTATAATAAAACAACTTGCTTCCGACAAAACCCTTGACAACCTTACGAACATCAATATATCTTCATAACTTTACTTTCATTCTAGCCTCAAAAATTCTATTGCCATTTGGCTTGGCAAAAAAGGTGAACAAGGAAATGGAAACTTACCATCAAGACCGTCCTATACACTGTCCTCATCGTCTCTCTGTAGGTATCATGCAAAAAGACAATAAATACCAAGAAATTTCTTCAGTTTTCAACCTAAATTTGTAGAGAACTAACTTGCTTTAGTTTTCCGCCTCCTTCGAGTATCAGAGCCCATCTCCGTTTTGTGTACTGTTTGTTTTGTTGAGCCATCCTTTAATTATTATTATCGACCAACCGTTCGTATCTTCGTCCCTATGTATGGGTATGTGTACATTTTGCACATTCATCTGAGTGCAAATCCGTACAAATGGCATTGCCAACTCGACCATTCAATGTGCAAGTAGGTACATTGTGCCACTTTAACAAACCATGGCATGGGATATCACTATCCTTCCAAACCAGTGAACAACATATCACAAAACGCCTTGCCTGTCTCTTCTTCCTCGTCTTTGAGTTCTTCATCTTCTCCTTCTTCTTCTACTACTCTCTTCGACCGAGAATGACGTTACAACTTCTATACTTAGGACTATACGACTCTATAGAGCTTCAACTTCGACAATACTTACACATTCGACATCATCCCTCCCGGTTCCGTATATTACACCGTAAGGGATAGAATAAGAAGAAGAAGAAGCAATAAAAAGGATGTTTCGACTACGACGATGTAACATGACTCCAGTATAAACGTGTAATTAAAGTTAATTGTGTTGCATTATTAATGGCCAACAGGCAGAGAAGATTCTACAACACCACAGGCATCACAAATGGTGGTACCGAGATAGAGAGGGCTTCCATACAAAAAAGGAAGAACTTTAAGGATGAGGATTGAGGACTCTTACTCATTCCATTCCTCATTCATCTACTATATAAAAGAATAGTCACACAAAAGGGCACAAGGCAAGGCAAGGCCCGCACTTTGTTTTGTGTGTAGGTATACGAGTATTACACGAAACTCATTCCGTTCCAAGAAGACATCATTCTGTGACGAAGGACCAAATCGAGGACCTTTTGTTTTTGTTCTGCAGTGCACGTTAAGCATCCAGAAACCATTTCATGTACGTTACAGCTTCTTCTTCCCAGAGGCGTTGTATTGTATTTCTATACTGGCGGAGACGGCGGCGGGTGGTGATGTGGACCGTGGAGCATGATGAAGGAACTTTTAGACCAATCCTCTTTCTCGTTACTCACCCACCGTATATGTGTAGCTTGTGATTTCGTTTGGTTTGTTTTATATTTAGTTTATTTTTTCGTCCTTTTGCTTCTGGTGTTTTGCTGCCATAGTCTTTCTTTGGGTTATAATTTAATGTCAATGCTTTATTTTTCATTGTGGAGAAAATGATATTTAAGTGCTTCGACATAATGGAGCATGCACTGCACACAGCACGGCACAGGAACAGTCACAGGCACAGGCACAGTCACTGGCAAAGGCACTGGCACTGGCACACGGAAGTGCGGTAGCGTGAAGGCAAATGGGCGGACGTGTGGAAGAGCGAGCTTCCCATTGTGTAACGGCGTGTTGATATGATAGATTTGACGTTTAAGTAGAACGACATGAAGGAGTACTATAAATTAAACTAAAACAGGGTTAGGGTAGGTTTATATGTGCACGAGCTGTATAAGGAAGAGCGGGCTGATGCTTGGGTTTTAATTTACGCCTCTACCCACATCAGAATAAGAAAGAGTCGACTTTACGCATGGACTGGTTTCGTTCCCTTTTATTCCCGCTATAAGTTCTCTGCTCGTGGACAAAGTTGTCAGTTTTGTAATGTGGTGTTCTATATAGGTAATTAAAGTTGGTCCTTTTTCGAGTGGTTTAAATTACCTATGAAGGTACATATTTCATGTTGTTCTCATATAATCGTCCGTCCCCACATTAATAGGATATGGACATGAGCCTAATTCCTACACATTTTGGATTAGTTTGATGGGCATTTACCTATAGCCACTTTATGAGGAGGTGAAACTATTTTTAAGTACTTTGATGATTTGATAAAGTTTGGGAGAGGTTAAATTTTAAACTTTTCCAGAAAGGTAATACAATTGTATTACAATAAAGTTAATGTAATTGATAAACTTTTCCGGTGGTTAAGAAAATTATTCGTTTAAGTTTAATTTGCCAATAAAATTGAGACTTATCCTTTACTTCTTCTACATATAAGAATGTACCTGATGCAGTAAAAATGCATATTTAATACAGAGTTTTCAACAACTTGCAGACAATATTATTAGCGGTAGTATAAATTTATGATTGGATTAGCCGTGTTCACTTTAGAGCGAGTTTTTTAGATCCAGATACATTTTTTTTGGTTCAAATTGGCCACAGAACATTTTGTTTTTGGTAAATAAGTCCGAAGGTGTTCAAAAAAGGAGACCCTGTAAACTGCACCGCCTAGAGAATTCAGTCTACTTAGCATCAAATTCTTCTTTGCTGTAATATGTGAACATTTAAGACCCATTGTCAACAACCTGATAGGTCCTTTCCAGTGTGGTTTTAGACCAGGAAAGTCCACAGTTGATCAAATATTCAAATTACGGCAGATCCTGGAAAAAATCGACACCCACCATCATTTCATCGATTTCAAGGCCGCATATGACAGCATCTTCAGGGACGAGCTGTATAGAGCCATATCTAATTTCGGCATTCCTGCCAAACTCGTCCGTTTGTGCAGGATGACCATGAAGAATTCACGGTGCTCGATAAAGGTTGGAAACAACTTAACAAAACCTTTCAATGTCAACAAAGATTTTAGACAATGTGATGCGCTGTCATGCGATTTTTTAAACATCGTCCTTGAAAGAATAGTGCAGAGCTCACACGTCAACACTAGAGGCACTATCTTTCAAAAGTCTGTCCAATTACTAGCAGTCGTCAATAATGGGCTTACAACACCGACGTCTCGCTCAAAACGTTACCATCGACAGACGTAACTTTGAGGTAGTTAAGGACTTCGTCTACCTAGGCTCCGCTATGAACGCAGAAAACAACACCAGCACTGAAATCAAACGAAGAATAACTCATGCTAACCCCTGTTTCTTTGGACTAAGAAAGCAATTGAGTGATAAAGTCCTCTCTCGAGGGACCAAAGTGTTGCTATATAAGACCCTCATCATTTACGATGCAGAAGCATGGACTATGACAAAGGAAGCACCTTGAGTTGTTTCAAACGAAAAGTTTTTCGTGTGATCTACGGTACCATATGCATCGAGGGGAGGAGAAGATGGAACGACGGACTGTACAGCGACGTAGACATAGCCAGAAGGGTAAAATTCCAACGACTAAGATAGCTGGGTCACGTAGAGCGCATGGAAGCCAATGCTCCGGCCCGGAAAGTCTTCGAATCCATACCCACAGGACAGAGCAGTAGAGGAAGAGCGCGGTTCAGGTGGCGTGCACAAATGAAGTGACCTCACCCAACTTGGAGCGCGAAACTGGAGACATTTAGGGACCGAGCTAGATGAAGAAGTTTGTTGGGTGAGGCCCAAGTTCACGCAGGACTGTAGCGCCACCCTAAGTTAGTAAGTAAGGCTGTGTGAACAAGCAAAATTTCCGTAAATGGGACGACACCAACCCACGTGAGGTTCACCAGATGATGATGCATCCTCAAAAAGTTACCGTTTGGTGTGGACTTTGGACCAGCGGCGTAATTGGTCCATACTTTTTTAAAAACGAAGTTAGTGAGGCGATCACCGTAAACATCGAGCACTATATAACGATGATAACTTATTTCTCATGGCCCAAATTGAACCATATGGACCTAGACGACATGTGATTCCAGCAGGACGACCGGGCGCAACGTGCCACACGATTGATATTTTGCATGAACGATTTTAGGGTTAGGTTATCTCTCGCAATGGTGATGTGAATCGGCCACAAAGGTTATGCGATTTGACTCCACTAGGCATTTTCCTGTAAAGTTTCTTAAAGTCGCAGGTCTAAGCGATTGATGCCTCAAAGTGAACATAACACAGGGCATCGTTCAAATTAAGCTGGATCTATGGATCATTGAACATTGGGCCACTTAGATCTGCCACCATAAGAAGCCGAGGCGGTCTATTGAATGATGTCATAATCCACACTTAAAAAAAAAGCTGGGATGCGACCCACACTGTTGGATTTTTATATTCAAATTACTGAATATCGAAAACAATATTTTCTGTGAAATAAAATAAGTTTGAAGCCAATATTTCAAATTTTTGAAAAGATATTTGAGTCGAAAATCAATTTTCACCACCTTTTATAAATTTTTGTAGGTTTTTATTTTTTGTAAGAAAAACTGTCAATTCGATTTTTTTTTTCAAAATTTGTCCTAATGTTGAAAACAATATTTCAATATTTCTTATAAGAAAAATTAGTTTGAAGCTATAAACTCACATTTGTGAAAAGATATTTGAGTCGAAAATCATTTCTTACGAACTTTTGTTAATTTTTCTTCGGTTTTTAATTTTTTTTACAAAAACTATCAATTCGATTTTTTTCAAAATTTTACTGAATGTTAACAACAATATTTTTTGAAAGGTAAGAGTAAATTTAAGCCAATATTTCAAAGTTTTGAAAAGATATTTGAGTCGAAAATCAATTTTTACCAACTTTTATTATTTTTTTTTTTAGGTTTTTATTTTTTGTTAAAAAAACTGTCCATTCGATTTTTCTTAACATTTTTTCAGAATGTTGAAAACAACATTTCTTATAAGATAAAATAAGTTTGAAGCCTAAATTTCAAGTTTTTGAAAAGATATTTGAATCGATATTCAATTTTTAAAAACTTTGAGTAATGTTTTTTTTAGAATTTTATTTTTTATAAAAAAAAACTCAATTCGATTTTTCTCAAAATTTTATCAGATGCCAAAAACATTATTTTTCGTTGCACAAAATTGGTTTGGAGATGAAATCATATTTTAGTCGTAAAATTTTGTCTATAGTCTATAGCGTTTTTGGTTCGTAAGATATTTAGGGTTAACCAAAATGTTCACCTTTTTTTCAAACTGCTATGGTAAAAAAACAACCGAAGCAATTTTCTTGAGAGTCCTTTCTGCATCTTTCTGCCTTATTATCTGTGTAACAAAATTTATTTGAAATCGATATCACTTCTGGTTCTTGAGCTATGGACGACGAAAAAAACATCGCGAACGAACGGACGTACGGACGTACGAACGTACGTACACACGCACGCACAGATTTCTAAAAATCTTTTATTTCGACTCTAGGGACCTTGAAACGTCGAGAAATGTCAAAATTTTCAATTTGACAAATCGGACCCATTACAATAACTTCCTATGGGAAGTTAATAAGATATACGCCAACAGAAACTGCACAAATTAATTGAAAATTGGAGCTCAAGGTCAAATTACATTTGAGCTAGCCGTGGCGATCATATGCCAAAAATCATGTTTAAATTGTTAAACTGAAAGATTATATTTCGAATGAAGTAAATTTCAAGTCAATTTACAAAAATATCATTTTTGTTTTATTCCATGTCAAAGTTCCATCTATGCACGAACCCGGCTTTATTCGGAAAACTGTTTCTGATATCCGATTTATCTCAATATTTCGGGGTACTTACTTTCAGTTGATCTACCTGTCTTTTCAAACACCACCACTTTGAAATTCGTACTTTTATTGCTTTTACAATTGACCTGAATTTTTGCTATTTTTGTCTGAAAAACATTCAAAGCTTTCAGAACTGTGATAACAAAGTTGATGTTGATGTTGATAACGCAACGTTTCGTATGTACATACATACATACGTACATCTGCCTCCCAACTTAGTTCGAGACCACTTAAATACGGTCTAATAAATTTTGCCTAAAAGCCGCATCAAGTCTCAACAAAAAAGCAAATTTTTAATTAACTGACCTTTAAAAACTCTTCATCATCATCATCGGCCTTGTCTTGCGTACATAAAATCCAACACTTGCTTACACCTGAACAAACCAATTTTTTTTTTTAATTTCAAAAACACAAAAATCAACATTTATATACATACT
The DNA here is from genome assembly GCF_945859685.1 of Eupeodes corollae. Taxonomy (NCBI): domain Eukaryota; kingdom Metazoa; phylum Arthropoda; class Insecta; order Diptera; family Syrphidae; genus Eupeodes; species Eupeodes corollae. The sequence continues at coordinate 134,808,165 of NC_079148.1, read as the reverse complement.
TAACAACTCAAATTATAAAACACAGACTTTTTAACGCCTTTGACTGAATTTAAAAAACAAAAATCCAGGACAAATGTACCAACATAGCCATCATCCATCATCATCTATATTTTACAATAAGCCGCATACAAACAGCACAAAAGACTAAAAATTCAAATGGATCAACTGAGTCGTAAAACAGGCAGTCGAGGCGTAGCGTACTACAAAAGCAAAACCACAAAGGTTCGTGTTCTGTCAAAAGGACCGCGAGCCGTTGCTGTTGTTGGTTTGAAATGTACGTTTTTTTTTTTGAAAGTGGTATACCTACGGTCTCTCTGCCTGTTTGCTTGCTGTGTTCAAATGACCAACTTTTTGAAGAAGACCATTCAAGCACATAGTTAAAGAGCCTTTAGAGACGGCACGAACCAAATTACATTCGTCCAAAAGGATTCTGATGGGTTGAGGACGAGAAACGAGTAAGGACGAAAACGAAGAAGAAGACGAACGCCACATAACTTTTACGTGCTAAACTACTAATTAAACACTACAGAAAAACCAGTGCGATGGTATGGAGTGGGTGCAAGATTACACAACAACACCTCAGAAATAAAACAACAACACGAAACCATCAAGGACCTGCTTCAAAAAGAACTTGGAGAAAAGATCCAGGAAACTATATTCTGACATAGAAATAAAACAACGAAAGAAAAATCAAAATGAAAATCATTCTCCAAGGAAGAAACTACCAAAAAAGTTGAAAATTTTCCAAAAAAGCTCTGCATACAGCATCATCCGTAGGGAACAGCTGCGGCCTTCAAGGATGCGGTGATGGTGGTGCGGATACCTAAAACTACATGATGTATATATCAAGTTTATTTCTTTTTTTTTTCCTTCTTCTTTTTTGTAATTCTCATTTGTATAGCTGTTAAGTTCTCAAGTCTCCACAAGTCCTTCTTCCTTCGTCCATACTTCAGCTCAAGCCCAATAGCTCTTGTTGTGGCATAGTTCTTAGGTTAAGTGATGTAGTTGGAACAACGACGACGACGACGACGACGACTACGACCATATACGAATATAGTAAGAGCCAGGAAGCAAAAATCTCAACAACAACAAGAAAACAAAACTAGAGAAAGGGAAAGCAAAAAGAAATTAAACAAAAACTTTGAAATAATTTTCGGTTCAAAACATTAAGTGGAATGTGATGATGAAATAGTAGTATCCTTAGAGGGGGTGGATTTGTATCCTTCTTATACACCTACCCTACATGCATACAAACATTCTCAAGGGTGAGAATATGTACCCACCTGAATCTTTTTCATCATCATCATCATCATCGTCTTCGTCCTTTTTGGGCCAACAAAACACCACCCAACCCACACCCCATGGCACTTGGACGAGAGTTTAATGTTCTTTTAAGTTTTCTTATTCTAAGTAGTTTTTTATTTTTGTTTATTGTGTCTTAAAGAGTTTCTTAAACTTTGAAGAAAGCATATAAGACAAATAGCAGCGGTACAGAAGGTTTAGTATTTATAAGAGATGGCTACTTCTCTCTTTTGCGGACTTTCTCTGTATAAGAATAGTTCACAAAGGAGAAGCTTTTTGTTTAGTTTCAGCTTTTAGTATTAATTTATTGTTTTAAAATTAATTTTCTTTCATAATCATTTCTATATATACCGACCCCAATGAACAACAGAAGAAAACCAAAACTGTGTGTATGCGGTTCAAGTTGTATTAATTTTAACTTAAAACTTTAAAATTTTGTGAAACCTTAAAACTATAAAATATCAGTCTAAAGTTGAGGAAGTTTTCTTTTAGGTTGACGTTAGAAAACTTTCTTTTTATTTTTATTTTGTTTTGTTTTGTTTTTATTAAATTTATTATTTAAATTATGAATTTAACTTACAGATTCAATATTTATTTTTCTATTAGTGATTTCACGAGAACCTTTTAAGAAAATACAACATAAGATGTTAAATTTATATTCATAAAATAGAAAGGTCTTGAATTTCATCCATAAGCTAAATTAGTGGCACTTGCTTTTATTGTTTTTTAAAAGCATTTTCGGATCCAAGAAATAACTTTAATTTGTTGGTAAAATTCTTAAAGCCATTAACGTTAAGAAAAACTGAAAAAATAAATTAGTCAAAGTAATTTGGTGAAATAGCAAACGTTGACATTTTTTTCAAGCCATTACCTGTGCTATCAAACGCTGGAGGATAACGTTGAATGAAATTTGTACTTTTGGATAAAACTACAGGGCCTTATCAAAGTTTTTGGTTTGATTTTTGAGAAAAATCAGGGGTCGGTCGAATATTTCTACTGCCAAATCAGCGAACGTGAACTCTAAAGGGATTTTAAATACCCTTACAATTATTAAACACAGTGCGAGCAATCGGGAAAGGAAGGTAGGATTAGAAAGGTGAAACCGATGCACATTGGTTTTGAATGTCTGCTCATTGTAATGAGTGGGAATTATTGGTTCAGGTAAAGCATTCCACATTCGAGTAGTGCGGCTAAAGAAAGAATCTCTGTACTTAACAGTACCTACTCCAATTGGGCATTTTCAGAAGAACGGGTGTTACGGTTGAATTGTTTAAGGGGAGGAATACAACTGGATATTTCGCTAGAGCATTGTTTATAAAAACTAGTACCAGTAGCTTAATGGTTAGTGCTTTGGACTGTCACGCCAGAGGTCTTGGGTTCGATCCTTGGCTATGCCATCTAAAGTTTATTTTACGGGTACTGCCTCTTGCAAGGAATTGACAAATTCTCCAAGAGTAATTCACGAAAAGTGCTTTCTCAAAACAACCTTTTGGATTCGGCTTAGGTCCCCTCCATCCCTCACAACAGTACTCACACACAGAAATGGTTGAGAGTTGTAAGTCACTAGGCCCTAATTCGGACTCTTGCTCCACCTAAATTATTTACTTATTGTTTAAAAAAATAACGATAAAACAATTACAGGTGAGAAAACGATCTCCTATCATTTTAAGAGCTCTCTTTTCAATTCTATCCAAAAGACTCAAGTGCGTTATTGGGGCTCCAGCCCAAGTATGAGAGTTTTACTCGAGTTAAGGAAAAAAAAAAGCTTTTTTAATTATAGCCAGATTAGAAGGGGTAGATAACTTCTTGCATCGTCGGAGAAAAACTAAGGACTTAGCAGCATTTTTGGCGACATCAAAAATGTGATCACTCCACAAAAAGTGGTTTATGATACACATTCCTTAGACCGATAGTTGTTACATCTCATCGATGCAGGTGTCACCCATGGATAGTGGTATTGGGGGAGGGTTACCCTTTTGTGACGGTGTCAAGATCAGAATTGAATGAGCTTATCATACGCTGTCGTTGGTAGTCCCCATCAGAAAAACAAGGATGTGAATCTAAAAACTGTCATCAGCGAAACAGTGTTGTGGGTTAGAAGGAAGAGAGACGGAGCCCTAGGGCATACCAGCTTTTTTTTTGTGGATATCAGATTGGAAACCAATACTACTTGTCATGAATTGTCCGAAAGGCAACCCAACAAAGAAGAAATTCGTCAAAACCAAAAGCACCGATTTTCGATAAGTGAGCTTGATATCAAACTCTATCAAATTCCTTAGAAATTTCAAGACCAACAATTATACTTTCTCCAAAACGATGTAAAGATTTGTTCCACTGTTCAGTGAGATAAAGCATGAGATCACCAGTGGACCGACCTGTTGTAACGAAAGCCATACTGTTTCAAGACAGATTTATTTTCCCTTTCCGAGAAAACCTCTGAATAGAGTTTTGAAATGCTAATCACGCTTATGGGCTTGGAGTACTCTCTAAACTGATCGTGCTTAAAACACGAACAAGCTTGAGTTCTTGGTTGTTATTAATTGATTATTATTTTTTAACCATTTTTATTTCGAAATTGTATTTATTCTCCTTCTCACTTGTTCAGTGTTTTGCTTTGAAGGTTAGGCCAATAATTTGAAAACTCATTGAGTTCGTTTTGAACGTCCAACCTAATATTCGAAATAAACACATATTTTTGTACAGCAGTGTTACGCCAAAAATGAAAAACTTTTTATATAGTCGCCTTATGTGGACAAAGATTCGTTCTTTAACCCTACTTAGCGAATATTGAATAGAATAATCAATATTTCTTCACTAAAATCTTCTTTCTCATCCCAAATATGGCCTAAAGCTTAAATTGTGTGCCTGGCATACTGATTTTGTATCTTTTTTGTAGGCTGAAATCCCAAAAATTATACAAAGTGAATGTAAACAAGCTTAAACTTTTTGAATTCACTGAAGCCATGGAGATAACAGGCAGACAAGACTTCTGACATACGAGTACAATACTTTCTACCTGGTCAGCATACTGGAAACTTACTTCTTTACTTTAGTTTGCGCTACAGCGTATTGTGCTCCTGGACCTCAATCTCTAGCTTCCTGCCTCCAGTTTCGAATACCAAGTTGATGTGTCGCGTCGGTCTCAACTTGATCACTCCACCGAAAATGCTTCTTGTTCCCTCAGGCTTGGCGTTGAATAACTTACGGGCTTTAGCTTCCATGTTCATTCGCTTTACATGCCCTAGCCATCTTAAGCGTTTCGACCAGTGGCAAATCGCTGTACAGCTCATATAACTCATTATTATATCTTCTCCTTCAGATGTTACTTAGGTTGTCGACACAAACCGGGGTATAGATCGTACGCAGAACCCTCCTCTCGAAGATACCAAGCGATCCTTCATCCGCCTGGGAGAGGGTCCATGCTTCTGCACCATACAGCAAGACTACGATGAATGGTTTTGTACAGTGTACGAGTATCTTTGGTAGGGCCTTATTCCTCAACTGCTTGCTAACGCCAAAGAAACAGCGATTAATAAGGGTAGTTTTACGTCTGATCTCCGCGCTGATCTCATTTGCAGAATTAATAGCGGTGCCCAGATAAACAAATTCGTTTACCACCTCGAAGTTATGCCTGTCAATTGTCACGTTTTGACCAAGTCTACGGCGTGGATCGACTCTATTTGACGACAGTAAGTCAAGACCCATTTTCCTCAACTGAAACCTCAGAAACCAGCAAACTAAAAACGGTGCACATTAAAATGGCAAACCCTTCTAAATATTTTTGACAGCTTGAAGGCAGTGATACTTTGACAGCTGTAGAAATTTAAGAACTAAAAGTATCTGCATGCCCCAACTATCAATCGATGGTTGAAAGTGAATTAAAATCAATGTTTTGAAACTTCAATACTTGACAAATTATTCAATGACTTTCCTGACAATACCGATCGACAAGGTTTTGATCCTGGCAATAAAATTGTACATTTCATTTTAGATGACTTTGAATTCCCTCAATACAAATCTTATTCCAAAATCTCTCTTTCACGTAAAGTTTATTAAGATATACATAACTTTTTAAAATTCGAAATAAAACACATGGAAATATGAGGCTTTATGAGGCTATCCAAGTTTATGAAATCTTTTAAAGTAGATAAGTTCAATTGCCTCAAAAATATATGTATCTCAGAGAAACGCTGACTTAGACGTAATTTAACAGAGAAGGCAAAACGGTTTTAGAGTTGGGTTTCGAAATCACAATTCAAAATTAATTTTTCAAAACCATGAAAGCATTTATTTCAAGGTTTCTTAAGACTTTATAAAGTGAAAATATCGTAAATAAAAAGAATTTTCAGAAATTAAGTAAGATGCCAAAATAATTAAAACTATGTCTAGAAGATTAAGATTTTTTACGTTCGTCATACAATTTATTGCTAAGAACAATGTTTTGGTTTACTTTAAAAACATATTTTTTAGTTGTGTTCAAAATTTTTAAAGAGGCATATTTTAAAAACCTGATGTGATAAAAAAATAATAAGACATGATTCGAATTAAAATTAATTATTCGCAAATGTCTTATAAATTCCTTATCATCGAAATTTGTATCACTCATATAACTTCTATTATATTTACCGACTATCAATTTAAAGTCGACTATCACAATGTGATGACTTTATTACCTGAGATAAATTTTTAAATCCTTACAAACAAAATAACTTGCAGTTCGTTAAAAGACTTTTCTAATGTACAAACTGACACATGCAACCAATTTGTTTTCCATTCACCACATCAACTTCAACTTCCTCCATTTAACATTTTTCTTTCTTTCATTTCAGGAATTCTTCAACTTTTAAAAACAAAAATCTTTCTGATCGTCACAAAGAAGTTTCAGGTAAATTCGAATTCCATGTATAATTAAATTCATATTATAAAAGAAGGACGAAAAACAAACCCTTGAAAATATAATAATTTCAGTTTGATGTGTAATTGAAATGTAATTTGTCCAATGGTTTCCTCATGAATTCTCCTTTTACATAACTTATCCTGCAATCGGTGGCATGGACAACTCCTTGCGCAGGATGGTACATTCTTTTTATCATTATTATTAATTTAGTTCAAAAATAAATTTCTTATCCTCACATTTTGGCAAAACACAAACATATTTTGGATTTTTCAAAGTTAGACAGTTTATATAACAAAAGAATCCTCAAAAGGATTTTTTTTTTCTTTCGAAAACCTCGACATTTTATGTGAAACCTCAAAAATGTTCTCTGTTTAAATTGAAATTGGAAAAGAATCATGACGACAAAGCTTCGAATAGTTTTGTACCCTCAACGGTTGGGGTATCATTTTCTTGCCTTGTGGTGCATCCCAAAACGGAGATATTTATTCTAAAAGAATATTCTAAGGTTTCCATCTTTTCTTTGGTCCTTTCTTTTGTCTTTGCATACAATTTTTCTATCGGTGTTTTTTTTTCTTCTCTCATTTAATAAAGTTATACAGATCCTTCCCCGTGCAAGTAGTGATACCGGGTGCTAGGTGCATAATGTTCGTTCATTTCCCATGACACCACTCTCCACCAACTTCAACACCCACTTCAAGACCAAGGAAAAGTTTTATTTTTATCAAAGGTGCCGATGGATCCACCACCATCTCTGCCACAACTTTTGAAAGACCTTTTCATCCTATGGTTGCATAGAGTTCCGTCCGACTTCTGATATATTCCCCCAAAGGGGCAGAATACATGTTATGTAGGGATGGTTTTTCTCATCATCCCCTCGAATCGTTTTCAACCCCAAAACATTACTTTTGGGAAGAAGAAGAATTTTTCCTCGTCTCTCTCTTTTTAAATTATATTATTTTATTTTATTTGGCTTTTTTGTGGTATCCTTTGCAACCGTTTGCTCGACCCCGAGCCTGAGGTTACCAATTCGAATTCTGCTGTATCCAATTTTCATAACTTTTTCTTCATCTCTTGAAGCAGTGGGCCAGATATAACATAGGTATACAAGCTTATTCTGTGAAGTGGATGCATTCAGGCAGTTTATATATTTTGTTGTGTTATTTTTTCTTTCAATTTGATGAATTTCGAAAGTTCATTCGGCTTCATCCCATCCTATTAAAGGCTGTTGGCCAAAAAGCACTTGAGCAAGACATGAAGCCGCCCGCTGAAGCTGAAGCCGACGCCGCCGTTTGTCGGTTCGGTACTGGGTTAGATAGACAGAACCAGGAAAACACTTTGCGGCAAATCTTCGATAAATTTTTGTTGCAACAGAAGCAGATACTGAAATGTTCGTTTTATTTTTTAATTTTTGGTAAATTCAGCTCCAATGTCTAGACAGGATGTCGTACTATGTAGAGATATGTTTACACCCCCTGTACATTTTTGAAGGTGTACAACTGTATCTTTCTGCAAAAAGAAAAGGGAGGTAATTCGATGTACCTATACCTTTGGAGAAGATAGGAATTGTATCTTTGCAGTCACTTGAGTGGGAACAGGCATTTTCACTTCTTCGAAGAAGGAAATTGAAAATGAAATATATTCGCGAGACGTGTTAAGCTTACAAAATGTAATAAGTTGCATTTATTTTTTTTCTGTTCAGATGAAACATGTTCCAGAGAATGAATTAATCGATATAAGAATTAAACTGAATCAGTCGTGTGTAAATTTAATTGAATCAGATTATGGTCAATGACATGCAGATTTGGTTTTAGAGAATTAAGTCACGTTTTTAAGAAGATATTTCGCTAAAAAGTTCAACATTTCTTTTTTCCTTTTTTGGCTAAAAGCTATAACTATAGACATTGTCATTGGAAACAGTGGAGTTAACCTCTGTGAATGTTACGAGTATTCCCCAAAAAGAATTTGGCGAATCAATGACACCCTAGCGAGCAACTTACATTTAGAAAAGGCTTAACTTCAATCAATATACGAAACTTTACGGATTCAAATACTGATCACTGAAAAATAGTGAGACATTTAAGATACCAGAACTATCCATAAAATGACGCAGGATCATAAACTGATACTGTCAGAATTTCAGCGGATTTCCGGATTCAGATGCAAACAAGATCCTATGTAATGACTTAAACGAGGCTAAATGCGACCCACACTGATAACTATTTGAAAAAGTGTTCTAACTTTTAGTATTTAAAAAAGTTTAAAGAGTACCTTTGCAATGAAAGATTTATGTTTTATCTGTTTTCTTTAGAGATATGCGTGTATATTCGAAAATTAAAACCAATAAAGTAGTATTTTTCGAAGAACTTGAATTTTTGTAAGAAACACTGTTTTTAAATGTTACGAAATATTGACGCAACACATTTGTATGGGACGATAGAGTTTTAATGTGTTCTTAAGAAAACTCTGTTCTGAAAACTTATGTTTAATATTATTTCATGCTTGACACAAATTTGAAGTCAATATCTACCTTTATTGTCAAGTTGTTTTGTTTCCAAAATATTTTGGTTGAAAACTAATTTTCAGCAATTTTCATCAAAAATGTTAGCTTGATTTTTCTTAAATTTTTGACAAAAGTCAAAAACGAAAAAGTTTATCGGGGTCAAATTGAATGACATTGGTGGCCAATTCACATCACCCCTGCAGGAGATAACCTTACCTTCAAATCGTTAATGCAAAATGTCAATTGTGGGGTTTGCTGTGTGGCACGTAGCGCTACCGCACAGTTGCGCACCTTGTTTGGGGAACCCGAAAAAAAACTAAATAAAATCTGAACCACTGAATTGATTTTCATGAAATTTTCAGAGAATATTGATTACTGCGAGGAAAATCAACTTTTATAATAGCCGCCCGCTGCCGCGCTCACAAGAAGAGCAAATGGCTTTTGACCAAAACATGTTTTTTCTAAAATCCAACATTAAAAAAATATTAAGATTATTTAAATTTATTTTGAGATCATACTTTGAAGAAATCTTTCTCAAACATTTTAGAGTTTTTGTAATGACTATTTTGTTCATAATTATATTAATAAATGTTAAGCTTCTTCACTCATCAAATAATTTTTGTACTTTGGCTCAGGCCTTAAAAATGAAATAGGGATCTGACGCCCTTGAAATGTTCCTTCTATTGTTGGATCAAAAATATCTGTAATACTTATTTTGGCTGTCTTGAGCTTCCTCTAACAAGGTACCAATGGGAAGTTCACAAGATTCTATAATTTTATTTCCGTGTAAAAGAATCTTATGAACACTTGCTGGTACGTAGTACCTAGGATATAATTTAACAGCTATATTCTAAGTTTTAATAGAGTATTCTTTCCACTGTGCTCTCTACCTGTTAAAAACAAGTTTAAAATTCCTTCACATTTACCATAAAACTGGATTTTTTTGGGGTAGATAGTGAATAGGATTATCGAAATCTGATTAAGAATTTAGTCATAATCGTTATATAGTGCTGTAGACAGTGACTGCCTCACCAACGTCTTTTTTAAAAAAGTACGAACCATCTACGCCGCCGCACTAGCCCAAAATCCACAGCAAACGGTAATTTTTGGATAATGCATCATCACCTGGCAAACCTCGCGTGGGTTACTATCGTCCCATATACTTGTTGGCTTGTTAACACAGTCATTTAACCAAAAATGTGCCTCTTCACTAAAGATGATTTTTCGGCCAAAATAGAGAACAAACGGCGGCGTTGTCTTTGATCATGAACTCCGAGTTAATGGGTGAATTAGATCTAATACCAAGTCCCGAAGAAAAATTTGCCAATTTGAAGTCTGAGAAAAGCCAAGTTTTTGTGCACGGCGAGGTATAGACTCCCTCGGGTTCTGCTGAATACTTGAATACGTTTACGTTGACCAACACTGATTTTGATACTAAAGTTTCATCATTTAAACGTACTGTTCAATAGGGTAACATACATAAACAACTGAATTTTAAACAAAAGGTTTGACATATGTCACCAAAACAAAATGGCCGCCAAGAAGCGCCAAAATCTACCCGCGCCAATTGATAAATCCTTTATTACCTTCAGACATTTAAAAAACAAATTCTAAGCTGTCCGAAACTAACTTTAAGGTATTTTAACCCACTCAAGGACAATAGCTTTTTTCAGTGTCTTGAGGCTAGCGTATTTTTTAGATTGTACCTTGTTTTCTAAAATGGCCTAAAGAAAATATTCTGTTGAATTCGCGTCAGGTAAATTCGAGAGCATTGTTTGGTTGCAATGAAGTTTGGAACGTTGATTTTTAACCATTTTTGGTTTACTCACGCTTAATGAGAAGATGCAAGGTCTTGTTGAAAAGTTCAAAGTCTGCGAACGAAATGTTTGCCTGCGCACATGGCTTCAAAGCAGCCTCAAGAATATTTTCCTTATGATATATCGCATTTACTATGAAGCCAGCCTTAATGTAAACAGTTGGTTCACATCCGCAGTCAAAACTGCCTAAACCATTATTTGTGACGGTTCTACTAACTGGTGGTTAACCATTGACTTAAATTTTCTAATGAGCGGTTCTTCAAGTAAACTCTGTCGTTTCTTTGAATTTACAAATTATTCAATTTGGAAAATTTGTCAACTTCCGGTCCAAATTAAATAACTTCTTCATCTCTTAAGCCTATAAAATGAATACTAAAAATTGAGGTCACCTTCCACTTGTGCGCACCACCTGATCCACCGTCTTCCTCTACTGCGCTGTCCTATGGGTGTGGATTCAAAGACTTTCCGGGCCGGAGCATTGGTTTCCATGCGCTCTACGTGACCCAGCCATCTTAGTCGTTATACTTTTACCCTCTGGCTTAGTCTACATTGCTGTACAGCCCTTCTGCACCGTAAAGCAGGACGGGGATGATAAGGGTCTTATATAGCAACACTTTGGTCCCTCGATAAAGGACTTTACCACTCAATTGCTTTCTTAGTCCAAAGAAACAGCGGTTAGCAAGAGTTATTCTGCGTTTGATCTCAGCGCTGGTGTTGTTTTCTGTGTTTACAGCGGAGCCTTGGTAGACGAAGTCCTTGACGACCTCAAAGTTACGTCTGTCGGTTGTGAAGTTTTGACCAAGACGTCGGTATTGTATGTCCTTTCTAGACGACAGCATGTACTTTGTTTTGCCCTCATTAACCGTTAAACCCATTTTTGCCGCCTCTGCCTCAATACTCACAAAAGCCCCATTGACATCACGCTGAGTTCTTCCGATTATGTCAATGTCATTAGTATATGCTAGTAATTGGACAGACTTTTGAAAGATAGTGCCTCTAGTGTTGACGTGTGAGCTCTGCACTATTCTTTCAATCACGATGTTAAAAAAATCACATGACAGCGCATCACCTTGTCTAAAACCTTTTTTGACGTCGAAAGGTTCTGTTAAGTTGTTTCCAACCTTTATGGAGCAGCGTGAATTCTCCATGGTCATCCTGCACAAACGGACGAGTTTGGCAGGGATGCCAAAACTAGACATGGCTCTATACAACTCGTCACTGTATGTGTATACGCTGTCATATGCGGCCTTGAAATCGATGAAAAGATGGTGGAACTGGATTTGGTGTTCTTGGGTTTTTCCAGGATCTGCCATAATGTGAATATTTGATCAACTGTGGACTTTTCTCGTCTAAAACCACACTGATAGGGACCTATCAGGTTGTTGACAATGGGCTTTAGACGTTCACATATTATGGCAGAGAAGATTTTATAGGCGACGTTAAGTAGACTGATTCCTCTATAGTTGGTGCAGTTTAGAAGGTCTCCTTTTTTCAGGATCGGGCAAACAATACTGAGGTTCCATTCATCGGGAATGCTTTCTTCCGACCATATCTTACAGATAAGTTGGTGCATGCTCCTAACCAACTTATCTCCAGCTGCTTTAAAGAGCTCGGCATTCAAGCCATCCGCCCCAGCGGCTTTATTAGACTTCAGCTTAGGTATGGCAATCTTTACTTTGTCTAAGCCGGGAGGACGGGATTGTTGGATTTCGTCGTCTATGTTGAATGGATCATCATCCTGCCTGACAGCGGAATTCGGTTCATCGTCGCCGTTATACAGTCTGCAGAAGTGGTCCTTCCATATCCTCAGCATTGACTGCGGTTCCACAATGGAGTTTCCACTTTCGTCTTTGCAGCCTTCGGTTCTAGGTTTATGTACCTGTGAATTTCGTTCTACTGTTCATATAACTTTTGAACTTCATTCCTGCTTTTAAACCTCTTAACATCTTCGACCGCGCGCTTCTCATGCCCTCATGACCCTCAGACCCTCTCATGGGTCTGGAAATCCAAAGTGCTACCTTGGCTACAACGAGGTAGTGGTCTGAGTCGATGTTAGCTCCTTGGAAAGTTCGTACATCCATAATGCTGGAGAAGTCCAAGTTCCTTTGTGGATGTTGAGGTGTGGAAAACGCGTACTGGCTACCATGACGTTTTGCCCCGCAGCAAAACCTATGAGCCTAAATCCGTTGTGTGAAGTGTTGTCGTGCAGGCTGTTCTTCCCGATTATTCCACCAAAGACGTCTTCCCTTCCTAGCTCGGCATTAAAATCGCCCAGGACTATTTTAATATCGTAGCTAGGACACTGCTCATATGTTTTGTCTAGGAGCTCGAAGAACATATATTTGGTGTTGTCGTCTTTCTCTTCTGTGGGGGAGTGCGCGCATATCAGGCTAATGTTGCCGAATTTAGCCTTGATGCGTATGGTCATGAGAAGGTCATTTATGCACCTATAGCTCAAGACTTCTTGCCTAAGTCTGGCTCCAATGACGAAGCCGCATCAAAATAAGCGTTGTTGGTCACCATAGTAAATATCGAAGTTTTTCATCCTCTTTTTGCCCGGCCCATCCCATCGTATTTCCTGGATGGCGGTGATATCTGCTGCCCTTGCGGTCTAGGGCCTCCGCTAATTCTTCGAAGAAGCTCTATAAGGTGTTCATTAAGTAGTTCAACCTTACTGGAACTGTAGACGCCACCATTGATTCCATTTCGGCAATTCCTCCGCTGCCGTCTGGATAAGGAGAGGTGCCTAAATGGAAACACCTCTCCCCACCTCTCTCGTTTGCTGCTCCCAACAACTTTCCACTGGGGTTGGAACCCAATCTCCAGTTGATGTACTAGGCACCCGATGTTCACCACGGGGAGGAGAGAGTAGGAGTTGATAGACAGAGGTTGATTTTGAGAAAAGCCTGTGGACGCTTGTGTCCTCTTGAATGCACATGTCTACCATTTGAACATCTATGATTTTCATAACAATTTATAATTTCTTCCTTAATTATTATAAAAAATGGTTTTACTTACGGACAACTCTCTAAAAATCAGTAATTAGGAACCTTGAAACGTCGACAAATTTTACTATTTTCAATTTGAAAGATTGGACCGTTTACAATGGCTTTCAATTTTAAAAATTTTTTTCAGTTTTCCTACTTATTTGTAATAGGGTTTCATACAAAATCCGGATTATATGATTCTGTGTCAGCTTGTGTACCGGTTTCCGAATAGTGTCGGATTGGTTCTAATAATCCAGATAGTTCGTATATATCCGATCCTGAATCCAGATCTATTTCGGATATCTTTATAAGTATACTTATAATGATTGAGACATTCAAACACCAACTTACACACATAATATGTTCAGTTCATCATATTTTCTTTAGTCTGATATAAAACAGCTTATGGGTGCTTTGGAGACAATAATGTTCTTGATCCTTAATTGATGTTAATATCCTGCAAATTAAAAGCCACCATATAAAACAAAAAACATTAAAACAAACACACAACTTTTCACCATAAAAGTAATCCTACTTAAAAATCATCTACCTTAAATCCTATATATTCTTATATAAAGACTGACTCTTAGACACAATTGCCAGAGGACTAAAGTTAACATAAAAAAAAACTCCCAAAACGCGAAGCACTGCGACGACTACGACGCAACGGCGACGACGACGGCAGACGTTTATTTAACCTGCAGATTATACTTTTTGGTCCATTATATTGGATGTCTGTGAAAGTCATCGCCCTCGTTGTTGTCTGCTTTTCTATACGAGGATAATGCTATGCCTACATAACCTGAAAGTTTCAAGCTCCAAGCTTCATACTTGTATAGCCTAACCTATACCTATAAGTAATCTGGTTAGAACGCAAATTTGTTTTATTTCCTTAAATCTCATACCTTGCGGCCTTAAGTATACTTTGTGTGTATATATAAATGTGCATATAAGAAGTACATATATTTTGTCTTAATTTTATTTTTAAGTTCGTTGTCTTGAGAATTTCCCACTCTTTATATGTACATATATTGCTTGAGGGAAAGTGTAATAATTAAGGAATGTAAAACAAGCTACAAAAAAAAAAAACGAAACTACTCTCATAGCTATAAGTATGACTATCAGGTAAGTATGGTAAAGGTAAGGTATATCTAGGAAAATACCATTTCTCACTCTCTGGAAAAACTTATCCTATGCACCAGAACCAGGTACAACATAATGCATAGTTTCTATGCAAATTTATGTACAGCTATGGCCAAAATACTAAGAACACAACTCAATTTTTTGATAAGTATGTCCTTAGAACTTTTAAAGGTAAAAAATCTAAAATTTAAGTTTGATGGTAATGTTATCGGTGATGTGGGTGGCATCCCATCCCCTTTTTGCAAAATGAATCCTCTTCTGGCTACTTCAGCTTTTCTGTACTTTCAACTTCTATGGAGATTGTAGCCTTCTGCAGAAAACTAAGAACCGTTCTAGAGATGAGGTTGTTTTCATGGCATAAATAGATTTGCTCAGTTAAACTTAAAAGTAAGAAATGTTCCTATTATTTCAGCCATAGCTGTTTATCACAAGATAAAAGAGTAGACAATGCAGTACAATGTACAACCAAGAGAATAGGACAGTGACTGTAGAAATAACAAAACAAAAAAAAAGTAATAAACTTGTGCTTGGCCACAAGGAAGTTATGCGTAAGGTAGAATGAACTTTTTACCAAAGGCTATTACCTGACAAAATGCAATTATTCCCTCAAAAAGGACACTATAGCTATATAATACTGTATACACTACACAGTGTTCAAATAATATATGTTTGTATGTGTGATGTTAAAAAAAAGACTATAGAAAAATGAGGTTTCGTGTGATTATGATGCATTTAGTATTGTAATTTATTTTGTTTGCAGTTATATACATTTATCTATAGTTTTATTGTGCACTTTATAATGGAGAAATTATGTAAAAGAAAAAGTAATGTTTATAAATACATACATATACATATATTCGTAGTAAGTACTGCAGGAAGTTAACAAAGTAGATTTATTTAAACTTGGGATGTCTTGTCTACAAAAAGAATCTGACGGTTTATAACTTGTACCTTTTGTCTATTTTATAACTACACCATAAAAAAACAAAGACGTAAATGCTGTGGTTATAAGTAAATTGCTTTACTTTCTTAAATAAATTGTAAGAATTGAATACTAACTGGGAGTACCACTAACTAGCATCATTTGGCTACATAAAAGTCTTTTCGAAGTTCAAACAAATTACTTCAGCCAAGCAGATTTTTACAATATCGAAGCCGCAGAAAATGTTAATAACCATATTGATTTGCACATTTGGTATTACCTCATGTTCAAGGTGGCATAGATTGAACAAAGCAAATCGTTAATAAGAAAGTAGAATTGATTTGAACAAAGCTAAGTTTACAAGGTTATTGCATGTTGAAAGGACACCTAAGGAGATCTAATTTATGGCCCTTCTTATATAACTAACTATAACTTCTTACTTAGTATCTACTAAGAGCATACCTTGCAGCTCATCCATTTTTTGTACTAAGATCAGTAAACCAAATAGCTATGTTTCCTCTTTCACATTAGTAACGAATCCCACGATCTTCGATTCTATTGGAATATTGCCCGCAGAGACTTTGGTAAAAGAATTTACACAAAGTCAAAAACGAGTTGTTTCCTTGAAAACACTTAACTGGCTTGCACTCTTCTACCAAAAAGTAAGGGGACTTCGTAGTAAGACTTCTGACATTTTTCTAAACTTCCTATTATTCCCACACAACGTCTTTATTTTGACCGAAACTTGGCTAAGTTTAAGGTTTTCCGACACAGAACTTTTTATTAAAGAGTTCGAAGTTTAGAGAAATGATCGTAATGTTGTTAAAGCAAAGGATTCAGGTGGAGTTGGAGGTGTTCTCATAGCGGGAAAAAATACACATTTCTCTTCTTCTGTATCTTTTCCGATTGAACTATCAATTGAATAGGTCTGTTAAAAGTTAATGGTACAGACTAAGACTAATTATTTTAAACGTTTATATTTCTCCAAAAAGTTTGGAGTCTGTTTATAGCGAACTCTTCTTGGCATTAGACTTTCTTATCAATTTGCTCTGACACCAATATTTTACTTCTAGGTGATTTTAATTTACCACACATTGATTTCATGGATACCTTGAAGCCTCTTTCTCATCTTCACAATTGGAACTATCTTTGTTCGATAAAGTCCATCTTACTGACTTACAGCAAACAAGCTGTATTTGAATTCTCGAAGAACTCTTGTTCTAGAATCTAGATTAGTAATTATTAATATTGATAACTCTTCGTCTTAAGAGTTGTTCTCTAAAGATTTAAAGATTTTCTGGAATTGCTGATATTTTATCATTTTTTTATGTTGAAGAAGCAGTTTCAAATTTGTATAAGATCCTTAATAATTGTTTAGAAAAAATCTACCTTTTAAGAAATCAAGAAAAACTAACTTTAGCCACCCTTGGTACACAACAAAAGAAAAGAGAGGTTGGGATGCGACTCACACTGATAAGTTTCCATCGCCTCTGTCGATTTGTCTTGCTTAAAAGTTTGATGATTTTCGTGTTGGGTTAAAAAAGTTGTCAGTTGAATTAATCTTAAAAGCTTTAAAATTACCAATTATATTTTTCATATCAAGAAACAGTTTTTTTTTTTAGTCGAAAACCAATTTTAAACAATTTCAGTATTATTTCTTAAATGTTTACAAATTGGATAAATTAAATAAACTTGAGAGATATCAAAAACCGAACATCAATTCATACCCAATTTGCTTACTGTTTCTTGCAGATTTTATTTTTTTTATGAAAAAACGGACTGTTGGATTTTCATAAAAAACAAACTGCTAAATATCGAAAACAATATTTTCTGTGAAATAAAATAAGTTTGAAGTCAATATTTTTAATTATTGAAAAGCTATTTGAGTCGAAAGTAAATTTTTACCAAGTTTTAGTATTGTTTCTTTTGGAATTTTATTTTTTGTAAAAAAAACTGTCAATTCTATTTTTTTCAAAATTTTATCGAATGTTAAAAACAATATTTTTTATGAGATAAAATTAGTTTGAAGCCAATATTCAAATTTTTTAAGAAAAGATATTTGAGTCGAAAATCATTTTTTACCAACTTTTGTTAATTTTGTTTCGGTTTTTAATTTTTGTAAAAAAACTGTCAATTCGATTTTTCACAAGATTTGTCCCAATGTTGAAAACAATATTTCTTATAAGTAAAAATTAATTAGAAGCTATTATCTAAAATGTTTGAAAAGATATTTGAGTCGAAAATCATTTTTTACCAACCTTTATTAATTTTTGTTTAGTTTTTATTTTTTTTTTTGTAAAAAAATATGCCAATTCTATTTTTCTAAAAATTTTACTGAATGTTAACAACCATATTTTTTAAAAGATACAATTTGTTTAAAACATAAATCTATAAGTATTAAAAAATATTTGATTTGGAAGTCAATTTTTAACAACTTTTAGTAATGTTTTTTTAGGTTTTTATTTTAAGGTAAAAAACTATTAATTCCATTGTTCTCAAAATTGTACTGAATGTTGACAACAATATTTTTTTTAATTTAAGGCCAATATTAAAAAGTTTTGAAAAGATATTTGGGTCGAAAATAAATTTTGACCAACTTTTATTAATATTTTTTTTAAATTTTTATTTTTTTGTAAAAAAAAAACTGTCCATTTGATTTTTCTCAAAGTTTTAAAAGATGTTAAAAACATTATTTATGAGACATTTAGGATTAACCAAAAATTACACTTTTTTAAATTGCTTGGTGAAAAAAACCACCCGCTAATTTTTCTTAAAGTCATTTCTGCATCTTTCTGCATTATTATCTGTATAACAAAATTTATTTGAAGTCGATGTCTCTACTGGTTCTTGAGGTATGGACGACGAAAAAAACTTCCCGAAACTGTACGATATTACTTACACACCCAATAAAAATCTTTTATTTCAATTCTAGTTACCTTGAAACTACGAGAAATGTCAGTTCGACAAATCGGACCCATTACAATAACTTCCTATGGGAAGTTAAAAAATAGTAGTAGTCCTGCTATTTTATGTTTTCTATAAAACTCATTTATTCAGGTTCGGTTATACACTGTACCCCATGTTCAAGATGTTACAGTTTTTGAGAATTTTGGTGCGAAATTTCGGTCAATTTAGCAGATTCATAGATTGAGCAAAAAAAAATATGGACCCTAATGTCGTTAATAATCCAGAAGGTAGAATTGATTTTAACGAATCTAAGTTTACAAGGTTAATGTAATTTGAAAGAACACTTAAGCAGATCTTAGTTACGGCCCTCCTTATGATTTTGATTATTCTTCTGAACCAGCTGGAATTCCTCCAATTGTCTTGAAAAAATGTAAATCACTATTAGCAGGGCAAGGATTTGTATACACTTAAAACTCCAAAATATGTGCACAAAATATGCTCCTTAAATCTGAAAATATGAGTTTAAAAATGAAAATGTGTTCTTTAAAAAAAACAGGTATTAATATCCAATAAAAATTCTTTTGAAAATTCTGAATTTCACAAATACAGAAAAAAAATAATCATCGGTATTAATTTTGTTATACTTTCTGAAGTTCTGCCTAATTGGTCTGAAAAAAAAACCGTTTGAACATGGAAAATGGCCGTTTAACGTCAGTCGATGTCATTGGAGCATTTTTAAACGACAATATCTCACTACCTGACAAGTTTTCTAAAACCTCTGCAGGTCCATGATTTGATAAAATGTTTAAAATGTTTTTAAGTTTAAATTACTTTTCATTTTTATTTAAAACATTTAAATTTTTTTTAATAATGGTTTCAGCAATGTAACATTCAACTGCACCTACTTCTTTAAAAACATCTTCCAATAAATCAAATTGTGTTTTTAATGAAAAGGAATTGGAAGAATGGAAACCATGACAGTAAGAATTGTGTTAGGTGCTACCAAATATGTTCTTTCATAGATTTTGTTATTGAAATTATTAAGGTTCGTATACACTTAAATCATATTTAAATAAAGGTTACAAAAATTCTTCCCTTTGTCAAAAATATGACGAAATATGCGTTTATATGCATTTATAACAAAATATTCAAAACTATGCACTAACAAACAAATGTCAATTTAAAATAAATTATTTAATTCGAAAACGGTCGTATTCCAATGCTTCTTTTTATGCTTGGAAAAACTATGAAAATACATACTAGTATTTTTGCATAAGTTCTCAAGTATACTAGAGGTGAAAAGCTCGTCTGTATTTACACTGATTATTTTAAAGTTTTAGACCAACTTTTTCATGATATTATCACATTTTAGCTTAAGCCAATTGGATTTCCTCCTCATTTTATAAAATGGATGTTTTCTTATTCTCAAAATACATCTAATACAAGCAAATTCAAAAGTTCTTTTGCCAACCCTTTTGAATCAGGAGTTTCCCAGGGTAGTCATTTAGGAACTCTACTCCTTATGTTAGATTTTATACGATGTATCAGTAAAAGTATCATTAAAACCTATGTGAATGATATTAAAATCTTCAAAATATAATAAAACATACAATAAATGAGTTTTGGTTCACTGAGTAGCAGGTATTGCCTTCCCTAACATCTATCATAACTTTAATTTGCCTCGTCATACCTCGAATATGGATTCTTAGAGATAGCATTTTTACCAAAAGGTAAAAACCTCCCAAAGGTACCAGCCACGAACCGAAGCCTGTAAAGACGATCAGGGAAACATCATAGTAGAACCGTAGTCGATGCTGAGAATATGGAAAGATAACTTCTCCAAAATATAACGGCGATGACGAATCGAATTTCGCTGTAAGAGAGATAGAATCACTCAACCTCGGCGACGCAGATCAACAATTCCGCCTATCCGACGTTGACGAAGTGAAGATAGCTATATCTAAACCTAAGGCAAACAAAGCTGCTGGAGCTGACGGCATCGCTGCCGAACTATTCAAAGCAGCAGGCGATGACTTGGTACGGAGCATGCACCAACTCATCTGCAAAATATGGTCGGAGGAAAGCATGCCCGATGAGTAAAATCACAGCATAGTGTGCCCTTGTATCGGGCGGAAAGGAGACCCTCTAAACTGCGCCAACTACAGAGGCATCAGTCTTCTTAACATTGCGTATAAGATCCTCTCTGCTGATCCTCTCTGTGAACGTCTGAAGCCATTCGTCAACAACCTGATTGGTCCTTATCAGTGTGACTTCAGACCAGGAAAGTCCACTATCGACCAAATATTCACACTACGACAGATCTTGGAAAAAACCCACGAACTTCAAATCGATACCCACTATCTCTTTATCGATTTTAAAGCCGCATATGACAGGATCTATAGGGAAGAGCTCTACCGAGCAATGTCTAGTTTTGGCATCCCTGTCAAACTTTGAGCATTGCGACGGAAGCGAAGAAGATGGGTTTAGTGGCCAATGAGGACTAGACCAAGTACATGCTGTCATCAAAAAAGGACAATGAACGACGACGTCTTGGACAAAACGTCACCATGGACAGCTATAACTTTGAGGTAGTTAAAGACTTTGTCTACCTAGGCACCGCTATTAATGCAGACAACGACACCAGCGCTGAAATCAAACGAACAATAATTCTTGCAAATCGCTGCTTCTTTGGACTTAGAAGGCAATTGAGAAGTAAAGTCCTCTATCGAGCATGTAAAATCACCATCTATAAGACACTCATCATCCCGGTTCTCATTTATGGCGCTGAGGCCTGGACCCTGTCAAAGAAGGATGAGAGCGTCTTAGGATGCTTCGAGAGAAAAATTCTTTGGGTGGTTTTTGATCCCGCACGCATTGATAGAGAATGGAGGAGAAAATAATAACGACGAACTGTACGGGCTGTACAGCGACACTGACCTAGTTAACAGAATTAAAGTCCAACGGCTTAGATGGCTAGGTCATGTTGAGAGGGTGGACATCCACGCTCCAGCCCGGAAGGTCTTCGAATTCAATTCCGACGGACGGCGCAATAGAGGAAGACCTCGAATCAGGTGGCGCACCCAGGTGGGAGAGAACCAACTTGGCGTGCGAAACTGGAGACAGCTAGCCAGGGACCACGCTGGTTGGGATGGTCCAGGATCAAGCCATCACATCGATTTCTGCTTGTTCTAAGTAGTCCGTAATGTACTGGCAACGTGAGGTCTCGCATTGTCTTACATCAGCAAGAAATTCTCATCACTAAATTGTGAGAAAGGAACCACATGTTCCTCCAGAATGTTAGTGACATAATAACTGCATTCGCAGTGGTCCTTATCTCTGATTAAAGTCTGTGAGATACTTCAACCGCTCTTTGGTGACGATCTCGAAGGCTTTGGAGCATCAAATATCTCTCCAAAAATAAAGCGATATATTATCAAATAATAACAAAACGTCATAAAGTATGACTGCGCAAGTTTTTGTATAACTCAATGCATATTAAAGTAAAGTTTAGCACTCACTTAATTTTTGTATTACTTTATGTTTTCTTCCATTTTTAAATGAGTGATTTCGATAATAATACAATTTATCCCCCTTTTAGAAGCGTTAAATATTTGTCTCCACTTCATACTAAGATACATTTTAATGAAGTGCTCAAAACGTAAAATTTAAACTTCTTACAAATTTCGACTCTCTCTGAATTTTATTGAAGTAAAACCATTTATTTAGTCTTATTGTCCTGCACTCTTTAGGTTTTTAATAATCTGTCTGCGTTAAGGACGTACATAATTTTTGTATCAAAAGTGGAAACATAATATCCAATCGCCAAATTATCAAAAACTACGATTTAAAATAGAAATTTACCCAGTTTTATTAAAAATCCAGATTACCAAAAATATTCACCTTCCGAAATGAAATTAATTTAGAAAGGGCTTTAAATTTAAGTATTTAAAAACTTTTTTCCGAATTTTTCAATAGGTACTCCATAATATTTCCTTGTGTAAGCACAAAACCATCAAACTATCCCAATTTGCCTTTTTAATTACTTAATGGAAGTCCTGCTTTAAACAGTCCACAGATTAATTTAGTTTGTTAGATCAAGTCATTTTCACTTAACCCTACTTTCTCATTCTGCCGGTTACTTTCCATTATCCTTGTAGTTAAATTACTTCCGAAATCATTTCAAATCCATTTTAGTCCAAAAATCGATTATTATTTCACTGCTTGTCACTCATCCGTCAAAAAATATATAGTCTCCTCCCACCGCCCCGTTGTCATCTTTGTCTTTGGTCGATTGCTCTTCTTCAGTAACTATATCTCAAAAGCGTTATCCTTAAAAGCATTTCAAACATGTCTGTAACTATTTGTAAGCTATTTGTTGCTGCGTAGGAAGTAGGAGAGTATAGCGGTATACCTAATGCTAATACCTTACCTTCGTCTTTAGTTCCTTTTTTGTATCCATATACATAGACAGCTCGACCGCAATTTGATGTATAAACACTAGATACACTAGGACTTCAAGTTTTGATCTAACAAAACAACATGGCACTGTGTATAGGTGTATGTAGAAGTGGTGTGTACATAGGACTCTATGAGGAGAATAGCTCTACGACTTACTGTGTGTTATCTTTGACATTATTTTACCCTTCAAGTCTTGCGAGTCCTTTTTTTTCTTCTTCTTCTTTTTTGACAAAATGTATACAAATACAATATGCGCTGTCATCATCTAGGATCTAGGATCTCGAGCCGAGAGCCAAGAGGGAAAGTTGATGCGAAGAAGGATATTTTATGGATTTTACTCAAGCAAGCCATTCATCTGCGAAAATAATGTTCATCCTTGACCACAGTGGGAGAAATGAGAAAGGAAAGAAAAAAGAAACAACCAGAGAATCCAATCCGTATCGATGATGATCCTTGAATATAACAATAAAGCCAAACGCTTTCAGCTTCCAGTGCTTATTTTTTGTTTTCTTTTATTATTCGAGATATTGCCTTGGATACATAAAGCACTTACATTATGGAGGAGCGTAGGTGATGGCCAACAAGGATACACTCTAGTTGGCTGCATCGCATCTATAAACATTGGCAGAGGCAAGAAGTGTTGGCCAAGTGGGTTTTTGGCCAGAGGTGGAAGAAGAGTTACGTTATTTTGTTGCTTCATTTTTACATCCTTACCGGGTGTGGTTATGATTATGGTTATGGTTCTTGTTCTGCTTCTGGTTTTGATCCTGATGTAACTGATGACTGGTTATGGAATGGTTGATGGTAGGGTTGTGTAACAAACTACAAACAATGTTACATCAAATAATGGCGATGATATTGTGTGTACTACTTGAACGAACGTTGGGCTTACCTCTAGGAATGCAAGGAGAGCTGATGATGCTATTGAAGAATTTTCATATGAAACAGATCGATTTCGTGGCAGAATGCTATGCATCAACATATTCGATTGCTCCTCTTCAATATAAAAGAAGATGCTACCACCTACAGGACCATGGCATGGCAGATGATGGACTCGTTGTCGTCATCGTAGTCGTCGTTTTCGTTGTCGTTGTCGTTGTCGTAGTCCTTTTCCAGCAGCCCTCTCCAACAAAGATGTTTATTGCGAACGATTTATTTGTTGATATATTCCTTATTTTTCTTGATGGTTATTCTCTTTTTATAATGGGTTTTCTCATATTTTAATATCATATCCAGTTCAGTGGGCTGCATGAGTATTTCCATATAACAGTGAGTGCCTTATATAAAAAGGAGTAGATATCAGAAGTTATGAGATCCCATTATAATGGTATGCAAGTTATAAAATGATTTTTTTCAAAATAATTTGTAGTGGGAAGGTATTTTTCAAAAGGACACAGTGTAAATAAAAGCAAAAAATTATTGAGAAGATGGTGTTTCAAAAAGATATATCAATACATATTATCCTTTTTGTACGAGTATAACCTTGTAATTATTTTATGAACTTAAATCAATAGTAATTTTTTGTATTTGAATTAAAGTTCTTTGGCAACTTTTTGTTTTATTAATTTTGAACGAACTTTTGAGTATTCTTATCATTTTATCTGGGAAGAAATCTTCATTCGCTGGCAGTATGAAGAAGTGCTCATCTTTCAATAACATCAAATCAATTTTAGAGTTTTTAAATTTAAAAACCTTACCCTTTGTATAGGTACTGTAAAACCGTATTAAATAATGTTACTCATAGTTGTTTTTTAGGGAAGTAAAGTGGAACTTATGATGTGTGCAAAATTCATTAAAAAATTAACATGAAATGCAGTGTGATTGCAATCAGTTTAAAAAATGCAGCTTAAGAAATTGGTAACTAAAAAATTGTTTAACACTTAGCAAGAGGTTATTTACAATTTTTCGCCATTATTTTCTCATAAAACTAGATTGAAGACAAAATCTTTAATTCTTCCCAAAATATTCAAGTCGTACATCAATTTTCACCAACTTTTTGGAAGTAATTTAATTTGTGCAAGGTAATAAATACGTTTCACCAGTATTCTTGATTTGCATAAAAAAACATCAATTGAATTTTTTCCAAAGTTGTACTGATTTGGTGTTGCGTAACATTACATAAAATACAAGTTAAGTCACTAGCGTTATTTTTTCGTGACATATTTGTAATCAACCAACATTTTTAAAATTGTTTAAGTAAAACAAATAAAGCACTCGATTTTTTTGAAAGTCATTATCTGGTTGTTGATTCGATTACATTAACTTAATATTACCTACTTAAGGTATCGCTACAGTCTTGTGTGAACTAGGGCCTCACCCAATGAACGCCATACCTTCTGCACCGTAGAGCAGGACGGGGACATTTGTCGATTTGGTGTTCTTGTTTTTCTTTCCAGGATCTGCCGTAAGTTGAATATTTGATCGACTGTGGACTTTCCTGGTGTAAAACGATGGGCTTTAGACGTTCGCATATTACGACAGAGAAGATTTTGTAGTCGATATTAAGTAGACTGATTCCTCTATAGTTGGTGCAGTTTAGAGGGTCTTCTTTTTTCAGGATCGAGCAAACAAAACCGAGATTGTATTAATCGGACATGCTTTCTTCCGACCATATCTTACAGATAAGTTGGTGCATGCCCCTAACCAACTTATCTTCATCTGCTTTAAAGAGCTTGGCATTCAAACCATCTGCTCAAGTGGCTTTATTGGACTTCAGCTTATGTATGGCAATCTTTACTTCGTCTAAGTCTGGAGGACGGAATTTTTGGCTTTCGTCGTCTATGTTCAATGGATCATCCTGCCTGACAGCGGAATTCAGTTCTTCGTCGCCGTTATACAGTCTGCAGAAGTGGTCCTTCCATATCCTCAGCATTGACTGCGGTTCCACTATGATGTTTCCACTTTCGTCTTTGCAGCCTTCGGTTCTAGGTTTATGTATCTGTGAATTTCGTTTCACCTGTTCATAAAACTTTCGAATTTCATTTCTGCTTTTAAACCTCTCAACATCTTCGACCGCACGCTTCTCCTGCCCTCTCTTTTTCCTTCTGAGAAGTCGGCGTTCTTCTCGCCCCTTCTGCTCATAGAGCTCATGAAACCCGACTACTACCTTGGCTACAACGAGGTAGTAGTCCGAGTCGATGTTAGCTCCTCGGAAAGTTCGGATATCCGTGATGCTGGAAGCGTGTCTGGCGTCGATCGCAATATGGTCAATCTGGTTTTGGTAGATTGATCGGGAGAAGTCCAATTTCCTTCGTGGATGTTGTGGTGTGAAAAACTCGTACTGACTACAATGACGTTTCGCCCCGCAGCAAAATCAATGAGCCTGAACACCAGCACACTGCTCATACGTTTTGTCTAAGAGCTCAAACAACATATCTTTGGTGTTGTCGTCTTTCTCTTCTATGGGGCAATTTAGTGCACAATCTGGTACCAATTGTGAAAACAAATGTTTTTGAATCAATTGGCATTGAAATTACACTAAACGACAATTCTAAATTTAAAATAATATCTATATACTTTCCCGGTGGAGCACCAAATGCACAAAAGATTAGTTTCTTTAAAAGTGACTTAAGGGGGTATTCTGGTCTAGAAATTAAAAAAAATCGATTTTTTTTTCTTTTCATATTTTCATAGTTTAACTATTTAAGAATATGGCTACTAGAGGATTTTCCCAAATTCAAATTATTTTCGGAGAAATAAGTATTTTGCTGAGCAGCCATCCAAATCGGTTGGGCTGCAACTTATAGAACAAAAGACATAATGGGGTACTTTAAACGCGTTTTTCTCAGAACTGTCTTTTTGAATCTGATACCCACGATTTCTCAGGTTCTGCCGAACCGATTTACTTGAAATTTTAAGAAAGTCTTCTTTAGGGACTTGTCTACGTCCGGAACTACGGCCATCCCCAAACTTTTATTTTTACTATTTTTAACATATCGAAGAATGTTCAAAAAAATGGTAAATTTTTTGTATTTTTCTTTAGACAGCCGCCATTTTGTAAAAAAAAATGTTTGTAACTTTTCCGTAGTTCCAGACATTGCGACATTATTGTAGATTAATAATCTTTTTTAGTTTTTGATTTCAGATTTCTAGGAGAGTTAAAATCGTGGGTATGGTCACGCACCAAATTTTTGAGACGCACTACTCTATCAGCTGATAACTAACGGAATTTTTATTTTTTTTTACTTTTTTATTTTTTTTTGTATGCTTCTAATGTGAATAAATAATGTATAAAAAAATTGATGGTAAAATTGTACCTTGCTTTTTTCTACAGCACTTCAAAAATTACATAAAATTCATGTCTCTAGACCAGAATACCCCCTTAAGAAAACTAGTAAGAAATGACTCAAAATTCTTAATTGCAGGCGACTTTAATTGCAGACATCGTTCTTGGGGTTGCATAAGAGCAAATAAATGGGGGAATTTACTTTTTGATTTCATCAACAGGAACCCTATTTGCTTGCTAAATCCCAATGGTCCAACATATTTTCCAGCTAATAAAAAGGCTTCACCTTCAACAATAGATTTGATGTTAACAAATTGTGTAGAACTAGTCACACAACCAATTACTATACATGCTCTTAGTTCCGACCATGTACCTTTGAAATGTGATATTCTTTTAAGTGGTAAAAGATCAAATGTGCAATATTTAGATTTAACAAACGCAAATTGGGATAGGTTTCGATCAAGAATTAAAAGATGCCTTCGAGATACTCCCTGTGAACTAGAAAATATAAGTCATAATCAACAAGTAGACGAAAAGATTGAAATTATAACTAAGAGTATTTTGGATAGTATTGATGAGTCATGTCCCAAAAAATCCATAACTAATAGAACAACAGTAATTCCTGGTTATATAATTAATTACATAAAGCAAAGAAACTATGTTAGAAGGAAATGGGCTAGGTTCAAACATGATAATGACTTTTATTTAATGAAAAATCTAACGAAGAAAATATCCTTTGAGATCACAAAATTCAGAAACAACTCTTGGAACAATAAGCTCAGTTCCCTTGAGCCAAATTCTAAACCTTTTTGGAACATCGCCAAGGTCTTAAAAAACAAGAATAGATCCATACCTCATCTTGAAAATAATAATTGTCTCATCGTTACGCTTGAAGAAAAAGCAAAAATGTTTGCTGATACATTCGCGAAAAATTTCAACAATCCTATGTTAGCACAAGTAAGCGCGGTAACAAATGTAGTTACTGATTCAGTAAATACCTTGAGAAATACAGTCGTGCCCTTACCGGCAGACATCTTTGTTTCAGGCGAAGATATAGAGTATTTTATTAGCAATTTGCGAATAAAAAAATCTGCAGGTTTTGACTGCATAAAAAATATTTACTTGAAGGAGCTGCCAAAAATTGCTATCCGTTTTATTTGCGTCATAGTTAACGCTTGTATCAAATTGCAGTACTTCTCAGAAACTTGGAAGATGGCAAGAATTATCCCTATACTTAAACCAGGAAAACCACCAAATAAAGCCAGTAGCTATCGTCCAATAAGTCTTTTAAGCAACCTTAGTAAAATCTTGGAAAAAGTAATTAAAGCTAAGCTCTTAATTTTTCTTGAAAACAACCATATTATACCAAACAACCAGTTTGGATTTAGACAAGGACATAATACTTCTCATCAAGTTTTACGTATATGTAATCATGTTAAAGATAAATTTTCTGTAAAGCAATCTACAGGTCTTGTACTCTTAGATGTAGAAAAAGCATTTGATAGTATATGGCATGAAGGAATTCTTTACAAACTTAAACTCTTTGGCTGTCCGGATTATATTATTAAGTTTGTTCAAAGCTTTTTGCAAGGAAGAACATTTAAAATAAACTTAAATAATATTTGTTCTAGTTCCAAAAATATATATTCAGGAGTTCCGCAAGGATCAGTTTTAGGACCTCTCTTGTACATTGTTTATGTTTCCGATTTACCAGACCTTCTTAACTGCAAAATAGCTATGTTCGCTGATGACACTGCTATATTTAGCTCAAATGAATTAGGGTATAATATCGAAAGTTCTCTTCAATACGCACTTGATACTATACTTCAATACTTTGAATCATGGAAGATAAAGATTAACGCAGAGAAAACACAAGCTATCTTTTTCACGAGAAAAAAAAAAGCTTGTGCTTTACCGTTAAGTAACTTGAAAATTAATAATTGAGATATTCCGTGGGTTGATTCTGTCAAATATCTTGGTGTATATTTAGACAGGACATTAACCTACCGAATCCATGTGAATAATACATTAAATAAAATAAGTTTAGCAACTAGAATGTTATATCCATTGATTTGTCGACGTTCATTTTAAGTAATCATTTCATTTTAAGTAATCATAATAAAATTACTATCTACAAAGTCATTTTTCAAGCAATTATTCTTTATGCATGTCCAGTCTGGGGAAGGTGTGCCATGTCGCATATTAATAAACTGCAAATATCTCAAAACAAAACCTTGAAAATGATGTTAGACCTGCCTTGGCATTTCTCAACTTCAAGATTGCACGAAAATAGTGGCGTATTAAAAATTTCTGAGAAAATTGAAAAACTCAATACAAAATTCTTCTTTAATTGTAAAGATTCTGAAAATTTGCTTATTAAGAACTTGCAAATATAAACTGTTAAAAATTCAAACAAATCTCTGTGATATCAATGTCACTTTTAATGTTAAATTATTTTTGTATTTCTTTTGTTCATTCATTTATTCATTTATATATTTATTTTAATATTTATTTATTTACTTATTTATTTATTTATTTATTTACTTATTTATTTATTTATTTATTTATTTATTTATTTATTTATTTATTTATTTACTTATCTATTTATTTACTTATTTATTTACCTATTTATTTATTTATTTATTTATTTGTTTATTTATTTGTTTCTTTATTTGCTTATTTAATTATTCATTTATTTATTTATTTATTTATTTATGAATTAATTTATTTATTTATTTTGTTGTTTATTTATACATTTATTAATTTATTTATTCGTTTGAATATTTATTTATTTATCTTGTTATTATTCATTTGATTGTTAATATATTGATTTATTTATTCAATTATTTGTATCTTGTTATCTATGCATTAAATAACTAGCAATTTCATTATCATCTGGTAATTCCATTAGTTTTAAGCCCATTTTATCTATCCAACAGATTTCTAAAATAAAGAAATCCTTAGCTTAAGATTCAAATGTTAAATGAAGGTTTTTTCTCCGTAGTTCTCCTTCAATAGTTTTTCATTCTACATCTCTTTTGTCATACCGAAATATATATTTTCCCCAGTTGTAAGATATAAACTAAATATCATATCTCTGTGCAAGCTGTGTGTATTCACTTTAATTCATGTAAAATTGTAATGCTTTATTCTACGCAAATAAATATCTATCTATCTATCTTCTATGGGGGCGTGCGCGCATATCAGGCTAATGTTGCCGAATTTAGCCTTGATGCGTATGGTCATGAGGCGCTCGTTGATGCACCTATAGCTCAAGACGTCTTGCCTAGGTCTAGCTCCAATGACAAAGCCGCATCCAAATAAATGTTGTTGGTTTTTGTGTTGTCTGCTTTATAGCAGTCTAGGGCATCCGCTTATTCTTTGGCCACACGTGGTCTGTTAAGGGACCTAACATTCCACGTGCATATCCAAAGTTCGTTGTCCTTAATTCGTAGGTTGTCAACAGTAAATCCGTCAGTATCCGAGGCTTGTTGATGTTTCGCAACTATAATGTTTTTACGTGGCCAGGAACTCACCCCGAAGACACAACCCCCAACCTGGAGGGCCAGATTCTTAGTATAACTTCAAGGAAGGGGAGCCGGATAAAACCGTTGTTTATAGGCCTGGGCTCCAAATAATTCAAAGAAGCCCTATAAGGTATTCACTAAGTAGTTCAACCTTACTGGAACTGTAGACACCACCGTTGATTCCATCTCGGAATTCCTCCGCTACCGTCTGGATAAGGAGAGGAGTCTTAGTGGAAAGACCTCTCCTCTCTTCAAGCACCCGATATTCACCACGGGGAGGTGAGAGTAGGAGTAGATAGACAGGGGTGGGTTTTGAGAAAAACCTGTCCTCTTGAATGCACGTATCATTTAAACATCAATTTCCGTTGAATTATAATTTTGAAATAAAAAATATCCTTTTTAAAATAATCAAGAACATACCTAGAATGTTTTGAACATCTGGAATAGTTTCTATAATTAGATAATTTTTTAATATACACACAAAAACAAATTAACTTTGAATATAAATAAATGAGAAGTTATCAATATATATGGGAACCGCAGCCTCATTTTCAATTTTTATTACGCCTACCTACAGTAGAATTTATTATTTATCTTGTACACCATGGCGTATACGTACTTTTTATTATTTTTATATTTTTATTGTGTTTTTTTTAAATCCTCTTTTTTGTGTTAATCGTTTTTCGTGATTTTAGTTTATTTTATTTTAAGAAATGTTTTATGTTTTTCATAACAATGACCACATCATGAATTTTTACTAAACACGTGGAAAAGAAGTAAAAATAAATTCGTGCTTTGGTTCACATAAACTATTCGTGCTTTGGTTCACATAAACTATTCGATATAAAAATTTTATAGTTCCACAAAGGTGATTTTTAAATAGTTTTTAATATTTTTTTACATTTTTTGTTTGTAAATATTCAGAAATTTGTTTACTTTGAAAACACCAAAAACTAGCATTCATCTAAAAATAGATTGTAAAGATTGTATAGATCCTATCTCTGATACTATAATTCATTTTTCAATTTCTCTAAAATGGTTCAACCATTTTTGTTGTGATGGAAAATAAAAACCATCTGATGAATATAAAGCCTTCCTACATTTTATTTTAGCATAGACTATCCATTATAATATTGATTTCTTCTTCATGTATAACATCGAAAGTCCATCCTGATGATCCTGATGTCTGTGAACAAGGATATAAATAGTTCCACTATCCAAAGCCATCCAACGGAACGTGTCGCATACACTCAACTCACCGTTGTATTTATATTTGCATGTGTTCTCTCCCACCGCATTGATCCACGTACTGTACATAAATTTTGCACTTTCAATCAGACCCAATGGGTTTGGCTCACTTGATATGTTGCTATATTATTGCATCATCCAATGTTATAGTACCCGTACTCATATCGGTCTGGAGATATATAGAACCGAACAATGTTTCGCTTGTCCATGTTTTACGTGTTACGTGAATTGTGTTAACACTGTTTCCAATATTTTTAACTTCTATTTTTTTTAAACAACAAATACGAACATGTTAATTCATAAAATAAAAAAAGTTGTGTTTCAATATTTATGGGTTCCAAAATGCATCTCATTTGTGTCAGCTTTAGCATCAGCTTGTAATATCGATCCTCGGTCTTCCATGCAGCCAGCAGCAGCAGCGTGTCCACCATTAAAGTTATAAAGTTTACCAGCGTGAGTCCAATGGCAATTTTAAATTATTAGCTTTTTGTTGAAATACATGTTGTTGTATTTTTGTACACACAGCACAGCTTTGATTTTGTTATTTGTTTATGCAAAATATTTATTGTTCTATTTTTACATATCTACATGTGTACATTTTATATTGAACTTATTTACTGAGCTTCATGAGTTGCTGAGCAAGAGCAATGACAATTTGTTTTATTATTATTTGATTTGTTTTGAATATTGATGGTGATTTCAATAGTTGTAGGTGCATAACATAAAACCAATAAAAAAATAATTAAGGAGTGGACAGAGAGAGGTATTCTATTGTTGGTTGTTAATATAATCATAATGCCAATAGGGAAATGTTTACTTTAAATTTTCGCATGATATGGATTAATAATGTGCATTTTGATTATTATCTCAACAATGGAAAGAATTTAAATTAGGTTTAAAGCTAAATGAATGAATGATTCACAATGCAATGGGGTGGATAAATGATTATTATTAAATTATGTTTACCATTTTTATTTGAGAATATTAATAAACAGGATATGAATTTGTGTTTGCTATTTTATAAAAAAAAAACTTCCTTCCTGTCTCATATAAATAACAAAAAACTATCCCATTTTGTATAATTTAAAGTTCTATTCAACTAGAATAATAATAAAATAAACAGTAGTGGCCCTGAGATGCAACCTTGTGGAACATCTGTAAAATTTTTTT
This sequence comes from Eupeodes corollae, assembly GCF_945859685.1. NCBI lineage: Eukaryota > Metazoa > Arthropoda > Insecta > Diptera > Syrphidae > Eupeodes > Eupeodes corollae. The sequence continues at coordinate 134,775,062 of NC_079148.1, read as the reverse complement.
GAATGCAGATATATGTTTATGTGAAACATGGGGCAAATGACACCGCTGTACCCATTGATTGCATCGACGGACTTGAAACTTTCTCGATTTTCTTATTGGTTCTGACGTGCACGTTGTTTGTTGAACAGAAAATTGGTTAAGGGATGAGCTAAATGATGAGATCTGCTGCGTAGCGGGTTATCGTGTTTTTCGATTTAACGGTATAAATCGTATTGGGGAACAAAATTAGATGCAAACTAAAACTTTCAGCTACTTCGGAAAGTTCCATAGAATTCTTATTTGTTGAAATCATAGGTAGTCAGGGAAATTTACTAGTGGGTGCCATCTACAGGCCGAAAAGATATATTGATATCTCACTGATGTATGCGGTATTGGAAGAAATTTCTTTGGCTCTCCTAATATTGTGCTCTGTGGTGATTTCAACTGGAATGTCTTGAATCCTAACGTGAGTGACAAGAAAAAAGTTACATTGTATGATCAACTTTTGGCTCCTGTTTTTTTTCTTAGCATGATTTGTTTTTTCTAATACTTAACTTAAGCCTTAATCATTCAGATGAACAAATTACTTATCGAGATTTCTATAATATAAATGAAACACAAAGACGAGAAACAAATTGGGATTCTATATATTATACTTACTTACTTAAAGTGGCGCTACAGTCCGGGGCTGACCTGGACCTCAAATAACATGCGTCTCCAGCTAGCTCGGTCTCAAGCTAGCTGTCTCCAGTTTCGAACGCCAAGTTGGTTGATGTCTTCACCCACCTGAGTGCGCCACCTGAGTCGCGGTCTTCCTCTACTTCGCCGTCTTTCGTTATTGGATTGGAAGACCTTCTGGGCGATGTCCATTCTCTCTACATGACCTAGCCATCTAAGCCGTTGACGCCTATACGAATTGGAAAAGATATCGACTAACCGAGCTGCGTCGTATGTTTTGCTCACTCCGTAACAGATAAGTAGCTATGATACACGTGGCTAAATAGCAGTATTTTTCTCAACAGCTTAGCACTAATTCAAATGGTCGCCAGTTTTGGAAAAATCTACGCTAAATCGGTATCGGAAAGACAAAATTCGGTGCTGTTGAAAAATTAATTTTTTCTCCACCGCCACAGGTCCCACAACTTTGGCCTTTAATTTCTTTTACTGACCAATGCGACAGTAATGAGCCTGATTTTGGATTTTCTGCAGTAGATAGTGCTGCTGTAGCCGAAAGTGTTCTTTCTATTAAGTCAAAAGCTGTTGAGCTCAATGATATACATCCTACCTTTTTGTGTATGATATTGCCATATATCACTTTTGCTTTCAATACTATTTTGACGACCTCGATATACCCTGAGTCATGGAAAGTTGCCAAAAACATTTCACTTCCCAAAAACGTTAAAAGAGATTAATTTAGACTTATTTCGGTATTAACATTTTTGTCGAAAGTTTTTGAAAGGATCCTTCAAAAGCAAATGAACGTCTTTCTATCTACAAACTCACTGATCAGCCCTTATCAATCTGGTTTTCGAAAGAAACACAGCTCTGTTACCGCACTTTTAAACGTTACTGATGACATTAGAAAAGCATAAGTTATTGTAATGTGTCCGATTTGTCAATTTGAAAATTTTGATATTTCTCGACGTTTCAAGGTCCCTAGAGTCGAAACAAAAGATATTTTATAGTTTTTTTTACATAAATTAAAATCCTAAACAAAAAAATTAATAAAATTTGGTAAAAATTGATTTTCGATTCAAATTTCTTTTCAAAACTTTGAGATATTGGAATAAAATTAATTTTATCTTTTAAGAACCTAACAAAAAAAACAATACTACTAAAACTTGGTAAAAATATACTTTCGACTCAAATAGCTTCTCACTCTTTATTCGCTTCAAACTCTTTATTTCACAGAAAATATTGTTTTCGATATTCAATAGTTTTTTTTATAAAAATCCAACAGTCCGTTATTTCATAAAAATATAAAATCTACAAAAAATAGTACGCAAAATTGGTAAAAATTGATGTTCGGTTCTTGATATCTCTCAAATTAATTTCAAATTGGTAAATATTTGTTTTCGACTAAAAATCTATTAAACAAAACTTTTCAAACTAAACTATTTCTTTATATGAAAAACATTGTTGGTGTCTCATTGGCTGTCATTCTAGAGGAGGAGCTTATCATGAACCCGCAACCCTGATTCGTAAATGCTTACACGGGCCTCTGTCTCTGCCCAGCAGTAGTCTTATTGTCTGTTCCTAAACATGGGAAATCTGCAAGTCCAGCTCGAAGGACCAAATGTAAAGTCTGTTTAAATGTGGACTTATAATATTTTCTTTAAACAAAACACCTTCCTTTTTACGACCTTCTCGGTTTTAATTCAACTTTAGTTAAGTTAAGTCGTTAACAAAATAATACAAATTAATTCACAATACTAGGATAGGTACATTTTAGTAAATAAGACATTGACAAGTTTAAATCTAGACTGGTAAACAGTTGGTAAGTAGTACCCGTGGAATGATGGTTAGTGCGATGGACTGTCATGCGAGAGGTCTTGGGTTCGATCCCTGCCTATGCCACCTAGAGTTTTTTCACGGGTACTGCCTCTTGCGAGGAATTGACAAATTCTCCAAGTTCTTCCAAGTTCAAATTCTTAAAATGAAAAGTGCTTTCTCAAATTTTCCGTTCGGATTCGGCTTAAAACTGTAGGTCCCTTCCATCCCTGAAAACAGTACTCGCACACAGGAATAGTTGAGAGTTGTCAGTCGCTAGGCCTTAGTTCTCAAACTGACTGTTGCGCCACCCAATTCATTCATTCAAACAGTTGGTAATTTTAAAAATTTTAAGAATAATTCAAATGACAACATTTTAACCCAACATGTAAACCTTCAAACTTTTAAGCAAGACAAATTGACAGACGGGATGGGAAGTTATCAGTGTGGGTCGCATCCCAGCCTCTTTTTTTATATCTAACTGATAGGAAGCAAGCAGTGCAAGTTGGTGACACCCTGTCAATTTGTTTGCCGAATGCCACTGGTGTACCACAAGGTTCCATACTAGGTCCTCTTTTGTTTTCTGTTTATGTAAATGAGCTTCAATCTTCATTAGTTAATTGCAGCTCTCACTTGTATGTCAATGACGTTCAGCTTTACTTCAGCTGTCCACTTGGCCTTATCGAACTTGGAGCTTTCTGCGTCAATGAAGACCTGAAGGGAGTGTTGAACCCTAAAAAATCTGAATGTCTTGTAATTAATAGAAAATCTCTTGACCTTTCTTATTTTCGGCCAATTGTTTTGAGCATTGCTCCAATCGAATATGTGGTTACAGTAAAGAATCTTGGTGTGACTTTTAAACGTCTTTTGACTTGGGATGATCATAAAATAAATATAAACATTTTTAATAATCATTGAATTTTTGTATCTTTTGATAGTCACTTAATAATTGCATAGACTGCTATAGTTGTAGTTTCAAAACTTAAAACACCAAATATTTTATAAGGGCAAGAAGATGTGACACAGCTTTGAACGTTAAACCTTTTGTTTCAAATTATGGTTATTAAATAAATTTTAACGAGTTGATATAATTTAATTAAATTTATCAAAATACCTACATACATACATATATGTACGAGTACACAAGTTTATCTAGTAAAAACCTTCAAAAGTGATAACAAAGGATTGTTTAAATGATGAAGGTACATATTGAAATTCTAAATATTTGAACATAAAATTAGATTAGCCGTGTGCTTATCGATGCATTAAAATGTTCTTTGTTTACAAATAGCTCCACACTCGTATAAGCATTTCGAATAAACTAAGCGTGAATTTTGTCTATGTAAATAATATTGTTGTTGTTTTTTTTTTTATTTCTGTTGTTGTTAAATAAAATTAAATTAATGAACACAAAATTTAACTAAAATGTATATCGTTTAATACTTGGATACCTCATCAGAGTACGGTTTTGAAAATGTTTTTGGGTATAATATCATATTTACTCATCTCGTGTGTTCAAAAATTTATCAATATCTACCTTAAGTGATAGGGGGACTAATATTACGAATATTTTGTCTACAGTTACCGTATCATTCCTTCAATGTCCCTTCGAGAAGTGTAGATAGGTATATTGTGTAATTTTCCATCACACATCAAAGCTTCCCTGTAGGGAAAATATTTTAGGGTATTTTCGTTTTTTTTTTCTTCTATTTATTTTGTCGAAATATGATTTCATCAGGATATGATATCTTTGGAAAAGCGGAACTACGTGAGGTATTTTTTGTTGTAAATACTGGAAACCTTTCTATTTGTAGTGGGGGGGGTTAATATTTGATTCGACATCAGGCAGGTATGTAGATATATAATATATACATATGTGTCTCTATTTACATAGGTTTAAAAATAAAAATATATTTGGCATTTTGTATTTTTGCGACAGTAAATGATTGTTGGGCGAATTTTTGATGAGATGAAAAATGAAAGTTATTTTGGCACAATTTTCAAGTGTTTCTATTTTCGTTTGCATACGTTTGAAAGTTATTGTTTTTCGATTTTTGTTTCACAAATTTTTTGTACTTGATTTTGAGTAAAATTTAAGTGTTAATATGGAATTTTTCAACATACATGATGAATTTCATGAACAAAGACCAAGTGTACAAGTAGCTATTGGATTTTCCAATAAGAGCTTTTATTTGAATAGCCCTTTTACTTTGCAGCTATCACTTTAAAACTTGACATTTTTTGGTATTTCACAAGTAACAATTTACGCCAAGACTAAAACGAGAACTATACATACTTTAACAATGCGTTGAAGTCATTTAAAATTACAACAAAAATTGTTAAAATTAAGTTTGGTCTTTGTCGTGAAGTCTTTTTAGGCTGGAAACAGTGAAACTGGTTTACAAATTTGGGCTGTTTGGGCAAGTTATTGATGTGTAGAACCGAAATCATGTGTGTTGCTTAAGAAAAATAGAAAATATTGTAGCCTGTAGTGTTGAAGAAATATTTTTTGAAAAGAAAAAACATTCCACAATCCATATTGCACAATATTTTACAATGAGACTTATGTATTAAGGCTCTTAAAATTGAGATCCCGATTGTCATTGAAAATTTGTATCCACCACCTTTTTTCATCTTGTAGCCCACGATAACATAGTTAAAGTTAGTAACCAATCTTCTTTAAACAAGGCTACAACACCAGTTTTTTAAAAATGTATTGTTAAAATATAAAAATAATATTGGAAGTAAGTACAAGGTTATCCATTTTGCGGTTTCAAAAGTCAACGTACGTAAGTTTTCATGATATTTGTTTTTTATTATAAAGTTTGAACGTTGACGTTATGTGTGAAATATTAGTTAAAATCACCATCACGCGAATTGTTGCAACCATCGATTCTTTTAAGGTAATTTTCGACCACTTTTTGACACAGATTCTGTGGCATCTCTGCCATAACTTTACGAATTGGTTTGGTTTTTATGTGCTCAAAAGTTAAAGGTTTATCTGTATAAACACGTTTTTTCGCGTAGCCCCACGAAAGAAAATCCAGCATAATCTTGGTAGCCAGTTGATATCACCATGAAGCTATACAAGGGCGGGTCCAGACTTTTAATCAGGAGGGGGTCACACACATTAAGATTAGTTTTTACTCACCGCTTACAAATGTTGTTTAATGTTTTGTAAAGGAGGCTAACAAAATTTAAATAACATAATGTGTATATTAACCTTATATTTACACATTTCAATTGCTAAAAAACTGTAGTAATCAAATTATTTTAGAACACTGTTGTCCAGCAAGGTATGGTCTAACTATTTAATTTGTATGACTCCCGTCACATGAAAGCATTCCAAGATTCCAAAAGTTATGTAAATATGAAATATTTAAGAGCTTAAACACAAAAGTTTAGAAGTTTTTAGTGCATTTTAGGCAGAAATGTTTTGAAACGTATCTTTCTTTCCAAAAATAAAATATGCTTTTCTTGTTTCCATTTCAATTAATGTGAAGAACGCTACAAAAATTAGAAATCCATAAAATAAGAGAGGATCTAAAAATGTCAGATTTTTTTTTTGACGTAGGTTTTTTCGAACTCAATTTCCGGGAATCTTTTATTTCTATCGTTATCAATGTGCTTACTCGTATTTTGATCTGAAAGGCGTCAACAAAACATAAAAATTGTAGAGAGAAAAAAACGTTTATTATGTTTTTCAGTTAGCCATTTAACAAAAGTTTCTAAAAAACTTTTTGGGACATTTGTATTCATGACATTCGTGTTTAAATCTCAGTTCTAAAGCATCCAAAGCAAATTCGCTTCAAAAGTAGGTTTATTCAACACAAACACAATTTTCCCAACCGTCGTAATGTCATGGTTGATTATAAACTTTAGTTCGACATTTCTTACTAATGCAAAACCTCACAAGTAAAAATCACTTCAATGTTCACTTTTTATGTGTGTCATAAAAATTTAATAATACAACTGAAGGCTACAGTTTTGGGAATTTTAAAGACAACTTAGGTCATGACCCCTACGACCCCCCTCTTTATTCGCCATTGAAGCTATATTCGCTCGAGTTTTGTGGCGTGTGGCACCGTCTTGTTAAAACCACATATTCTCCAAATCGTATTCTTTAATTCCAGCCAAAAAAAGTCGGTTATCATACGACCATTACACTCCGCATTGACGGTGACAGTCGTTCAAAAAGTGACTTTTTCTGGATGCAATGGACTCTCGCCAATTACTTGAGGATTCTCAGAACCCCAAATACGACAATTTTGTTTATTAAAATACGGACTGAGTGAGGAATGTGCTTCGTCGCTTAAGAAAATTTTGTTCGAATAATTGCCGTTCAGCACCTGTTATTCAAGCACCCATTTGACGTATCTACAACCTCGACGTTGTTAATTATCAGCTGGCTTTAGTTATTGTTTGAAATATTTAGGTGTAGATCCAAATGCGAAATAAGCCATAATGTACCGTAAGACAGTCCTATTTCATAAGAAGGACGAGGAATCGACACATTCGGGTCTTGGGATTTCGGCAACAATTTCAATTACAGCAGTGATATTTTCAGTGAAACGAGTGAAACGATGGTGCACAAGCCTTACAATATCTGTAACCAATCCAGTCTCTTCAAAATTCTTCACAATTTTGCCAATTGCTTGCGTAGTTTGACGATTATGTAAACCATAATCTCCTCACGATATGTGGTTGTGGCAGAATCACCATTTTTGTATTAATTAAGCTAATTTATTGACCAATTTGTGTTATTATTGTTTTTAGTGGAAATATAGTTTTCATTCGGCTTTTTTTGGTCGCTGTAGTTTTTGCAACGAATCAATTAAGTTACATTAACTTTTCCAACGTTTAGGCAGTGATTGCTGCCTTCTTCAGGGGAGCTTTATTAACACAATAAATATAAAAAATTAGTTAGATCAATGGGATACAAATACAATAAAGTTTACTCACTCAAGAAAAATAGGAAACAAATTTAATATTAATTAATATAAATTAAAAATAAAACGTTAAATATAATTCGCACTTCGAAGAATGCAGTTAAGTCTAAATTGAATAAAGCACAAATTCATTTAAGAAGAAAGAAAGAAGCAAAATACAGCAGAAATGTTTTGTGCGTCTTGTTTTCGGTTCATGTTGTTTTTGTTATTGCGAATATGTAATGTTTCTAACGTGTATCTTTTCGAAACAAGTTTCTCTATCTGTAGAACTTCCACTCCTTCAAAGCTTCGAAATTGACCACTTCTGCTGTGACTGGCAAGGGCTGTCTTCTCAGAATTTTTTAGTTTTATGTCGGACTTATAATTGTTGTTTTGTAGTCAAAAAATAACATAGCTTGCACGGTTCATTTGATTTACCATTGCAGTTAATTTATTAGATCACATCTGTTTGTTTGTCTTTATCAGGTTTCGTCTTGAGTTTAGTAAAACAACGGTGAAGTGTTTTGTTTGATTTGAAAGTAAGGCGAGTCAATTTTTTGAAGTTGTCGGATAATGTTGGGAGGTAAACCATTTTTTTGTGGGGCGTTCTAACGGGTTCATCAATATTTTCTCGTGGAAGTTACATTTTGTGTTTTAAAATTAGACTTCAAATTATGGTAGAAGGATAACCATTATCACTTAAGATTTTGATGACTTTTTTCTAGTTGGCGAAGTGGAATAGTAGTTCACTTATTTTGAAAATTTTATTCAGGAGGTTGGACGGAGTATTGATGATAATTTGCCTTGCTTGGTTTGATCTGAAAATTACTAGTCTTCCAGATGCTGTTGGTTTTTGATACCAGACGAAAAGCAAACGATTTTGTTCACTGTTGATTTTTACATCTGAGAACGATCATTTTTAATTGTGAATTGAATTTTTGAGTGGATTTCGTTTAGAATTTTTAGTACTTTGTCTATGTTTCTTTTATCCATTATTGTAAATATGTCGTCAACATATTAAGCTATGAACGCATGTTTTTCTTCAATGTTATTTAAATATTCATCTACATCGTAGTCCGAAACAAGATCAGCAATAGTTGGAGATAGTGGGTTCCCTATTGGCATACCAACAATTTGTTTGTAGATAGTGTCTTTCTATTGAAGAAAATTGTTTTTTTTTGGACCAAAAGTCTAGAATCTCAATAAATTTGTTTTGTGTGATTTTTGTACTTTTATTTATTACTCGTATATCCCAATTCTTGATAGTGAACAATAAGACTGCATCAAACGAGACTAAAACATCATTTTGACTTAGTTTTACATTTTTTGCATTTTTCACAAATATAAAACGAATTTTGTATAGAGTAGCTTGAATTTGTTGTCAAGCACTGTAAAATTTTTTCAACATGCCCAGATAACTCGTAGCACGGTACATTCATGGATGACGTAAACCTTTTGTAAAAGGTTTTAACAATTTTGCTGCGTTGAGCGATTTTCGTAATTATGTCAGACTTTCAACTAAAAAAAAAATTGGTATAACATCTTAGTTTGAATCCCAGACCTTTACTTTTCAAACTGCAAAAAAAAATTGAAGTTCAGATTTTAAATCTGCACTTAGACTTACTCCGAAAGATATTTTTCAAAAGCATGAACGCAATAAATTTAAGGTTCCTTAAAACTTCATATAGAGTCAAAAGTTAAATAAAGACTCAAAACAAGTACACGTTTCCAGAGGTAAGTAAGATACTTAACTGATTTCAATTGCTTCTACAAGACTACATTAAATACTGCATTCTTAAGGGATACATACTGTTTTTACTTCGCTTCAAAAACCCTATTTTAGTAATGTGATAGAAAACTCTACGTTGAGATTTGAAATGAGGATAAGAAAATCCTTTAAAAAGTATTGGTTTGTTTTTGGGATAAAGAAGTACCTAATATTTGTAGAGTAGTGCACCGTTTTTCATTGTTAATAGATTTCTATTGAAAAATGCTAAATTATATTAAATAGTTAAATAAAAAATCTTAATGAAAAGAGCTGTATTTCAAACAAATGGAACAATTTTGGGTACATCTCAAATAATTGGCATGTATTTTTAAAAATAAAAGCTTGCCAAGTTCTTACCACGAAAATCCTGTTTTATTAAGATGAATATGGTGCGTCAAACCCGTGGCATGATGGTTAGTGCGATGGACTGTCATGCGTGAGGTCTTGGGTTCGATCGCTGCCTATGACACCTAAAGTTTTTTCACGGGTACTGCCTCTTGCGTTGAATTGACAAATGCTCCAAGAGTAATTCTTGTCATGAAAAGTGCTTTCTCAAATTTTCCGTTCGGATTCGACTTAAAACTGTAGGTCCTTTCCATCCCAGACAACATTACTCACACACAGAAATGGTTGAGAGTTGTCAGTTACTAGACCCTAGCTCTCAAACGGACTGTTGCGCCACCCAATGTATTTATTTTATGGTGCGTCAATCTACCTAAAGTCATATTTATTTACTTCCTCCAGTACCTACCAACTTCTAACTTGCTTAATAATGTCCCTAAAAAACTTTGTCATATCTCCCTTATATGCTTTGTTCAAAAACTAAAAATAGTCTTCGCTATGAAACCACTCATAATTGTTGGTTTGTTTGTGTTTGTCATAAAATTCTTTAGGTACGAATCTTCCTTTTTTATAATCAAATTCCTTTGTCCACTCTTACACCTCAAAATAGTTCTTATGGAAACTTTTTATCCTTAAAAAAGCTACACAGCTGGACCAAACCGTAAACAAACAAAAATAGAATATAAGCCCCAGTATTTCAATATAAATTGTGCTTCCCCAGCAGAAATTGTTTCCATTCCCCGCACAAACAAAGTAAAAAAAAGTAAAAAATTATATAATCAAATAAAAACTTTTAACTGAATTACTATACTTTTTATGTAGGTATGTATATTCTCTCATCCTCTTTTCATTTCCTTAACATTATCTGTCATTTGCAGCTAGAGCAGGATTCACATTTTAATTACACGAAAAATTGTGTCCTTATATACGAGCAGGAGTGTACTAGGATATTTTTTTTGCAGGTCCTTGCTTTGCCTTGCTATCTCCTACAAAAATTCAATTGCAAATACCCAAGGACATTTCTGTTCTCTGTGTGTAAAGCTTTTGTGTGCGTTTAACAAACTTAATATTTTTTTTTTTGTCAACTGTTTCTTGTTCTTTTTCTTTTCTTTTGTTTTGGCTCTTTTTAGATACTTTTTCCTTTGCAGATAGTTTTACACCCAATTTAACTGTAACTTTTTGTCCGACAGAACCAGAACCATGAGACCGTCAGCGTTACCGCCCAACGCCCACCGCCTACCGCCCACCGATATCTTATTCTTTTAAATGCTTCTCGATGTTCATTGAATTTTAATTAAAAACTTTGAAATAATTCATTTTGCGAAAGGAAGGAAACGGGAGATGAAGTCCTTCTACAAGTTGTACAATTGTAACAATGCACATCCTTTTTGCAAAATGGAGGGGTATATTCAAGTAAAGCTACTGAAGAAGTTTTGCCCGTGTCGGTCGACGTCATAGTCATAGTCATCGTTGTCGTCGTCGTTCGTTGTTCGTTGTTCTCGTCCTTTGGTAAGCGGCAATAGGAACTTAATGGAGCCCAAATTAATGTGGCTTTAGGATGTAATTTACATTGCAAATGCACCAAGTGACTATGATTAAGTAATATGGTAAAGTTGTGTATAGTAACGACGGCGGTGGGTGGGCGGTAGCGATTTGGTGCTGATAATGTCCTTAAGGAATTAGTTGGGAGGATTGGCTATGGGAAACGAATATAAATGCTAATTAAACCCAAACCTAAACAGATACGCACCGAACACTTCTTTGTTTAAGCTTTTACTCATATGTGATGACGTGTTATTTTGCCATTTTGGCGGTTTTGGTGGTGTGGTTAGATAAACATAGCATATAGGGTCGGTGTAGGCAGGTAGCATCATATATTCCAGCCAATTTTATTCGCATTAATTATTTTTGCTTTAATAACTTAATGATATTTTAATTATAATCAACCACAAAAATAAATGTGATGACGCCAAAAACAATCCGGTTACATCTGACATGTGAACATAATGTGATTATATCTATATACAAATGTTCATATACATATAGATATGCATAAGTATGTTTGTGTGTGTGTGTTCTTGCTGAAAAAGTAAGATATAGACTGTGCGAAATTCAGCAATTTAAAAACAATAGTGCGAAAATTTAAACAATTTAATAAAATGTCAAAGCCATTTCGGTAAGTTACCGAGCTAAATTTTTAAATTTTAAACGTTTACTTAAGGTCAAATCACAAAATAATTAAATCCTAAAGGCTTCTGAATGTTTGACATTTATATCGAATAGGTTTGTTTTCTTCATTTTTTATTACGGACTGTCAGATGTCACCGTTTAGTTGTGTACATGTACACCGTTTTTAAAGGGAATACAAATTTGTTAATGTCCCACAAAATAAACATACATACATGTAATACATTTTCAAAAGATTAAGCTATCCCGTAAATGCCTCTTTAAAAATGTTAAAGACAAGAAAAAACAGCCTTTTAAAGGCTAAGTTACATTTCCTTATCCCTTAACAATAAATAGTATGATAATTAACTTTCCCTAGGAAATTATTGTAATAGTTACGATTTGTTAATTTCAATATTTTGACATTTCTCAAAGTTTCAAGGTCCCTACTTACTTACTTAAGGTGGCGCTACAGTCCAGGGCGGACCTGGGCCTCAACCAACATGGGTTTTTCTCTCGAAGCATCCTAAGAAGCTCTCATCTTTCTTTGACAGGGTCCAGGCCTCAGTGCCATAAATGAGAATCGGGATGATGAGTGTCTTATAGATGGTGGTTTTAGATGCTAGAGAGAGGACTTTACTTCTCAATTTCCTTGCAAGAGTTATTCTTCGTTTGATTTCAGCGCTGGTGTCGTTGTCTGTATTAATATCGGTGCCTTGGAAGACAAAGTCCTTAACTACCTCAAAGTTATAGCTGTCCATGGTGACGTTTTTTCCAAGACGTCGTCGTTAAGTGTCCTTTTTTGATGACAGCATATACTTGGTCTTGCCCTCATTGACCACTAAACCCATTTTCTTCGCTTCCGTCGCAATGCTCAAAAACGCTCAACTGACATCACGCTTTGATCTTCCAATTATGTCAATATCATCTGCGTATCCGAGTAATTGGATGGACCTTTGGAAGATTGTGCCTCTAGTGTTGACGGTTGAGTTTTGCACAATTCTTTCCAGACCGATGTTGAAGAAGTCGCAAGACAGTTTTTTGACATCAAATGAATCGGTAAGATCTTTTCCGACCTTGATAGAGCAGCGTGCATTCTCCATCGTCATTCTGCAAAAACGGATAAGTTTGACAGGGATGCCAAAACTAGATATTGCTCTATAGAGCTCTTTCCTATAGATGCTGTTGTACGCGGCTTTAAAATCGATAAAGAGATGGTGGGTATCGATTTGAAGCTCCTGGGTTTTTTCCAAGATCTGCCGTAGTGTGAATATTTGGTCGATAGTGGACTTTTCTGGTCTGAAGCCACACTGATAAGGACCAATCAGGTTGTTGACGAATGGCTTTCAGACGTTCAAATAATACAGCAGAGAGGATCTTATACGCAATGTTAAGGAGACTGATGCCTCTGTAGTTGGCGCAGTTTAGAGGGTCTCCTTTCCGCCCGATACAAGGGCACACTATGCTGAGATTCCACTCATCGGGCATGCTTTCTTCCGACCATATTTTGCAGATGAGTTGGTGCATGCTCCGTACCAAGTCATCGACTGCTGCTTTGAATAGTTCGGCAGCGATGCCATCAGCTCCAGCAGCTTTGTTTGACTTCAGTTTAGATATAGCTATCTTCACTTCGTCTAGGTCGGGTAGGCGGAATTGTTGATCTGCGTCGCCGAGGTTGAGTGGTTCTGTCTCCCTTACAGCGGAATTCGGTTCGTCATCGCCGTTATATAATTTGGAGAAGAGATCTTTCCATATTCTCAGCATCGATTGTGGTTCTACTACGATGTTCCCTTGATCGTCTTTACAGGCTTCGGTTCGTGGCTGGTACCCTTGGGAGCTTTTTTTTACCTTTTGGTAAAATTTACGAACCTCATTCCTGTTGTGACATCCCTCTATCTCCTCGATCGCACGCTTCTCATGCTCTCTTTTTTTCCGTCTAAGAAGCCGGTGTTCCTCTCTCCTCTTCTGCTCGTAGAGCTCGCGAGCAGCTCTAGTCCTTTTGTGCTGCGCCGTTTTGTATGCCTCTTCTTACACTGCGTGCGCTTGCCGGCATTCGTCGTTCGTTTCGCTGTGGTGGCCGTGTGAAACCTAGCACTTCAGAGGCGGCATCTCTGATGGCTGCAAGGCAATGTTGCCACTGGTTTTCAATGCTTAATGCAGGAAGCATAGGACTCCTTAAGAGGTTATTAAAGACTCGATAGGAAAAGGACATGGCTCTTGCGATTGTAGCCGTCTAACGTCAAATCTTCTCACAGTACTTCCTTGTTTTGGCTTGGATCGGGATATGCGTAGCCGTACTTTGGCTACAACGAAGTAGTGGTCCGAGTCAATGTTGGCCTCTCGGAATGTTCGGATATCCTGGATACTGGAGAAGTGTCGTGCGTCGATCGCAAAGTGGTTAATCTGGTTGACGGTTGATTGATAAGGAGATTTCCATGTCCTCTTGTGGATATTAAGATGCGTGAACTGCGTACTAGCTACCAGAACGTCAAGAAGAACGTCCATGAAAAAAGGGGCTGCATACTGTGGAAGCGGTGAGGACCGCGGGATGTTGAGAAGCTTTACAAAATTGTCTCATAGCTCTACTGCTTTCAATGATAACCTGATTCTATTGGTTCTACCATCTATGGTTTTTACAGCTTTCCAAAATTCTGCGGAAGACCTTGCACTGTTAAGGCTACCTAAATTTTGTTGTTCATATTGCGTCTTCTTTAAAAATCAGAGTTGCTTGTAATCCTTGTTTGCTGCTGGATATATTTTCTTGAAAACAGAAGAGTTGAAATTTCTAAGGATTTTTAATAATGCAAATGATTTCTTCCTTGCTTTAAGGCACTCTGCATCAAACCATTTTTCTTTAAATTTTATTTTACGACTTGATGTACTGCTAGTTAATAATTTGGGTAAGATTTTCAATGTGTAGGGTGATGTTTTCTTCCATTCGCTTACCCAGTTCCTCATTCAAATTCTTTTGATACATGTGCTGAAAAAAACAAATTTCCAGAAAAACTTTGGTAAGAGAGCCAGACATTTTGAATTCGAAGTTCCTTCAGACGTTGATACTGTACAAAAAATCTGTGGTCCGAAAAAGTCTGCACAGCCACCTTGAAGTTTCTCAAAATTGAATTCCAGGCCCCAGACATAACACAGTAGTCAATGACTGAACACGTTCCTCGAATAAAAGTGTATTCACCGTAAGAATCACCTTAACAGTTTCCATTCAAAACTCTTGCGTCGAATGCGTCCGCTATCTCCAAAATTTTTTCGCCATTTCCATCACAAATTTCTTCCTTTGATTTTCGAGTTGGATTGAGAATCTCTGATGCAGTTCCACAGTCTAGTGCGGTTATTCAAAAAAGATAAATACTACAACTTATTTGTCAAAAGTCTCTGTCAAGCTGGGAACACCACAAGTTTGATTGGGAAGGGATTTTTAAACCATGTCGGGATTTGAGCACTAAATTACCCTATCATTAGAATTTCCAAATTCGATTGTGGTGTTTCCAGCTTTACGGACCTTAAGTACTTTCATAGAACACGAAATTTTAGTACATTGACGGCTGTGGTGGTGGCGCTGGTTATTTTTCAACAAACACATCTCTAGCAGAATAAGATTCTTGACAGCTATCCAGGTGTCGCTTCGGTCGTTTCTATTTATGAGAGTACTTTAACTTTATGTACTATAAATACAATTTTGAAAATTATATTAAACAATATCAAATTACTTTATGATGTGAAAATAGTGTCACAAAAGGAGAGTTCTGTCGACACTTCATTCAATGTGTGTTTACTAGAAAACGAGGTTCTTACATATGTAACTTACGTAGCTTTAAACATGTTTTCCTGTGAAGTTTTTTGCATGTCCATCAATCACTATTACTAATAGATTTTATCATGATTAAAAAGTCTAAAGCCGTTTAAACAAGTTTAAAAAAAAGGTGATTGAATGTGATGGATATACTATTGATCTTTTTTTTTTAACAAACATCCAAAGGTAAATTATTCCTATAAGTACTAAAGTCATAAATAGCTTAAGTAAATATCACCATAAGTGCCATTCTGCTTTAAAACAAAGATTTGATACTTCACATAGGTTAAAAGATTGTAACAAACGTTCATAGAAAGCATGAAGAAGTGTAGGTATTTTATTAAATATTCAAAAAGCATGCTCGCAAGCATTTGACATTGATCCAATCAAACTGAATTGTTGACGACTTGCATTCGATGTTATGTCATTTCGTTATTTGTTGTCAAACTCCAAAGAATTTTATAATATTTCCCATTGTCTATGCATCAAGTTAGAAAAAGGTCCTTATACTCTATTATCGACGTCAATATCATTTAATGTATGTACATATCTTATACATATATCAATTCTTTTTTAAAAATAAAAGATCACTGACTTTCAATATAAGACTTTGAAATTTGTTTTTTTTTGTAAACAGTCCCTTAAAATATCTAAAAATATCATTCAATTCATTCAAGTCGATATATGACCACTTGTTATGCATAAATTCTTCTTTAATTTTGTTTAGTAGATGTTTAACTTGCCAATATACCATCATCTGCAAAATTATATATTATAAGTTCATAAAACCAATTTTATTCACATTTAAACGCAGTGTGTTGTGAATATGTAATCTTATTTACTTATGCTGAGGTTCAATTTATCTTGTGCTACAGATTTATTGACTAAGATAAACAAAAACTAAGTACAATGACACATTATCAAAGTTACCACTTTATTTTCATCAAAGTCTTGAGATGTGTACACAGAAGGAACACATGGTTGGTATCTTCTATCTTATAACGGGTGTTTTTTTTTTCGTTTGAGGTATTAAGTCGGAAAAACTATTTTAAATGGCGGAGATTGTAACAGCTGTCAAGTGATTTTTATAATCACTTATTTGTAGTCAAGTGATAGTTATAATTTATGTTGAAATGTCAAACCAAATTTAAAAATAAATCACTTGACAGCTGTCACAATGTCCGCCATTTAAAATAGTGTTTCCCCCTGAATAACACTTTCAAATTGTACAAATTTTTGCAAAAAACGGTTCTTTTCAAAATATACGTATCGCGTTTTTTAGCAATAAAGCTCACTTTTGGTTCATTAAATACGTCAATGAACAAAACTGCCGTATTAAGAGCAACGAAAATCCACAAAAACTGACATATTGATGTGTTGGAATAATAATTGGACCGTAGTTCATTAAAACGATGCTGGCCAGAACATTACAGTCAATGGTATAGTCCAGTTAAAAAAGGTTTTTATCTCAAAAAAAATCCAACAGTTTTGAAACTTGGCACACTTACTAAGGAATGTCTTATGACACACGATTCTATGGGAAGAATCTTCTTTCGCACTTGTTCAATTACTAAAGTACATACAAATCTTGACATTCACAAATCCGCTGTCCCGGATATTATCCCCGCTATTGTTCTGAAGAGGTGTTCTCCAACACTATTAAAACCACTGCGTAAGCTTTTCCATCTGTCCTATTCTACTGGTCTCTTTCCAAGTGAATGGAAAACTGCATTTGTCCAGCCTGTCCCTAAAAAAGGCGAATCCTCCTCACCATCTAACTATCGTCCAGTTGCACTTAAGTCCCTTCTTTCCAAGGTCATGCAAACGCTGATAGATTTTCAGCTTAAGAAATATCTTGAAGAACGGAAGTTTCTTAATGACCGGCAGTATGGCTTTCGTTGCAATAGATCCACTGGTGATCTCATGGTATATCTCACCGAACAGTTTTGGAGAAAGTAAGATTATTGCACCTGATATTTCAAAATCATTTGATAGAGTTTTACATCAAGCTCTCCTATCGAAAATGCGTGCATTTGGTATTGATCAATAACTTCTTCGTTGGGTTTGAAATTACCTTTCAATTTTGATATCCACAAAATAAACGCTAGTGTGCCCCAGGGCTCCGTTTTGTCTCCGACACTTTTTCTTATTTTTATAAATGATCTTTTGTCTGAAACTTCTAACCCACTTATTTGTTTCGCTGATGACAGTACCCTCAGCTTTTCATATTCGTTTTTAGATTCTCATCCTTGTTCTTCGGATGTGGACTACCAACGGCAGCGTATGATAAGCTCATTAAATTCTGATCTTGACAGCATTCTCCAATGGGGAATCAAAAACCGTGTAGAATTTAATGCTTCGAAAACTTAATGCTGTCTGCTGTCACAAAAGCGTAACCTTCCCCCTATTCCACTATCCATGAGTGGTACTTGCATCGACGAGACCGAACAGCTTTCAGTCTTAGGTATGTGCATTACAAACCACTTGTTGTGGAGGGATCACATATTTGACAACGCCAAAAATGCTGCTAAGTGTTAGGGTTTTCTCCGAAGATGCCAGAAGTTTTTTAGCACTACTGACCTGTAGTACAGAGTACAGAGATTTTTTTTTTCAGTCGCACCACACGAATGTGGAATGCTTTACCAGACTCAATGTTTCCCACTCTCTACAATGTGCAGACATTAAAAACCATTCCTTTCTAATCCTATCCTCCCTTCTTAATTGCTCGCACTGTGATTACTCATGATAAGGGTATTCATATCCCCTTGAGTGCGCGTATAATATAAAAAAAAAATTAAATAAGTTTCATGTCCATTTTAAAAAATCATTTTAATTTTATTCCATTTGAAAATTGTATGCTCTAAGAAAAACACCCTTTTCTAATGGACTGCAAATATCTTATAAAAACTTCCGATTCAAAAGACCAGACCAAAAATGTGACAACATCAGCACAGAATCAAAAAGGTCAATAAAAGAACTATACTCGTATAATAGCAGAACTCATTACCTAGTTCAAACAAACTATAGTAGATGGCTCAACACGACGAACAAACCTGATGCATATATGAGACCAAATCTTTTATTACGGTTGTGTACACTGTACATTGTACATAGATGATACTTAACTCATTTAATGGCTCAAACACAATATATATGAATCACATCAGTCACAGGTTAGGTTTTTGTTTCAAGCCTGTTTGTTTTACTTTGGTTGGGATTTTTGGGTTTTATGCGTGAAAGCAATTATAAAGTTATGTGGCTTCATCTTTCGGCTATAAAACTGAGTTTCATCAACGTCAAGATATTTAGTCCATTCCCAGACCTTGGAATACACGCATCGCATATCATCATGAAGTTTAAGTTGGTAAGATATACCTACAAGAGTTCCTATCCCATATCCAATGTATACTTAAGAAGTATCTTCTATTCCATTCGTCGGAGTTTGAGCTCGAGTTACATTTTTCACTTTTTGTTTTTGTTATTTTTGTAGGCCTTCCTTTTTGTGGTTTTGATGGCAGTTGTCGTTACATCAAATCCACATCCCAGACAGAATCACTCTAAAAGCAAAAAGGTTTCTGCCTTAACGAAGTCGCGTTCGGCTGATCATCATCATCATGGCCCAGAATCACATAATGGAAAACCATCAGCGAAACGGCTAACTCGTAGTCATGGTTCTGGCTACCATACCCCAGTTCATCATCCCCATCAGACCAAAGTCACTCAGCATTTGAAAAAGTTTTCTGGTAAACGCACTGCTCGTAATATCCACAGCCACGGTGCTGGAAGCCATGGACACGAACACGGACATGGACATAGTGACAACAAGGCTTCCTTCGTTCGTCCTGTGAAAAAGAATCGAGGTCATCGTAAATAGTTTTTGTAAAACAAACTTTTTTTATTTTGTGTGTGTGTGTTTTTATTTTTATCATAAAACAACTTCTTTGAATAAACGAACACGTAGAAGTTTTTTACCACCTTAACCAAAGTCTTTTTCTTTGTTGTTTTATTTTTGAAAACTTTGTTTGTTGATTTTGGCCATATTTTGGTCTACCTAAAATGGTAAACAATATTTCTAATTGATGTGTTCTAGGAGTACCTTACCTACACCTTAAAAACAAAAAAGCTTTTAAGAACATTCTGATGCCTCCAACCGCCAACATCCACTCTGTTGTTCATAGGACTATTTTGTTTGTTTAAATATTTACAAAAGTTTAGATGATGTTGTTTTATGTTGTTTTTATACTGTTTTTTTTTAGACTTTAGACAGTATGCAAGTTGGAAGGTTGATTATTGTTGTGGTATGATGGGTTACCTTGTTTTTCAACTTCAAGGCTTAGTATGTAAATGAATTTTCCTCAATTTTTACAAGAAAAATATGATATACCTAACCTTCTTAACTTAGAGGTACCTTATAGCTACATTATTATGAAGAACTTGGAAATTTTTTAGCGTCAAACTTATGTTTTTCCATGCATAAGCTTATTTTAGCCATTTGCATTTTTAATGATTTCCTTTGGAAAGAGGAACTTCTAATTTAGTTTTTTGTTTTGTTTTTGGTTTGGTTTGGTTTGAGATTCATTTTAGAGCGGATGTTTGAATTCGAAAAGTTTTTATGCTCATTTTCTTATGACAAACTTGTGTTATTGAAATTTTAGAAAATGATTGACACACCTTTTTTGATGGAAATGATACAAAAATGTATCCACAACTTGATTCAAATAAATATTGTGTGCATATTGTATCTCTAGATAATTAACACACTTTGCACACTTTAGCACTGCATTTTAATCATGGGGCATATTCTGGCATAAACAAATTTGTTCTCGTACTTAAAAAATTATACAAATTCGTCACGTTATTCGGAATTTATGTATTTTGAAGTAGACTTTTATAAAATTAGAAATTCAATCAGAATTTCCACCTTTTTCATTGACGAACAACTTAAACTTGAATAATGTTTCATGTTCACTCTATTTTTGGAAGTATCTATGTATTCAAGAAAAACTAAAATTTGAACCAAAAAAAAATCGAACACATTTATCTAATATATACAATTCTCCTGTCACAGTGTAAGTTGCCATACTCCTCCGAAACGGCTTAACCGATTTCAATGAAATTTAGCATATACATTCGGTAGGTCTGAGAATAGGTGTTTGTCTATTTTTTATATTCCTACTAGCTGACCCTACAAACGTTGTTTTATCATATAAATAATTGCTAGAGAATATTTTGCTAAAAATATATATTTAACTAATTTTAAGTGTTGTATATAAGTGGGAGATAAGTGTCACACTGTAAACGGTGACAAAATATTATTCTACCATGTGGTGAGCTTTGTCAGCAATTAATGGTCGACAGGTAAGTAAAGATAGAGAGCGAACGATTACGATACTTGAGATTTAATCTAAAAATAGGTACGTGCGGAAGAATATATTTACCTCCGCCGACGACGCTTAATTCGGTAACTATGTCAATCAAACACCATCATACGTAAATAGTCCACGCCGTATGCAAGAATATGTCCAGTATGCTCTGACTTACGTTTTATATGAACGGCCGTGTTTACTTATCACGTTCACGTGTAATCCGAAATAATCGGAGATTACATCTTTACTATTGCCTGGCAAAATGCAATACATCGTCATGACATTACAGTACCTGTATTCAGACAAAAATTGAAGTCTTGATAAATTTCAATACAAAATTACATGTATTCGGTCCCACATCCAGCAGGATGTATAGCTTTGAATGGTAAAAGCATCCTGCGGAAATCGACAGTATAATTTCTGCGGAAATTCCAGATCCTTCTGCTGATCAAATGTTGATTGATATTGTTACAACAAACATGATTCATGGCAAATGCGGCAATCTGAATCGTTCATCGTCTTGCATGACAGATGGCAAATGAACTAAAAGTTTTTCGAAAAATTTCACTAACGATACGATCCCAAATGCTGGTTGATATCCAACATATCGTAGGAGAAATCCCCACAATGGCGGACAATCATTTGTAGCGTAGACATTGCCATTGATAACCGTTGGGTGCTCCCATATTCGCTTCTGCTGAATAAAACATTCAATGCTCATATTAATGTTGAGTTCTGCAGTTCAGTGAAGAGCATCAAATATATTTTCAAGTATGTTGTATGGTTGAAAATACCAATTTTAACGCTCCTCCGGTTAATAAAGATGACGAAAAAACACTTTATCAAATTCACATGTACGTCAGCTCCAATGAAGCCGTTTGGCGTATCTTTGGTTTCCCAATTCATGAACGGAATGCAGCAGTTACGCATTTAGCCGCCCATCTTCAAAATAGCCAACGCGTTTATTTGACTAGCGGCCAGCGTTTGATGTTGCTATTAATCCACCAAAAACTACACTCACTGTTCAGAAAATGGATGCCACGCAAGAAAGGTATGCCGATTTGCCGATTGATGCATGTCCCGGTTTATTCAAATCAAATACCTTGAGGCCATTATTCGCAGTCAACCCAAGGCAGACTGAGTGCTTCTTTCTTCGACTGTTATTGGTTAATATCACCGGCCCATTCACATTTCAAGATATACGTCAAGTGAATGGACAACAGTAGCAGAGTTGAAGCAGGGTTGAACTGTGCAGCTAAACAAGTTCGCTATAGTACGACTACATTTTTTCCGGCCTTTCCCACCTCTAAAGCACATCCTTACACATTAACAATAAATTCGTTATTTATTTCTAGCAAAATATTCTCTAGAAATTATTAATATGATATGACAACGTTTGTTGGGTCAGCTAGTTTGTTTATAATTCCTTAAATACTAACGTTAATATATACTTAAAATCTAAAAACTTAAACCAGAATTTTGAAAAATATTAATTTGAAATGTTTACTTTTAATTTTATCATTTGGTGAATTTATAAAAGAGAGATATGATCGAAACCAAGTCATTTATAAATAAAGCAAATAGAATAGGACCAAGGTGACTACCCTGGGAGACACCAGAATTTACAACAAAAGAACTTGAACACTCGTTATGAAATTTAAATAACATCTTCTTGCAAATATTAGGAGATTCAGTTTATGAAATAGTCGTTAAAACCTTGCTGCGATAGTTTTAAAAGTAATGTTTTATGGCATAATTTGTCAAAGGCAAATTGTCAAAACAAAAGGACGTAAAGTGTAACAGATTTGTATCAATTGAACGCTTTTTAACAAAACCATGCTGGTTATCGCAGATAATTGAACTACAGTCAAAAAAGAAAGGACGATACATCAGATTGACTCAAACAGTCGGTAGTTCATTATTTGGTTTTTAGGACCTTTTTTTGTGTACTGGTATTATGAAGGAGCTCTTCCAGATCGAGTGTTTTTCCCAACCGGTTCACACCGTTGAGTTGACTTAAACCACATGAAGACATACCATCTGCTAATAAAAACTCGTTTGAAGATGACGCGTTTATTGGAACGTAGAAGTTACTGCCGTCAATTTGAATCCAATTGAGATTGGGTAAACCAAAATCACCAATAACCAGTACTTCGTATTCAGGTTCCAAAAGGGTATAAATACTTTCTATACAGTTGTTTAGTTTTTCATAAACCTCGTTCTTGGAGCTTGGAAGGATATATGCTGGTACAATAAATAAATTTCCTGTTGACATATTAATTTTTGAGCATAGTATTTCGATGTCTGTTGATCGAAAGTCGTCGATCAGGTAACCAGTGAAAGTATTGTTGATAGCGACAAGAATTCCGCCGCCAACGTCCTTCCAATCGTCTGAGTTATTACATTCACGTCTAATGACTTGATAAGAGGAGTCAAAAAGCTACGAGTGTGAGATAGAGTTGTTGAGCCATGTTTCCGTCAATATTATGATATCGTGCGAAAGATTGTTAATGTTTTTGTAAACCATGTTTTTCTTTGTCCGAAACCCATTTACGTTTTGGTAGTTTATTAAAACCTTTTTAACCTGCTTTGACGGTGGTTCAGTGTTTTCCGATAGTGCCGAAGAGGGTTGTTCGACTAATTCATAAATTCATGAACTATTACTCCCTTAGGCCAAAACGATGGTGAATTTAAAACATAGAAAATTGAGTCAGGTACACGTATTTTAAAGAACGAATACTTAGTATGTTGGGTGGCGCAACAGTCGATTTGAGAACTAGGGCCTTGTGACTGACAACTCTCAACGATTCCTGCTTTCGAGTACCGTTGTTTTTTGTTTTTGCAGTACTGACTCTAATCTGAGTTAAACATAAATTCTGAAAGTTACAGAGTTATAAAATGTTATTTGAAAATTAAATGGCAGCTTTTTCAGCAGCTGTCAAAAGTTTGCATTCTTATTGGTTGAAAACTTGCTTTACAGAATAACTCACATTGAGCCGTAAGAACAGGATGATCTTTCACTTAAAAACTGCACCTATTTTAAGGTTCAACAATAAATTTGGTTGAGTATTTTTGGTTGAACAGCTCAGTATGCTTTGTTAGTGGATAAAGATGTCAGAATCGTTTTCGTTGTTTCCTTGATGAAAATGTTGATCGTTGCAAAATATTGATGGTCCCCTAAATCGTCAGAATTATGGGTGATACGTTTGATTATCCCCGTCAACAGCATTATTCAAAAAGCTCAGAGCCAATATTGGAACAAAATTACGACGATCGTTTCTACGGAAATGTAAAGAGCTATTAGCCATTCCAATCTTTAAACAAATTTTGAATTAAATATTCTAATGTTAGCATAATTTTAATGCTTCTGCACCAAAATTTCTACTTTATTACTTACTGGGTGCAATTTGAAACTTTGGTAATTAAAACGTTTTTTGTTAATGCACCATTACGAAAATGGGTTACCGATAAATTATTATAGAAAAACCGTTTATTTGCTTAACAAAGAATTGCAGTTTTTCTGCCTTAATACAATTTTTCTTTTAAATCAAAACCATATAATAAAAACACTCCATTTGACGACCTAAAGTGCCAATAGGCACATTACAGCTCTTATATAAAATACATTTTCACTATAAAGCTTTTGTATATTAACTATGTGCAAATACAAAAGCACTCCATTAAAATTTTAACAGTTTTGAATACGGACTCCTATATGTGTACCTGTACATTTATGCAAAATAAATATTTAATTTTAAAAACGATTTTTCTATTTTTCTATTACAAACCATTTCTTGGAAAATTGAAAATTAAATTTAACAAGCTGACATAGGTGCCTAGCCTACATAAAAGTAGACCATATTCACATGTTTAAATTTCATTTGAAAAGCTTTTTTTTCAAATTCAAACTTCATCTATTCATCGTTTACATATGCCTACCTCCTTACCTACCCACTTTCCCGATGATGACCTTTTCAGAATTTCCAACAAAAAAAAACGAAAAAAATCAATTATGCTAAAAGAGGTTTTATTTTTAAATTAGTTTACATAAAACCCTTTCCCTCTTTTATATGTATTTAACCAGCAGTTACACGTTCTAGGAAAATCACCAAAGCAATTCCAAACAATTTTTAAAGGTTCATAGGCATAGGTATACAAGTAGATAGGTAAGCAGCACAAAAATACCAAAGGTACCTATAAAATCGGACCTTTATGCACAAAAGGTCGTTCCTTTTTATATCCATATCTATAGCCAAGTATACATGTCTATGTCTATACTATTTTAAACACTCAACATCATGAATACCAATCAGAGTTTCCTGCTGATAATATGAACATCATATTAATTCCGTTGAAAAGCACTTCAAAGCCAATCCTTTAGCTGGATGAATGTACGATGTACAGACCTGCAAGAAAAAGAGGGACTTAAGCGATAAGAAAAAAAAACAATCTTTATTAAATTGTCGTCTCGTTATCTTGGCGTACCTCTTATTTATGTTTTATTTTTTCTTACCACAAGTTCAACGAAAGATACGGACACCTTTGCAAAACAAAAAATTATAATTGAGCTCCATAAAAAGAATTATTTCCTTTTTTTTTATTGAGCCCTTCCAACTTTTATTCCTTCTCCGTGGTATGGACTCGTTAAAGGTGTCCTTCTCGCTGAAAGTCCGCAAGCTTTTTATTTCCCTTTCACTAAATGAACACAATGCTTCAAAATTTCACAGTCGTAAAACTGATTTTTGCTTTTTCTTCTAATTAACAATTTTTCTCATCGTCCAATTTGTCTTCTTTTTTCTTTGTCATTACAGAATGAATCTGATTGCAGCTGTTAGCATTCTACTGGTGACCATTCTGACGTTCCAGACGACAGTGATAAATGGGGCCAAAAGCTTAGCCGAGCACAAACAACACTCGTCATCGTCCAAAGAACACTTGGCATTAGAATCAGGACTGGGGTCTGTTGGCGACAGCCTCGTTCGCCGAGGCCGTGGAGCCAAATCCTCCAGTCAGGGATCTGAGGCCGGTGGTGGTGGCTCTGGAGGTGGTGGGGTTGGTAAGAGGGGAAAAAATAGTAAAAAACTTAACAAAAGCACGCACTTAGAAAATTCTAACGCACCAGCTACATCTGCACAAAGCATGTCCTCAGATAAAATCAGTGAGGAACGTTCCACAAAATCACAGCAGCATGAGCAGAAGTCTGCATCACAATCATTATCATCGTCGTCATCGTTGGGGCATCAACATAATAGCAAACCAAAGCAAAGGCAAATGCTTAAGGCCCAACAACATCAGACACATGTCAAACGTGGAGGAGGTAATGCCAAGTCTGTAGGCGAGAAGAAGTCTGAGGAACAAAAACGTAAGTACACATACCTGCTGTATAGCACCACCAAAAGTCACCAAACCAACTCCAAGAAAACGAAGGCTTTCAAAATATATAAGGGTGGTTGGGATCTCGAGATACGTTAACGGGAACTGGAAGTTCTCTCTCTTTCTATATATATCAAGGACTAAAAGGTTTTTGATGTTTCAAACATGTGAAATCATTTTCCCTTGGGAGATTATTATCCATCACATTCATCACAACACAATTTATAATATAATACCTATTCCTTAAGAGAATGTTTTGACTTTTACTTGATTGTGCTTGAATTGGATTTTAAATTACTTGCACTTTGATGTTATAGAAAAGTTAATGTAGATTCATTTGCTTATGTCTATCCATTAGCATGTCATTACCCATTAAATTCATCAAGCATTCCAAAAAATATACTTATATACACTTTTTCTTTACGAGTTAATTTAAAGCCTTAAACAAAAATTCTTTTGGTAACTTGGTAAATAAAATTTCGTTAAAACTTAATGTTTTGCTTTATTTAAATTTTTTGAGTGAACATAGATAAAATATTGAAATAACGAAGGAAAACATTTTATTTGGAGGCTTTCGAAGAAATGGTAGAGATAGCCTTCGGAAACTTCTTTAAAACAAGCTAAGTATAGGTTTTACTATTTATTAATTTTGTTTGGAAGAAACATTAAGCGCGGTCTTAAAATCGATGGAGAACTGACTGCCTAATTAAGAAACTAAGCAAGGTCAAAGCCACACTGCTATTGAATCTTTTTGTTGAAAAGCTTTTAATTACCACATTCCATACAAAACTTAGAACGGGTGGACGTTGTGTGTAGATATCGTAGGGTTTGCTGGGTGGCACGTAACACCGTCCTGTGGAACCACATGAGGTTCAATTTAGGACAGAAGAAATTAGTTATCACTGTTGAAAGTGACCGCCTCACTAACATCGTTTTCAAATAAAATACGGACCACTTACGCCGCAAGCCCATAATCCACACCAAACGGTAACTTATTAAAGATGCATTATCACATGGTGAATTTTCCTTCTTAACACAGCCATTCATCCAAAAATGTGCCTCGTCGTTAAAGATGATTTTTCGGACAAAATTGGGGTCCTCTTTCTAACGATTCGAAGCTCAGTCAGCCAATAAACGCATTTTCTAACGTCATGAACTTTGAACTCCTGGGTCAGTTGGATCTTGTATGAATGTAGACCCAAGTTCCGACGCGAGAAGTTCTTGTGCACGGCGAGGAATAGACTGCCTCGGGCACTGCTGTACACTTTCACGGACCGCGGCGATGTTCTCGGCCGATCTTGTGTTCCTTGAAAGTAAGGGTGTTGGATTGTTTACTGAACCGGTCGTCTCAAACTTGGCCACCAAACTGTGAAGGGCCAACACGTCTACCATAAAATGGATGCCATGCGCGCAACGTTTGCGTTTACGAGCACTTATTTTAATAATAAAGTTTTATCATTTGAACGTGCTGTTCAATTGTGTAACTTGCCATGATTATTTGGCATTAAAAAAGATTTGACAGCTGTCACCAAAACAAAATGGCCACCACGAGGCGCCAGAATCTACCCGCGCCAATTTAAAAACCCTATAAAATAAAGTTTTTGACATCTGGTAAAGTTTTGAGAAAAATCGAAGTAACGATTTTTCTTAAAACCAATACAAATCTTAAATATCACTGCTTAAAGTTGTCAAAAATTGATTTTTGATTCAAATATCTTAGCAAAAATTACAGATATTGCCTTCAAAATAATTTTATTTCATACGAAAAAATTTGTTTGACATTTATCAAAATAAAAAAAGAGGCTGGGATGCGACCCACACTAATAAATTCTCATCCCATCTGTCGATTTGTCTTTGCTTAAAAGTTTATATGTTTTCGTGTTGGGTTAAAAAAGTTGTAAGTTGAATTATTCTTAAAAAATTTAAAATTACCAACAATATTTTTCATATAAAGTAATAGTTTAGTTTGAAGATCTTGTTTTGTTAAATAAAGGTTTAGTCGAAAACAGATTTTTACCATGCTTAGTACCATTTTATACATTTTTACAAATTTCATGGTATATCAAGAACCGAACATCAATTTTTATGAAAAAACGGACTGTTGGATTTTTATAAAAAAAACTCCTAAATATCGAAAACAATATTTGTTTTGAAATAAAAAGAGCTTAAAGACAATATTTTCAATTTTTAAAAGCTTTTTGTAACTAAATTTTTACCAATTTTTAGTATGGTTTTTTTTGTTAGGTTTTTATTTTTTGTAAAAAAAACTGTCAATTATATTTTTAACTTCCCATAGGAAGTTATTGTAATGGGTCCGATTTGTCAAATTGAAAATTTTTAAATTTCTCGACGTTTCAAGGTCCCTAGAGTCGAAATAAAAGATTTTTAGAAAGATGTCTGTGCGTGCGTGTGTACGTACGTTCGTACGTCCGTACGTCTGTACGTTCGCGACGTTTTTTTCGTCGTCCATAGCTCAAGAACCAGAAGAGATATCGACTTCAAATAAATTTTGTTATACAGGTAATAAGGCAGAAAGATGCAGAAAGGGCTCTCAGGAAAATTGCGTGGGTGGTTTTTTTACCATAGCAGTTTAAAAAAAAGGTGAAAGTTTTGGTTAACCCTAAATATCTTACAAACCAAAAACGCTAGAGACTTGAATTAAATTTTATATAATAAACTGTAACGTGATCTCAAAGAAGTATATTTTTTGAAAAAAATCTATCTAACGGTTTTTTTTCTAAATCAAAAAAACTGAAAAAAAAATGTTTCACTTCCAAAATTTTACGACTGAAATATGACTTCATTTCCAAAACAATTTTGAGCAACGGAGAATAATGTTTTTGGGATCTGATAAAATTTTGAGAAAAATCGAATTGACAGTTTTTTTTATAAAAAATAAAAATCTAAAAAAAACATTACTCAAAATTCGTAAAAATTAAATATCGATTCAAATATCTTTTCAAAAACTTGAAATTTAGGCTTCAAACTTATTTTATCTTATAAGAAATATTGTTTTCAACATTCAGTAAAATTTTGAGAAAAATGGAATTGACAGTTTTTGTACAAAAAATAAAAATTAAAAAAAAAATTAATAAAAGTTGGTAAAAATTGATTTTCGACTCAAATATCTTTTCAAAACTTTGAGATATTGGCTTTAATTTACTTTTATCTTTCAGAACATCTTGTTGTCAACATTCAGTTAAAGTTTGAAAAAAATCGATTTGACAGTTTTTGTAAAAAAAATTAAAAACCGAAAAGAAATTAACAAAAATTCGTAAACTATGATTTTCGACTCAAATATCTTTTAAAAACTTTGAGATATTGGCTTTAATTTACTTTTATCTTTCAAAAAATATTATTGTCAACATTCAGTAAAATTTTGAACAAAATCGAATTGACAGTTTTTTTATAAAAAATTAAAAACCGAACAAAAATTAACAAAAGTTGGTAAATAAATTCAAATATCTTTTTAAAAACTTGAAAGTTAGACTTCAAACTTATTTTATCTTATAAGAAATGTTGTTTTAAGCATTCTGAAAGATGTTGAGAAAAATCGAATTGACAGTTTTTTTACAAAAAATAAAAACCTTACAAAAAATTTATAAAAGTTGGTAAAAATTGATTTTCGACTCAAATATCTTTTCAAAAATTGTAGATATTGGCTTTTAACTACTTTTATCTGTCAAAAAATATTGTTGTTAACATTTAGTAAAATTTTGAAAAAAAATCTAATTGATAGTTTTTGTACAAAAAATTAATTACCTAAAAAAAAATTTAAATAAAGTTGGTAAAAATTGATTTTCGACTCAAATATCTTTTCAGAACTATAAAATATTGGCTTCAAACTAATTTTATCTTATAGAAAATATTGTTTTCAACATTCGATAGAATTTTGAAGAAAATCGAATTGACGGTTTTTTACAAAAAATAAAACTCTAAAAAAAAACAATACTAAAACCTGGTAAAAATTTACTTTCGACTCAAATAGCTTTTCAAAAATTAAAAATATTGGCTTCAAACTTATTTTATTTTACAGAAAATATTGTTTTCGATATTCAATAATTTTTATATAAAAATCCAACAGTCCGTTTTTTCATACAAAATAAAATCTATAAAAAATAGTACGCAAATTTGGTAAAATTGATACTAGTACATATAGACAAACTTTTAAGCAAGACAAATCGACAGACGGGATGGGAAGTTATCAGTGTGGGTCGCATCCCAGCCTCTTTTTTATCATAGTTTTACTTAGTGTTGACAATAATATATTTTAATAGAGAAAACTTAGTTTAAAGCAAATATCTCAAAGATTGGAAAAAATATTTGAGTCGAAATTTAATTTTTACCAATTTTGAGTAATGTTCTTTTTAGGTTTTTATTTTTTATAAAAAAAACTGTCGATTCGATTTTTCTCAAAATTTTACCAGATGTTAAAAACTTTATTTTTCGTTGCACAAATTTGTTTTGGAGATAAATTCATTTTGTATTCGTAAAATTTTCGAGTAGAAAAATTTGTTTTTCTCAGTCTTTTTGATGTATAAAAAAAACGTTAATTGGATTTTCTTTCAAAAAATATATTTGTTTGGTATCACGTTACAATATATTATATAAAATTTAATTCAAGTCTCTAGCGTCATTTGTTCGTGAGAAATTTAGGGTAAACAAAAATGATCACTTTTTTTTTAACTGCTATGGTAAAAAAAAACCACCCACACAATTTTCTTGAGAGCCCTTTCAGCATCTTTCTGCATTATTATCTGTGTAACAAAATTTATTTGAAGTCGATATCTATGCCGGTTCTTGAGCTATGGACGACGAAGAAACGTTGCGAACGTACGTACATACGCTCGCACAGACATCTTTCTAAAAATCTTTTATTGCGATTCTAGGGACCTTGAAACTTCGAGAAATGTCAAAATTTTCAATTTTACAAATCGCACCCATTACTTTAAGTTCCTATGGGAAGTTAATAATGGTTTCAAAATTGATAAATATTAGTTTTCGACTAAAAATCTCCTTAACGAAAATAGGTTTTGAAGTTAAACATATTTTCACATATCCAAAACATTATTGTAATTTGTAGTTAATTTTTTTTTAGAAAACAACTTTTTTCGCAAAACATGAAAACCTTGGAGAGATTCAAAAGCTCACGAGAAGACTTTACTCACTGTCACTACTGAACAGCTGAAAGTATTCTTCTTGCATTGTTATTAGACATGCCAAGATGGTCATTCAAAATATTTTAAAGGTTGTTTCATTTTGGAAAGTTGTTTCTTTTTTAGTCGAGAATTTTCCAAAACAAATTTCTTCAATTTTTTCGACGATGTCTGAGGAAGTTGCCTCAATCAGACGGCCCAAGCCTGGATTTTCTTCTAAGGACTCTCTACCTTGTTTAAAAAGACTATGCCACTTGTAAATCATTATTTTCCTGGGCAAGAGTCCCTGTAAACAGCTACCATCTCTTCCAAAATGATCGGAGGCGATTTGCTTTGCTTAGTCAAGAACTTTATCAATCCTCGAAACTCAATTTTGTCCATTATTAACTTTTTCTCTCAAATTAACTCAGCAAATGCACAAATCATCTGATTTGAACTAAGCTCTGCATAAATTTCTCTAATAAATGCCCAAACTCAGGGGCGAACGCAGGGGGGGGGGGGGGGTTTGGGGGTTAAAACCCCCTCCGAAATATCAGAATATGTGCAGTAAACAAATATCCATTATTGTATAACAGAAATGATACAAAATTAATTTCTCAAACTATGTTAAACGAAAAATTTGAATAAATTTGCTAAAATTTCAAAATTCAATCAAGCAATCTACGGGAAATTTGAAAATGCGAAAACAAAAAAAAGAGAACTGTGACAATAGAAAAAAAAATTATACATGCATAATGCATATGAAAATTAAGTTTTAGCTTTGAAGTCAAAGTCAAACTGTTTTCTGAATCGTGAAAGCAAGTCATTTTTTAGTATTTTTTGATATTTGAATCTGATTTATATTTAGTTTTTGAAAACTTAGAGTAAAATGAGTAAAAATAATATTCTGAAGTTTTTTAAACCGACAGTGAACACAAATGCTACAAGTGCAACAGTTACGAATGCTGACGAAAAAAGTCCCCCCGCAAAAAACCAAAAACTAGAGGTGTCACAGAACAGTGAAAACCGAAATGTAAGTTATTATATTGCAGTATACAGCTGCTGTAAAAACAATAGCACCAAAAACATATTCTCTTGTCTTTTAAGAATAAAGTTAAATCAATATCTATGGAAAAATAAGCAACTGACTTCTAAAAAAAATTAAATTTTAATCATACATATAATGTATTCGAAAACTTTTTTTTCAAAACCTACTCTAAAAATAGCACCACTACTACATTTCTTAACAAAAAATTATTACTTTGAAAAACATGAAAAAACAATCAACAAAATTGTATTCTAAATAGTGTGTTGAAATAAAATTAATACTTCGTGACAAAGTTTTTGTTGGCTATTACCAACTCACATCACCTGGTCATCGATCCATATCCTGGAATGTTCTCTAGCGAAATATTTTTCCAGGAGACCTTTATTACGTCCCACAGTCCTTCGTTGCTAGTTGGTTTCATTTCTGGAACTGCTTTGTATAAGTCAGCCCACCACATTCTCAATTGGATTGAGATTAGGCGATTGGACTGGCCACTTTTTCACAATTATTGTATGGAGTTGAAACCAAACAAATAGCCTTCTTGCTCATATTTTTGGGTCTTCAACCTCTTGGAAGACCGACAAAAGCGGAATTTCTTGATATTCATAGGATAGCATAATGTTTTTGAAAATGTCAATATAAACGTGTTGATCCAACATTGGTTCAAAGCCATAGTAGGAAAAGCAAGCCCAAACCATTATGCTTTATCATTTGTCAGTTGTTCTCCGCGTGATCATTTTCCTCCAAGCAAAACAATTTTGCTTTCGTCCGTCCTCAAAAATTACGCCATGTTTCTTATGGCGAAAAATGTATTAGTGGTATATTTGTTACCGGCACTGTACGTACACTCTGACTGTATTTAAGACACACAATATTGAGTTTGTATTTAAAGTAGAACAAGTACTGAGCAAAAGCTATATTTGTTTGTAAGATATTATACTGGTATACAGTGATAACAAAAACAAAAACAAAGCGACATCAATTTGAAAGATAGATAAGTAAATTGATTAGTTTTGTTAAATAGATTTTTTGTCGAAAACAAATTTTTACCAATTTAAGTAGCATTTTTAAAATTTTTACAAGTTGGATGAATGAAATTGATTTGAGAGATATCAAGAACCAAACATCAATTTTTTCCAAATTTGCGTACTATTTCTTGTAGATTTTATTTTTTTATGAAAAAACGGACTGTTGGATTTTTATAAAAAAAACTACTGAATATCGAAAACAATATTTTTTGTGAAATACAAAAAGTTTGAAGACAATATTTTAAATTCTTGAAAAGCTATTTGAGTCGAAAGTAAATTAGTATTTAGTATAGTTTTTATTGTTTTTTGTTAGGTTTTTATTTTTTGTAAAAAAAACTGAAAGTACTCATACGCCGTAGTGTGTGTGTCATCATCATCATAATCATCAATTAAATTCAAATAAATCAGATTGCAATTTGACAAAATCTGTGTTACATTATTATTTTGTATAGGAACAATCAAAGATAGGTTGTTAATTTGTTCAGAATTTAAAACAAAGCAGCTACAATTTTAAAAGACCAAATACACGCTTCCTGTCCAAAAGCAAAACAAACACAGCTTTTAAAATTTTGCGAAATGCGTTGGGTTGAGCATTTAGACTCCCTTAGTTTGTTTTATGACGTTTATGAGCATATCTGCTGTTCGTTAGAGATCCTGAATGAACAAAATTTGAAAAGTGATGGAGTCAAACCTCACACTTTACTAACAGCAATACAAAATGCTCAGTTTATTGTTTCCTTAACAGTGATAAAGCCAATTTGTAGCCTTTTTAAGAATCTTAGTGAGTTTCTCCAAAAAAAAGATTGCGATCTCAGCAGCTGCGTAGAATATGCCAACCATTTTTACGAAGAAATTGTTGAAATGCGACATAATACCGAAACAAGATTTGGTAGCATATTTACAGAAGCTAAGGAAATGGCTGATAAAATGGGCTTACAATTGGTAGTCCCACAAATTATTGCCAAACAGACAAAACGAGACAATTATGCGGGTGGTCCGGAAGAATGTTTTTGTCGGCCTGTCTATGTTCCTTTTTTGGACCATTTGTTGGTTCAGTTAAAATGTCGGTTCCTCGACCATCGTGAATTAATTTCCAAAATTCAAAATATTTTACCAGAAAAATGTTGCAAACTTCATGAAGAAGACATGAAAAGAACTGTTGAAGTATTTACTCATGAATGGCCATCTACAAAGAAATAGACATCGATTATGAGGATGTAATAAACATTATGGCAAAAGTACCAAGGCGCTTGGATTTCACTTTGTAAATATTCTGTATATATCTAACCAAAAATGTATGATATGTAGATAACTACATACGAGTATGTATGTGTATATATTTAATTTTTATTCAAACATGTTTATTAGTACCTACATATATAAAATAGTGCCAAAAAAGCAAACAAAAAACACTTGAAATTTAAAATAAAAAAAATAATATAACATATATTTATTGAAACCCCCCCCGAAATTTTTTTCTGCGTTCGCCCCTGACCAAACTATATGGGGCACAACAATTTCCCCTAGGGATGCTCCAACTACTTCATTGCGCGTAATGTTTGACCCACCCTCGTATAAGAACAGCAACGGTAAAACAACTGGTAAGAAATGATTTTATACTCAAGTCTTATGAAAACACGGAAAGAATGTTGTTACTAATATTTTTTTTAACTTTTAGAGAAATCGACAGAAGGGCACGAATCTGAAGTTATCAGTGTAGATCGTATCCCAGCCTCTCTTTTGCATTGAATGTTATCTCAAAAATGTGAGTCATAGCAACTCAGAACTCAGAACTACTTTGTCAAATCGTTCCTTAGAGCACTGTGCTTAATACATTAAACATTTGAAGTAACCTAGCCTAAACCACCCCATAGAGCCTAAATTGGGTCGGCCGAATTTAGACAGGGCAATTGGGGTTATAGTACCCGTGGCATGACGGTTACTACGTTGGTGGTCTTGGGTTCAATCCCTGCCTGTGCCATCTAAAATTTTCACAGGTACTGCCTCTTGCGAAGAACTGACAAATCCTGAGAGAGTAATTCTTGTCATGAAAAGTGCTTTCTCAAATTAGCCGTTCGAATTCGGCTTAAAACTGTAGGTCCCTTCCATACCTGACAACAGTACTCGAACAAAGGTCAACGAACTTTTGCCCAATTTATTAATTTATTTATAGCTAAGGTTATAAGCAATTTCGCGTTCGTTGTTTATTTCAATTTTTTAAGACTTCAAATAACAGAAGTCCTTATACAAATTGTTTGGTCAAAAATCAATAATTTGAATTTTCTCCAAAACTACTTATGACATTTTTCCTGAAATTTCACATTTCTTAGCTTCTTTCAATATAAAAAATATATTTTTGTATTGCATCATGAGCGTGTCCGAGAGAACCTTTATCCAAAATAATTCCAAAAACTTACTGTTTTAGTTTATAAAAAGGCCAGAAAAGTTCGAACTAAAAAAGAGTAGGTCCCCAAAAATATTTTTGAAAGAGATTATTTCAAAGTCTAACAACACTACTGCACCTGTACTGATATCTTCCTCTTCGAAGCTGTCCCTGGGATTCGAATATTCTATGATGCATTAGTTTACGTTTGCTCGGCAATCTTAAACAAATTTTTTTCCCGAAATTTCGTCTGGGTACATATCGTAGAGTCCACTGTGGTGTCTTCTATGCAAATGAGTATGTAAAACAATAAAGTAAAGTTTGGATTCTTTGTTCTTCCTAAGAAACCCTATATTCGTCTGTAAAGAAATTATTGAACTTCTGGCACCTAACCTTGCTATCAAGTGTTTGAAAGTTTGGTAGGTAAATAATTGCCTGCGTATTCTTCAGCTCAAGGCTTCTGTTTATCATAAAGAGTCATGTGCAATTCGAATATTGGTTGTGATTACTTCGGTATTTCATCCTGAACAATAATGTTTTGCATTTGTCTTTAGATGTTTTTAAATTTGACCCGCTGATTACCCAATCATGTGATCAAAACTATTTTTTGTGTGTTAATTTTAATTTGTTAGCATTAAAAAAACTACTTAATAATAAATGAGGTCTAACAATGCACGGCGTATTTTATGACCCATCGTACCCATTACTTTAAATTTCATTCATTATTTGCTCTGTACCAAATGTTAACTTGTGAAAAAATGAAAAAAAGAAGAAAAACCTCAAATAAAATGTCCTACATATTTCATTACACATACTCATTCATACATAATATTATTGCTGATTATTTCGTTTCGAAAAATGTCAACTTGTCGCGTTCCATAAGCCCAAATAAACTCATCCCATACATCAAAGTCTGTTTGGAGTTTTTGTGATCATGAGTGACATTTCTCATTTCGAGAGAGCTGAACAAAAAAAACGAACCCAAGCTCCCTCTGGTGGATATACTTGTCCCAAGTCTGATTCTCTACTCAAAAATGCATTTCATTTAAAATTTATTTATCACAACGACATAATAAAAAAAAATAAAAATTTACCAAATTAAACCCGACAACAATTCAAAAGTCCAAAAGAACAAATTCACATCCAACTGTGATGATTCTGCCTCCACCGCTGCTGGCGGCGGCGCTGCCTCCGTCATGAGCCTTTACGTTAACGTTACTGACGAGTTGTCCTTTTTTTTAAATGTTTTTCACAGTCAGTCAGTGAGGCCAAAACACCAAACCATCATATCCTCTCTGGACACATTATAATACACAAAATGTTATTTAATAATAATGAAAGTATGCACGCGACTACAATGTCCTTTACGTCAAGGCTCCTCTACCAATTTTTCCTGTCCGACCAACCGACGGACGCCAACCTAACAGTTAATAAAGCCTGGCCTGGTTTCATAGCCGAATATACGAATGTCTGTTCCTGTCGTCGCTTAATTAAGCGTCAGTGATTCGAAAATATTTCGGACTTTTTCGCTAAGGTATTTTTGCTTATATGATGTGGAGACTCATAACACACGGGTTTGAGGGATATGTGTATTTTGTTTTTCAGTTTTTGTTGTTTTTGCCGCATTTTCCCAGAACCGAACATATGCGATATATGCCTTTAATGTTAAAGCCGCGCTGTAAAAACGCCTATTTTTTGTCAGTTAAAGCTTTTGTATCCTTGTTTATGGCAAAATTGTTGTACGAGTATTCGAGTTCGAGATGGGTGTGAGACGACTGGAGGAGGACTGAATGCGAGGGACCTCTGCCATAAATTTCAGTCAATTCCATTGTGACAGAACAACAAAATACAGAGGCTGAATTTCGGGAGTTAAAGTTCTCATACATCGTTTATTATTATTTGTTATTATAAAACTCGGATAAGTCGTGGGATGAAAAGCAGATGTTCGGTTTCGTTTATTTTCCCGGTGGGCATTCTATACACCGTATTTTGTATTGTATGCCAGCGAACATTTCTGCGAAGCATAAGTTTGATATTGTAATTGGGAAGGGTTATACGTTACATATACGAATACGTTACGACACGGGTTGGGACTGTTTGTTTAACTATACATATGTTCAGTGTTCCTAGTTAAAGGATTTTGTATCGAATTGACAACAAGCGACAACCGAGGCAAATAATTGTGAAAAGAAAAAGAAATGTTTGTATATTTTTCAATTTATTTGATGAAACATGCTGTTGATAAACACTTGGGCTCATTCTAAGAATTACATTAAGCAAAATAAATATGTAACTGTGTATACTTGGCTTACAAAGTGAAATGTCTTATTTGGAATTCGTGGGAATTTGAATTGTGACAGTTAAAAGTTGTCAACTTTTTTGTTGATGGCTTTTTAATTGATTTTCTTGTTAACTTTTTCGTACGATGAAATATGTATACAGAATTAAATTCAAATCAACATTTCATGGAAGTCGGTATTTGAACCGAAGTGTAAAGAGCTTCGTTTCTAGAACCACCCACTTATTTACCATTATTTTCATTGTAGTCCTTCTATCAAAATCAACACACACAAAAATGGCGGATCCAATGACCCTTCACATGTCTCTTTTTAAAAAATGTTGTTGTCATTCAGCTGTCAAGTTAGATTAAGAAATGTGTGAGCAACCATTTTTAGTTTTTAACAGTTTGAACTTTGACAACCCACGCAATTTATATTTCTAAGGTGATGTTCACATTGGCTTCTTTTAAGGCTACTTATTTAGACTGTTTGTTTAGGATCTTTTTAAAGTTGTTTTTCTTTTTCAATCAGAGGGAGTCAACCAACATGCGTCTCCAGCCAGCTTGTCCCTAGCTAGCTGTCTCCAGTTTCACACGCCAAATTGGTTGAGGTCTTCAACCACCTGAGTCGCAGTCTTCCTCTACTGCGCCGCCGTCCCTTGGGATTGGATTCGAAGACTTTCCGGGCTGGAGCGTTGATGTCCATTTGCTCTACATGACCCAGCCATCTAAGCCGTTGGACTTTAATTCTGCTAACTAGGTCAGTGTCGCTGTACAGTCCGTACAGTTCGTCGTTTTATCTTCTCCTCCATTCTCCACCCATGCTGACGGGACCAAAAATCACAAGAACAGTTTTTCTCTCTAGACATCCTAAGACGTTCTCATCTCTCTTTGATAGGGTCCAGGCCTCAAGGCCGTAAATGAGAACCGGGATGATGAGTGTCTTATAGATGGTGGTTTTAGATGCTCGAGAGAGGACTTTACTTCTCAATTGCCTTCTAAGACCAAAGAAGTAGCGATTTGCAAGAATTATTCTTCGTTTGATTTCAACGCTGGTGTAGTTTTTTGTGTTTATAGCGGGGCCTAGGTTGACAAAGTCCTTAACTACCTCGAAGTTATAGCTGTCCATGGTGAAGTTTTGTCCAAGACGTCGTTATTCAATGCTTTTTTTTGATGACAGCATATACTTGGTCTTGCCCTAATTGTCCACCCATCTTCTTCGCTTCCCTCGCAATGCTCAAAAACGCTCCACTGACATCACGCTTTGATCTTCCAATCATGTCAATATCATCTGCGTATCCGAGTAATTGGATGGATCTTTGGAAGATTGTGCCTCTAGTGTTGACGGTTGAGTTTTGCACAATTCTTTTCAGAACGATGTTGAAGAAGTCGCAAGACAGTGCAACGGCTTGTCTAAAACCTTTTTTGACATCAAATGCATCAGTAAGATCTTTTCCGACCTTGATAGAGCAGCGTGCATTCTCCATCGTCATTCTGCACAAACGAATAAGTTTGACAGGTATGCCAACACTAGACATTGCTCTATAGAGCTCTTTCCGGCTTTAAAATCTATAAAGAGTTGGTGGGTATCGATTTGAAGTTCCTGGATTTTTTCTAAGATCTGCTGATAGTGTGAATATTTGGTCGATAGTGGACTTTCCCGGTCTAAAGCCACACTGATAAGAACCAATCAGGTTGTTGACGAAGGGCTTCATACGTTCACATAATACGGTAGAGAGGATCTTATAAGCAATGTTAAGGAGACTGATGCCTCTGTAGTTGGCGCAGTTTAGAGGGTCTCCTTTCTTATGTATCTACTATGTTGAGATTCCACTCATAGGGCATGCTTTCTTCCGACCATATTTTGCAGATGAGTTGGTGCATGCTCCGTACCAAGTCATCCCCTGCTGCTTTGAATAGTTCGGCAGCGATGCCATCAGCTCCAGCAGCTTTGTTTGACTTCAGTAGCTATATCTTCACTTCGTCAAGGTCGGGTAGGCGGAATTGTTGATCTGCGTCGCCGAGATTGAGTGGTTCTATCTCCCTTACAGCGGAATTCGGTTCGTCATCGTCGTTATATAATTTGGAGAAGAGATCTTTCCATATTCTCAGCATCGACTGCGGTTCTACTACGATGTTCCCCTGATCGTCTTTACAGGCTTCGGTTCGTGGCTGGTACTCTTGGGAGGTTTTTTTTACCTTTTGCTAAAATTTACGAACCTCATTCCTGTTTTGACATCCCTCTATCTCCTCGATCGCGCGCTTCTCATGCTGTCTTTTTTTCCATCTAAGAAGCCGGTGCGCCTTTCTCCTCTTCTGCTCGTTGAGCTCGCGAGTAGCTCTAGTCCTTTTGTGCAGCGCCGTTTTGTATGCCTGTTGTTTCGCTGCGTCCGTTTGTCGGCGTTCGTCGCGGTTGTGGCCGTGTGAAACCTAGCACTTCCGAGGCGGCATCTCTGATTGCTGCAAGGCAATGTTGCCACTGGTCGGAAAAGGACATTGCAGTCTCTTGCGGTTGTAGCCGTCTAACGTCGAAACTTCTCACAGTACTTCCATTTTTCGGCTGGGACCGGGATATCCGTAGCAGTACCTTGGCTACAACGAGGTAGTGGTCCGAGTCAATGTTGGCCCTCTGAGAGTTCGTATACAGTTCCTGTATACTGGAGAAGTGTCGTGCGTCGATCGCAATGTGGTCAATCTGGTTGACAGTTGATTGATCAGGAGATTTCAATGTCCCCTTGTGGATATTAAGATGTTTGAACTGCGTACTAGCTACCAGAACGTCTCGCCCCGCAGCGAAATCGATGAGCCTGAATCCGATGTCGGAGGTGGTGTCGTGCAGGCTGTATCTCCCGATTGTACCACTAAAGATATCTTACTCTTCTCTTAAGATAATTTTAATGTCGTAGCCAGGGCACTGCTCATAAGTCTTGTCCAAGAGCACGAAGAATACGTCTTGTGTGGGTGATTTGGCAAAGACAGTTTCAAAAATATTAAAACTTTTAACTTCTCAAATCTGTTTCATAAATAAATCGGAAAACTCTCCTCAGAACGTTCTTGAAGTGCTCAGCCTTATGAGGCGTCAAAAAGATCCTACTTAGAAAAATCCAATGCACACGTCACGATGAAAACAAGCTTTTGTATTTGATTTCTTCGTGTTTAAATTGTGTACTTGAAAAAATTTAAGAAATCGAATCGATAAAAAATGCTTTCTCCATTTTGACCGCAAAATGAGAATTTTTAAAAAGAGACTGGGCTACCTACACTGATAACTTCCCATCCCGTCTGTCGATTTTTTTTGTTTTATAATTAACAAACACTTAAAGGGTTTTATAACCTTTAATAAGACACAGTGTGAGAATTTGGAAAAGAGGGAAGGTGGTTGGGTAGCAGGTGTCGGTAATGTCATTTATTTTGAAATCCTGAATATTGCAATGATAAAGAAAAAAAGAGCGTGGCAAGGCGTTCCACATTCTCGTAGTACGGCTAAAAAATGAATCTCTGTCTTGTTTAAAAGGTTTGTAAGTTTTTGTGTTTTGTTAAAAAAGTTGTC
Organism: Eupeodes corollae; assembly: GCF_945859685.1. NCBI lineage: Eukaryota > Metazoa > Arthropoda > Insecta > Diptera > Syrphidae > Eupeodes > Eupeodes corollae. Next base: position 134,733,423 of record NC_079148.1, on the reverse strand, counting down.
AGTTGAATTATTCCAACAAATTTTAAAATATTTGCATATGATAAAATAGTTTGATTTGAAAATCAATTTTACCTAACAAGATTTTAAGTCGAAAACCAATTTTTAACAATTTTGCTATTTATTGCAGATTTTATTATGTTTGTAAAAAAAAATGACGGTTGAATTCTTTTGCAAAATTTACTTAAAGTCGAAAACAATATTTTCTGTGACAAATATTGAAGCCAATGTTTTGAAATTTTGAAAATATATACGATTCGAAAGTAAATTTTGACCAAGTTTTAGTAATGTTTTGTTTAGGTTCCCATTTTTTGTACAAAAAAAACTGTAAATTTAATTTTTCTCAAAATTTAACTGAATGTTGAAAACAATATTTTTTATAAGATAAAATTAATTGGAAGCCAAAATCTCAAATTTAAAAAAAAAAAACATAAAACTGTCAATTCGATTTTTTTCAAAATTGTACTGAATTTTAACAACAATATTACTAAATGATAAAATTAGGTTGAGCCCAATATATTAAAGTTTTGAAAAGATATTCGAGTCGGAAATTAGTTTTTACCAACTTTTATTAATGTTTAGTTCGATTTTCTCTATTTTTTTTTAAAAACGTTATTTTTCGTTCCTCAGAATTATTTTGCATATAAAATCATTTTTTGTTCGTAAAATTTCCAAGATGACAAATGTTTTGTTCAGTTTTTTACTTTTATAAATAATCACACTTGTAAAAAAATCAAATCCAAAGTTAACTCTTTATTTGGCTTAGTTTAAATCTCTTTTGTAGTTTTAAGTTCTGTCAATTGAATTAGTTTTACAGGACCTTAGCCTTAAGACACAGAAAATCACAACAGCTCAGGGCAAAAAATAGGCCTAAGATATAAATAATTAAGGGCGAAGAAACATGCCTTCTTCAATAAGATTTTGGTGTCCCACAAGGTTGAGTTTTGAGGCCTTTACTTTTTATTCTACTCATTAATTTTTTGCTTAGATCTTTTCTTCCAATATAATATAAATATTTATCAATATCAAATCATCAAATATTTATCATCATTCTGCTCTGAACTTCTGACACTTTGATCCAGCTAATCAAATTTTTCAGAACTTAAGGCTTAACTAATTAAGTAAAAGTTTGATTTTTCTTAAACCATATGTATATTCCTTTGCTTTGAATGTCTTTGATTTTTGTTCGAAAGTTCTTTTATTTTGATTGTTTGTCTGTGTAAAAATCAGGGTAAAGGAAAAGACCCTGTTTTATCAAGCCGCTTTAAAAAAACCAGTTTTCGTCATAAGACAATTAAGTTTTTATAGTGTGGTTTGTGTTTCCGATTAACGTTGAATCATGTTTCTATTTGAAAATGCAATAAACTTTAATTACTAATATCCAAACGGATTTCAAGCAAGCAATGGTTTTCCGTTCAGTTGAATAGATAATATTTTCATTTGAAAACCTTTTTATCGTACAACCATATCGCATTTTGATCTCAACTCGAAAAGTATCAAACCCAGTTGAATAAAACCGTGATTGGATTTAAAATTGAAATTCAAAGATTTGTTCAATTGAATCTTCAATCAATTGCCTTGAAAAACAATTTAAAATGTATTTTCCTCTATTCGGTTTAAAAAGAATGCTTTGTAAGACTCTAACAAAGAAGCTTTTTCACATCCTCGAAATCGTATTCCGAATCCGATTTGCTTACAGAGTGGAAAACAATACCATTCAGTGTAAAACTAGTTGTCTGGAAACAATGCCCCGTGGCTCTTCGTAAGTTTTCAAAGCCTCTCCATCGAATTGCGTGTAATCCAATCTCATAACAAAACCTAAATCTATCATAATTTTGCTCATATTTGTCAAAAGTTCCTTGAACTAATTTTGAATGTTTTGGAATTTTTTTTGAAAACATGACAAACAAACAAAAAAACATTTCAAAATAAAATTACCAAAATAATTTAAGAAACACACAAAAATAAAACCATTTGCCTCAAAGCCAATTCAAAAAAAGCTATACCACCCCCATTTTCACCATCATACAGACCTGTACCTTGTCTAAAGGAAAAAGAAAATACGTATTGATAAAAACTCAGTATAAAGAACCATTTGGAAGTTTAGTATTCCATACAGCCAGGAGGCATGAATTTCCCATATACTATATGTAAGTATAGAACATGCCCTAAAGAAGGAACTATTGCGTTTTGTAAAAACCTCTCATGTGTCAGAAGTCCAGTGTATGTTCAATTTGACTGGCATGTTATTGGTACAAGAGGGGATAAGTACTCCTCGTACTCTACTGGGAGCTTCCAAGGTTGCTGTTTTATTAATAAGGATTTTTCGATGATAGTCCTTCCTGAGGGAGAGTATAAAGTCATGAGGCCTATACACAAGACACTACTCCAAATGAAACTCAGGAATGAGAAATGTTTTTTTTTTATTTTTGCTGTTGTTGGTACTGTGCCTGTAGTGTGTATCTTCAAAGGATGTTTTTTTTTTTACTGTAATTCTTGAAAATTGGATTTTCTTTGGTTTTATGAAATTTTCTACGACCAAGGTTAGGGTTAGACGGGGTAAATGTGTAGACACATTTGCTAATTATGTTAAATAGAGAAAAAAACGGTCTTCACTGTTTTTTTGTTTTGTTTTTCTTCATAAATAAATTCATATTTATGCAAATAAATTGCTGAGAGTTGCCAACTACTTTCTAGACATAAAAACATGTCAACACGTTTTTTTGGACAATAAATCAAATGGTATAAGCGTCTATGAGTCTTCGTAAGACGGTAAAATAAAAGATATGACAACCAGTAACATTTTTATCTATACAAAATTGACATCTGAATAATTTTGAAAGGTTTATTGCCAAAGAGTTGAAAGCTAAGAAGGATTAATAGTTATCCTTACTTTTATTATAAAGAGCTTTAAAGCATTGAATTTGCACTAGCCTATCTTTAAATTAATGACCAAGAAAGTACATTAAAAACATCATTGAAGTGAATGGTCGAAACCCTTTGAGGTCAAAATTCAACTAAAATTTTAGTTTAAGAAAACCGACCTCTTTCTTCAAGGTAGGATACGACACCATTTTTCAATACCCTTTTCTCTCCAGCAAGGGTTTTGAAATATATGTCTATTTATAAACTTATTGTGAAATATTGATGAGGAAGCTCTCGAAGGGATCAGTTTGACATAGTTAAAAGTTGTTTTCTTGGAATTTGGGTATGTTCTAAAATGTGTAGTCTAGACTGTGTAGACATTTTATGACGTTATATACACATTTGCTTACACTGCCTATCTTAAGGGTTTCTTAAAAAGTTAAAGCATTGTTTTTCTTTATGAGGACATAACTTTTGACATTTTCATGTAATGCCTTAAAATTAATTTTCATTTTACTCTATTAACATAAAAACCCACTCATACCCTACCTCTCTATACAACCCGTGTATGGACTCCACGAAAAATGTATACCAAAGATATGAGTCTTCGTCCGTCTGCCTTCTGTGCAATATAAGTTTCATTTGTTGGAATAGTCTATGTGATTTTTTGTTCTGCTTTTCATCTCAGCTCAGCTAAGAGACTATATTCTCTTATCAATGTCCAGAAAAATTTCTGTCCATAATACAAAAAAAAAAAACAAAGTGTCTCAATAAAAGAGCCATAAAACGATGCAAAATTGCCTTTTGTGAATTGGGAATGAAATTAATATAGCGTAAGTTATGTTACGTTATGTTTTTTTTTTTGTTGTGAACTTGGGATCTTATTTCGATGAAGTTCAGAATAGATACAATACAACGACGAATGGCGTAAAACATAGACATTTGCCCTTTGTTAAGGATTAAAATATATAATAGCCTAGAAGCATGTTTTTGTTCGTTTTAAATAGCCTATAAACATTTTGGTAATGTTTTTGATTCCAAGGGAAATTATGTTATATCTTTATAGCACTCGAATTATATTTTTAATAATATTTGCAATAGATTCATTTATTTTTTTATTCAACTAAAGATTTGTTTTTTTTTTTGTTTGTAGTATCTTCCTGTCGCTATTCAAAAAGTGCTTGGACAGAGTGTGATGCCAAAACCAATTCAAGATCAAGGACGTTTACATTGAAGAAAGGTGAATCAAGTTGCCAACAAACAAGGACTATCGAAAAGAAATGCAAAAAAGGTTTGTACAATTTAAACAAAGAAATAGAATTATCAAATACAAATTGAAACCATCTATGTTATTATATATTTGTTTATACCTACCACTAGGCCCATTAGGTTAGGTTAAAGTGGCTGCGGATTCAAAATCCACGCACTTAGGCCAAAAGAAAAGGCCCATTGTGATACCACATGAAACAAGAGAGTTACTTTTCACTAGTCGAACCATTTTGAGCGAAGGAGATATTTGATATCCTTTTTAGCTAGTTCACTGGAATTATCAAAAGAGTAGTTTCCCAGATGAAGTTTGTGTCTTAGTGAAAGAGCAAGTGCAGAGAAGGTGAGAGATTGTTTACTCTTCTTCCTCGTCCATAAAGCTCCTGCAGAAGTCATTTGAGGCTACACCAAGTCGTATTGCGTGTCTGCCTATAAGACAGGACACCTATTAGGGAGCTAATATGAAGTCTGCTTTGCTGAAAACATATCTTTAGAGCGCTTTAGGCCCAGTGAAGGCCATATGAGTTTTGTGGCTGTGCCTGTTGGTAAATTGTGCCACCTAGAGTTTGATATCGCAAAAGCTGTTTCTTTTAGCAGAATTTTGCATGTAGCTATCGGTATACCTATCTTCTCCCTTTCAGGTGAAATAGACATGACGGTTCCATTTTTAGCGAGTTCTACAATTTTCCGTGATGTCTCTGTGGCCCCGCACCCAACAGCGGTAAATGTTAAATTGCTGCGCCATCTCCATAAGGGACGATCCACAATCGAAGGCCGTTGAGATTTGGTTGAGACACCGTCAAGGGATTTGATAGCAGCCTGACTGTCAGAGATGGTGCAGATATTAGGAGTTGATATCACGTTTTCTCTTAGCCAGGAGAGAACCTCTTTGATCGCTAAAATTTCCGCTGGGAAGACGATAAAATGATTAGGGAGGCGGAATGAGATGCTTAGATTAAGGTTTTCTGAGTACACACCACTACCAACTCCCTCATTTGTCTTGGATCCATCTGTATAAAAATGAATACTTTTGTTATCCAGGAATTTTTTGTCTTCCACTTCATCTCTGAATGTAATGGATACCTGGAATTTTTTTTACAAATAGGGGTTTAGGAATAGTGTAGTCTATGTACTTTGGTATAGAACCAAAGAGGTTGAAAATGATGGAGTGCCCCACATTCTTGTTGGTTCATTAAGATGAGGCGTTATTCTTATTGCTGTTCTCGCTGGTTTACTACAGATGCTGAGGGGTGTTAGATAGAGGAGAGTGTCTAACGCTGCTGAGGGGGTGGTTCTCAATGCCTCGGTTATGCAGAGACATGTAGTGCGTTGGACTCTGCTGAGTTTGAGTTTGGCTTTCTCCAGTGCAGTCCACCATACTGCAACCCCGTTAATAAGTATTGGTCGGATGACCGATGTTTATAACCAGTAGGTAATGCGAGGTTGAAAACCCCATTTGCTTCCTATGGCTTTCTTGCAAAGGAAAAGAGCTGCTGTAGCTTTTTTAACTCTTTCCTGTATATTAGATTTCCAACTTAGTGGTACACCTTTTATTGAAGGAGGTACAATTACTGGGGTCTTGTATTTCCGTATAAAAAGGACGAGGTCTGTTTTTTGAGGATTAATACTAAGTCCGCAGTGAATAACCCATCTAGTGAGCATGTTGAGTGCGTTTTGGAGGAGGTATCTCAGTGTATTAGGATGTTCTCCTGTGACGGCGATAGCAACATCATCAACATACGCTGCCACTCTGAAGCCTTCCCTCTCAAGGGGACATAACACCACCTTGCGGAGTGCCTCTACCGACAGACCTTTTCTTACAAAAATCCCAAAAGCAGAAGTGATAGCGGATGTGTCAACGTTGTTGAAAGCACCCTCAATATACAGGAAGACCACAATAGTATATTTCTTTTGCTCTAGGGAGTATTGGATGGTTCTTACCAGAGTGTGCAAGGCTGTTTCTACCGATTTCCCTGTGCAGTAAGCATGCTGAGACATTGATAGTCTCTTATCAATGCTATTACGTACATGGATATTAATCAATCGTTCCAGAGTTTTGAGAATAAATGATGATAGGCTAATAGGTCTTAGATCTTTGGGGCCGATATGCGAGCATTTTCAAGCCTTGTGAATGAAAACTACCTTTACTTCCATCCATACCATCGCTGAGGTATATAGACCAAATCTAGACAACTTTTGAAGATCATCTCAATGATGGGTAAAGTTATATCGATGGTATGTTGTAGCTCAGCTGTTACGATTTGATCTGGACCTGGAAATTTATAAGGTTGAGCCCATGTCAATTTTTCTTTTGTAACAAGACCTTGAGGAAAAGTTAAGTTAATACCCGACCCAGGACGGTTTGTTGTAATAATTGAGCTACAGAAGGATCTCCATGATTATCTTTTGGCTATTCTCAATTTTTGTTTATACTTTTTGAGGTATTCCTTATAGGAGTCCCAATCTTGGGGATGTCTAGTCTTTTTTTGCTCGATTGAAAAGCCTTCTACAACCTTTCCTGAGTATTTCTATAGTTCAGCAGCCCACTAATATGGTTTATTTTTTCCCCGCACTGTAGTGAGGGAGCAGGCAGTTTCCATGGCTTTATTGAGGACTGCTGTAAGTTCATCGGATTTTTGTTCGAGTTCAAGAGCGCATAAGGGCGGATCAGAAATTTCTGGTTTAATCAGACTTTTCAGAGTCATCCTATATTTTGGCCAATCTGTTTTCCTATAATTCCGGAAATGAATCGGTTTTGGGGACTCTTCAATAAGTGTGAATTGGATGTATCTATGATCGGAGAACGAGTATGCTCCTTTGATAATCTCCAATTTAATATTTTATTTGAGAGATGTAACGAGACAAGAGTCATATCTAATACTTCTTGTCGATTTTTAGTAACGAAGGATGGTTCACTACCTACATTACTTACTACCAGATTAGTTGTTAAAATATAATCAAAAAGAGACTCACCTCTGTCATTTATATCGGTACTATCCCACGTAGTTTGGTGCAATCTAGGGCCCTTGGATGAGAACGACATCTTCCCCAGTTTTTGACAAGCGGAGAAGAAGGGAGGCCGAAGCCTTTATAGAGTGTTGGAGATTAATCTGTAGTATAGGCAAATCAACCTCCGCAAAAATCTACCACCAAGTACATTCATTTATTGCCTTACCTCCAATTTTTTACAAAAGTTTTTCTAAATGTTTTTAGAAGTAGCAGTGGCATGATGCGCTGGACTGTCATGCGAGAGGTCTTGGGTTCAATCCCTGCCTATGCCATCTAAAGTTTTTTTTCACGAGTGCTGCCTATTGCGAGGAATTGACAAATTCTCCAAGAGTAGCTCTTGTCATGAAAAATGCTATCTCAAATTTGCCGTTCGGATTCGGCTTAAAACTGTAGGTACCTTCCATCCCTGACAACAGTACATACAGGAATGGTTGAGAGTTGTCAGTCACTAGGCCTTAGTTCTCAAACGGACTGTTGAGCCACCCAATTTATTTTGTATTTATTATGTCTAAATGTTTAAAAATAATCAAGTTCTTACCTCAGCTCTTTCGTTTGAAAAAATCCTAAGGACTATAATTTCTTAAATTTTTAATAAAAATGTAACTTTTTCCAAAAAACTTATTTTTGTTATCAATTTAATAAATTTTCAATCAAAACTTATGCTCTTTAAGTTTGGAAGAACTTTTCTTTTTGAACATCTCTCACTCTATTTCGAAATAATAATGAAGTGTGAAATCTAATATCTTCCCAAATAACCAAAATACCTATTTTATGTGCATGTATATATCTTAGCCAACCAAAAACCAAAGTATTAACACGTGAAGGACATAAAATAATTACCTTCAAGGAGCCTCTCCACTTGATACACCAAGAATCCCTACATAAACTTTCTCTGCACGAAAATCAACTTTGTTCCTCTCTATATAACAAACTTTTCTCATAATATTATCCGTCAAGTCAAAGTTCACCCGAAAACTTCCGGGTTGTGTTAGGTACCTATAAATAAGGCATCCATCTCAAAAAACACACACACACAACATACACTAGACTCCATCTCTGGTTTGTCACACGTGGAAGAGTGCACTTTATATAAACAAAAACTCTAATTGTAAAAGTATAACATGCATGTTGCTCGTCGTAGCTCCCTGATGATAGTGCCCTAACAAGGGATTTCTGCTCAAAAATAATAATTGACCTTCTTAAAAAACAACTAAACAAAAAAAAACTCAACGGAAACAACTCCGTGAAATTGCGTTTAAAACCAAGGACTTTATGTCACTGGGTGACGACTACGACGACAACGGAAAGTTCTTTAAATGGCGTCCAACTTATGTGTTCTTAGGTTCTTTCACTGTTCAACATTTCGTTCTTAAAAAAAAATACATCAAGAGAGTAAACAGCATAGAGAGCATAGCTAGTAACTACTATACTTTTGGAAGATTAAGCCTCTAGAATCCTGTTTACGTAACGCGTTCATCCCTAGCCCTACCAAAGAACTGCAAAAATAAGACCTTTACTTTTTCACATAGAAATAAAAATAGAAAGAAGGAAAAACAATGAAATAAAACTGCATAAGGGCTTAAAACAAAATAAATATGTGACAGGAAGTGTGCCATTTTTGTAGGAAATAACCACACGCAAGCACCACCATCACCCGCACCAACACCCATCAGCCAGCGCAGTGCCAGTCAGCTAACAACTCCAACATGCAGATCTCTAAGCAAATACACACACACAAAAAAAGAAAACGAAATTGAACCGAATGCGCTCAGCAGGATGTGAAAATGAAAACGTGAAAAGTGAAAGAGAAAAACTGCACAGAAAATAAAAATGCAGTTCCACCAGCAGCGCGAGGATTTTCTCTCTACTCTATGATGCTTCAGTAAGTCAGGAGCCAACAAAAATTACCCCAGAGGATATGCGGCCACGTATATAGACCGAAACGCCATAGTTTCACTTCCTGCAGCATGATGGCGAAAATAAAATTTAAAAAAAAGTAAAACAAAACGTAAAAGTTCCTTATGCGACTCGATAAGGCTTTTCCACATTTCTATAGGTAACTCATGATGGTGGTAGCATATGCAACTGGAGCTAGAGCTAAAGCCGAAGTTGTAGACTCATCTATTTTATCATCACCATCACCATCACCATAGCGTAGAAGCGTAGTGAAAACGATGCCAAAAAAAGATGTACGAACAATAACTGGTGCATGCTTCGGTTCCTTGCTAATGCCAATGAAAATGTTGGCAATATGTGCTGCATTTCTATGTGCACTTATGATGATTCTCTTTGCACTGATAATGAGGATATTTTGTTCCAGCAGAATCCAAGGACTAAAACCAGAGGAGGCACGAAAGGAGTTTACCACGAAGCTTTGCTCTCTCTCAATATCTCATTTGGTGATGATGTACAAAACGAACTAACTGAACCCGCACCGCATTTGCACGTCTCTACACAACTCTACACTACGTTCACTAGGTTTGTGTGTGTTCTTTTGTTCGTGCAACTGGCAATGGATCTACTTTGACTCAGGCTTAATTAGAAACGATTTGCACATGAAATTTAATTGCACTCTACTTTTTGGTACAATATTGCTTAAGAAAACTACATTCACATATATAAACCTAGGTGTACATATGCCTCCATAATTTGTACCACACAAAATATGTTGGTGGAAGCCAAAAGTGTAGACTCCACTTGCCATATACCTAACCAACGTACCAACATACTTTCTAAAAGAACACTGATGATGGCACTGGGAATTTTAGCATCTTAAGCAAATGCATGCATATATAGCTTTTGTTTCTTAAATTGGGCGTTGATTATCTTGAGTGCACAAATTCGAACGAAGAAGGCGTAAGACTTTTAACATTTTGGAATTCTGCATTTGGTTAAATGCTTTGTTCATTAGGCATCGTACCTATGTATGCACCCAAATGGCTACATAGTTTGAATTAGTTTAAATGAGTTTAAGGAATTATTAGTTTCATTAAAAACGTTTTAAGCTTTTGAATAATGTTTTTTTGTTTTGCTGGAGTAGGTTCATATGCAGTTTTTGTTTAAGTTGCATTGTTTTGAACTTTTATATAGGTAATGAGCTTAGTATTTAACCATATGGGGAGATTATGTTAACTTATCCACTTTTAGAGAATATGTATTTTTAGAGCGTTCAAATGAATTAAGTCAAAGAGGTTTAACTTGAAACTTAAAATGTATGTTTTTGGGTGGGATTTAATACGAGTATATTTATGTTATGAAGACAGTTTCACGTCTTTTTTTTGTTATTTATTTTATCAAAATCTTAAAACTTTCTTAAAGATAGACAAAAATTCTTAAGAGAACTAGCGTACATTTCAAAAACTTAAAAAAAAATATCTTAATCATACGGGTGCTCCTACTTAATCCATTATCTCACAACTTCTGCCTTTCGGCCTAAAAACAATTTTAAACCTAAATTACAATAACTTGATCAAAAACCAAGAAAATAAAAAAAACTTGGTATTCTTTATTTTTTACATAAATATAAAACCTAAAACTAAATAAAAATAAACGAAACCCATTGTAATACTTCACTTACTTTCTTAAGGTGGCACTACAGTCCTGTGTGAACTAGGGCCTCATCCAACAAACTTCTCCATCTAGCTCGGTCCCTAGCTAGATGTCTCCAGTTTCGCGCTCCAAGTTGGGTGATGTCACTTTCCACCTGATCCTCAGTCTTCCCCTACAGCGTTGTCCTGTGAGTGTGTATGCGGTTTCAATGCCTTCTACGTGACCCAGCTATCGTAGTTGTTGGATTTTTATCCTTCTGGTTAAGTCTACGTCGGAATACAGCCCGTACAGCTCGTCGTTCCATCTGCTCCTCTACTCCCCTTGATACTGTGATACGGGACCGTAGATCACACGAAGAACTTTTCTCTCGAACCGACCCAAGGTGCTTTCATTCGCTTTTGTCATAGTCCATGCTTCTGAAGTACGGGGATGATAACGGTCTTATATAGCGACACTTTGGTCCCTCCAGAGAGTGATTTGCTACTCAATTGCTTTCTTAGCCCAAAGGAACAGCGGTTAGCAAGAGTTAGAGTCGATTTTGTGTTCTTGGGTTTATTCTTGGATCTGCCGTAATGTGAATATTTGATCGACTGTGGACTTTCCTGGTCTAAGACCACACTGACAAGGACCTACCAGTTTGTTGACGATGGGCTTTAGACGTTCACATATTACGGCAGAGAAGATTTTGTAGGCGATGTTAAGTAGACTGATTTCTCAATAGTTGGTCCAGTTTAGAAGGTCTCCTATTTTGAGGATCGGGCAAACAATATACTGAGGTTCCATTCATCGAGCATGCTTTCTTCCGACCAATTCTTACAGATAAGTTGGTGCATGTTCCTAACCATTACTTAAAACTACTTAAAAACTAGAACAGTTTTGTTTTGTGTTTCTTTTTGTGTGTGTTTGTTTTTTTGTGTTTTTTTTTTGGTGCCACCCTGATTGACCAAACGCCCTTAACAACTTTAAATGACATTCGAAATTTGAAGCCACCAATGGTTCTCCTTCCTCACCCTATCTCTTTGATCTTTATCCCTTTGGTCCCTATCACTTCGGTCCCTATCGAAAACAGTCCTACTGAACCGAAACAAAACCGCTTCCCTATCCTGTTCCAGTCTAAATAGGGGAAAGCTCCGGTCGGAATGTTGGCACTTAAACGTGCACTTTTGTAGTTCTCATTGTTGGGGTAGGAAGACCCAAATATTAAACTGTTGGTCGACGACATCGCTCTCGCAATGTGACTCCTACCAAGAAATAAATTATCTATTCTGTTGGTCGGAATAGAAATGTTTGTACTCCAACTCTGGTTTTCTGTGTAGTCCAAGGCAACGTCGTCGCCGAAATTGTCTCTCAAACACCCGAATCTTTTCCATTTGAAATGCGGCAACGTTACACCATACCGGGCACCCATAGGCAATCATCTGCCAGAAAAGAGCCATGTAGCAAATCACCTTTACCCTGCTGTCAAGACGGCTGCTAAAAAACAACCTTTTTTTCAGGGCAAAGGCTCCCCTAGCTATAACCAGAGTAGTACTCATATGTCAGTCGGAATACAAGTACTGATGCAACCATATGCCAAGGTACTTTATTACACTTTTATTCGCCAGTGAATGTCGACTTGGTCCAACGATCAGTAGATTTTTCCATTTCTTTTTCGTATCCCTTGAGGCTCCATACTATCCTGAACAGAATAGTTTCGCATTTCTGAAAGTTGCTGAGTCTTGTCGAAGTCACCCTGCAAAAGTGTCTTGATAACCTCAGTTTTTCGGGCCGTTCTGTACGCAAATAGGCCGTCGACGTACGCTATTGTCTGAGTTGGGCTTTCTATCAGTTCACTGGTGTAAATGCTGAACAAGATCGGCGAGTTAACCGCTACTTGTTGAAGACCATTTTTAATATCAAAGATTTTGGTAGATGTTCCATTGCCAATTTTAAGAATAAACCGTCTAAATGTCATAAAGCATATACAACAGTATTTTACTCATGCCAAGTCTGTTCAACTTTAAATACATACGGATACATACTTTAAACCATACGGTGTCGAAGGCCTTCTCCAAGTCAACCCGACAAGTAGCCGTACATTGCCTTTTAAATTTGTTCCACTGGATATCAGAATAAAGCTTAGACGCAACTTGAAAAGTGTCATGTCCCGCTTTTAAGCCGAACTGATTATCCAGAATTATTTTGTTGTTCTCGGCCCATTTTGGGCAGAATTCTATTTATAACCTTCTCGAATTCCTTACTGATAAGCGGAAGAAGTCTTATCGACCGGAGATTTGCTGGATTGGAGTTGTCCTTGCCCTTTTTCTGGAGAGGATGTATCACAGCTGTCTTCCACCGGACCAGATAATATGCATCATTCAGAACGTTGTAAAACAGAGTGGTATAAATGTCCACAGCTTCCTGAGGTAAATATCGTAGCACAATGTTGGATATACCATCGACGCCTGCTGATTTCTTCTTCTTTAATGAATCTAAAATGAGCTGGAGCTCCATCTTCGTGACTAATAGGGTAATAGTCCCGTTTTGCCGGGCGATGATGGCATTTGCCAAGTTTTCGTCATTGAACTTAGTCGAACCAAGGTTCTCGGATCACCCCTGCGTTACGTCGTTACGCAGGTAGAAGTGGTGCTGCATGACTCTATTCTCCAGGTCGTGATTAGGGCGAATTCTAGAATTCATCTTGTACACTTCCTGGATAGCAGCCCCCGACGCTTCAGTTTTCATCTGTAAATTTTCGACAGCAAATAAGTCATTGTCCAAGACGACGCACGTGGCGTCTTCTGGATCTATTCCTGCTGTCACAAGTACGTCTCTGTTCTCTGTAGACTTATTAAGCTTAAGACAAGGAAGGTCGTTCTGATCATTCCTCCTAAAGATCTTGTTAATTTGCGGAATTATACTTGGGTCACTAGAATTAACGGCCCGAATTTTCTTCTCCCAGTACAAATTAATGTTTAATTGATAGTTTTCTTTGATGAAGTTGCTAACGTTTTTTATCGAATGTCCTAATCTCGTCATCGTCATCCAAGTCTCCTGAGTGAAGAGTTACAAATATTTAATTTATCAACTTGCATACATTTCAACTCCCATGATCTTCATCAATCATTTGGAAATGCTGTGAAAACCTTAAAAAAAACATTTTAAATAAACTCCAAAGTCTAGATTTTTTCAAGTTTAAGAAATTTTTGATTTGTAAACTTTAATACATTTCAACTCATATGCACCTTAACAAGTTTCAACATTCTACAAGAATCACAAACATTTCATCCGATTTAGATTAATTTTAACAAAAGTCTGGGAATTCCACGCCCTGAGTAAATATATTAAAATGCCCAAAAATTGTTTAAATAGTTGGTGAGTGTCGCGACCCTGACATTAAAATCTCGAGCTTCAAATTGGTTACTTACTTGTACTTACTTGTAAAAAGAGTCTGATATTTGAAAGCTTAGCTTTTATTTTGTCCTCTTCTCTCTGTTTCTTACAACAGAACGTGCCTTCTTAAGGGTTTCGCTAATGTAAAGCATTTTTTCAACTCCTATACCCAATCTTTTCTATACACAAGTTTTAACTGAGAACAAAAAAACAGCTTAATAATTTAGGTACTTTAACCCCAAACATAAAGTTCCAAATTCCTTATCTAATTGTTACAAACTTTAAATCCTTTTGTTTAAAATTTTCTTTCTTCTTCTAAATTTGTATTTTGTGTGTTTTTGTTTTAATTTCAGCTTGCCGTTATGAAAAAGGTGCCTGGACTGAATGCACTTCCGGCCAAATGACACGACAAGACAAACTTAAAACTACCAGCGATTCAACCTGTGAGCCAGTTCGTTCCATCAACAAGAAATGCAATCCCGGCGGTGGTGGTGGTAAGCCCAAGGATAAAGGCAACAAAGAACGTAAAAACAAGGACAAAAGTAAGTTTAAAATGCAAAAGTTTTTTTTTTTTCTGTTTTCGTTTTCGCTTTTAGAAAATTAGCAAATTATCTCCTGGAGGCAAGGCAAGGCGAGGCTGTACCGCACATTGCATCCACAGCTTAGTTTCAAAGTTAGATCTAGGAAATTTCATTATAAGTATATAACCGTTCGTTCTTTGAAACGATCAACTCTCTCGCTCCTCTCAACGCATAAGTTCGACCTCATTACCTGAGGAGTCTAAAAGGTATGTGTCGTGTTCTTTATGTAGGTATCTAAATCTACGTAATTTCCAAAAGAATTTTACTTTTGCAAAGTGAAATGTAGGTGCTTCCAGTAGAGTAAATGACTATGACGACGAACGAAGCTCAGTCAAGCATTACACTTTTACACTTACCTACTTAAGCTTCCTTTCTGTGGCGAGGACATTATATACTTTACTTATAGTTCCACAAATGTGCTGCAGTTAGGTACCAACACATACATATGTGGTCTTTTGGAGTAAATTTTCGCCCACCATTTATTTATCTCTCTAATAATTAAATTGAATTCACACACAGTTTAGTTTAGTTTAGGATTCGTTGGCACAGTTCCCAAATACGTACCGTACATTCGAGTATATACCACACTCCAGACACTCCTTACCATCAGAACACAACCGCTATACACCAGGTTCACTGGTGCAGCAGTCACCTCTGCACAACTATGCCAGGTGTAAGTAAAATGCGGGAAATGCGTTCAGTCGCATCTACACTACACTCTACACATTACAGAACTTGTATTGCAAGGATTTTGGTCTAGTGCCAAGACACAAAAGAGTTGGTACCATAACATGCTACAGCCATGCATCCTCATTATCCTAATGCCACAACTCCAGCCCCAGTCCCAGCTAAAGCGCCAGCTTACCATTAACCCCCTGCTGTGTTGTTGTGAAAAGTGTAGAATAGAATGAAGTTACATACCTTGAACTACATGTTATTATAGAAACTGTCAAAAAATATAATCCCGAACCTAGTTTGTTTGCAGGATGAAGAGGATCATATACGAGGAGGTACAAACCTACGAGTATATATTTACATTATATGAGAACAAAGTAGAGGTTTTGTGGAATTTCTTTTAAACAGATATTTTCAAACTCTCGACGACGACAGTCTGCCAAAATCCATTCAATTTTTAACCTCAAGAATTGCAAATGTTAAATTGGTCATATCCTCCAGAGTTTCTCACTCTCTTTTTTTAACCTCAATCTATGGTACAGTGGTGGTCATACAATTAATATACAAAACTAACGAAATACGAGTAAAACATCAATTGAATGTTTTAAAAAAATCATCTGGAAATATTATGAACAGATTCAAAAATTTGTTAAACAATTAACAAACCCAAATCTAGATTTTTTCAAGTTTAAGGCAAGAAGTTATTTTTATGTTGACAACACGGCCAGCGGCGGCCATTTTGTCAGCTGTAAAATGATTGATGTTGAACAAAAGTCAGTTAGTACAGAGAAAATAGTATGTTCGCCTCTCACTCTAATTGCATTAGTTTCCATAAGCTTGTCGCTTTTTACTTAAATAAGCCCAGTTAGTCCAACAGTAATTGATGGATTTTTTTCCCAATGGAAAACACACTATTCCAAATGCACAGCTACTCAACGAACACAGGAATCGAGATACAAATGCAATATCAATCGTACCAACATTTGAGAACGAAATCACATAAAATCCATTCGAGACTCGTATAAATGTCAAAAACCCATCCGTAGTAAGATTCTACTTTAACTTTTATTGATAGTATTCATACTGCGGATATTGTTTTTGTTATTCGTGTAAAAACCTTCTATACTATGGATAGATTTTCCAACAAAACACAGGTAGATAACAAGCTCATGAGTGTTTTGACACAGTACCCCCCATCAGCAGTAGAATACAATGGTCTACAACTTTTTGCGCAACGATTCTTTAAGGAATGGCGTTGACCTGTCGCCACTGCTTTGGAAAAATAAGGCTTGTACTGAATATTTTTGTTGAACATGATGATAGTTCTGAAGTTAAGACACCGTTACTTCAAAAAAAATTGTAAACTGTATGTGTTTGTGAAATCACTGGTCCGTGCTTCTTTAAAAACAATGCTGGCCAGAACGTTACGGTCAATGGTGACCGCTATAGAGCCAAGATTACTCACTTTTTCAAACATTACTTGAACAACCATGAAGTGCAGGAGTTTTCGTTTCAAAAATACTGTGCAACATGTCACTCAGTTCGTGCCACAATTACTGGTTCAGTTAAGGAAACTCTTGCTTACCGCAGAGTTTAACGTTAATGACCCGTGATTTAACATCCAAATTCATTCGATATAGCACTTCACCGCTTGACTATTTTCTGTAAAGTCGCTAGTGTATGCCGATAAGCCCGAAACAATTTACCACTTGTAGGACAACACCCGCTTTTAAAGTTCTATACCTCTTTAAAAAAAAACATCTATCTCAAAGTTCTTTATAGTAAGGTGAGGTTAGGTTATGTTAAAGTAGCTGTCCGTGATGGAGTAGGAAACACTGAGGCCAGTTTAATGGCCTATTGTGATCCTACATAAATCTTGAGGCTTTCTTCTAAGCTCAATGAAACCAGTTTGAGGTCCTTACGAAACGTGAGAGGCTAATTAAGATAATATGATTTAGATCGTTCAGATCGTTATAGATGAAATCTAGGTGTTTATGAGCTAGAGCAGAGCATGTACAGAGAAGGTGAAGAACTGTTTCCACCTTTTCCTCATTCATACAGCTCCTACAAAAGTCATTTGACAGTGTCCGGTTATGACACCTATTATTGAACTTATATGCGATCGGCATAGAGATAGCAAGTTAATTAATTGTAGTTGGGGGATGGTGTAGTCTGTGAGCTTTCGAATTGATTCTTAATACCTAAGAATTACGGAGTAGCCAATGTTGTTGTTAATCCACTGCGACAAAGCTTTGAGGCCATTAGTAGAGCTTGCAGCTATTTGTTTGCTAAAAATGTCAAGAGGTGTAAGGTAGAGTAAGGTGTCCAGTGCCGCAGATGGGGTCGTGCAAAGCGATCCGCTTATACATAAGCAAGCTGAAGGTTGGACTTTATTTTGTCACGGTTTATAGCTTTTTGTAAAGGAGTCCACCATACTGCCATACCGTACATTAAAATCGGTCTTTTTACCGATGTATATATAGTAGTACCCGTGGCATGATGGTTAGTGCGTTGCACTGTCATGCAAGGGGTCTTGGGTTCAATCCCTGCCTGTGCCACCTTAATTTAAAAAAATTAATTTTCGCGGGTACTGCCTCTTGCGAGGAATTGACAAATCCTTCAAGAGTAATTCTTGTCATGAAAAAGTGCTTTCTCAAACTAGCCGTTCGGATTCGGCATAAAATTGTAGGTCCCCTCCATTCCTGACAACATTACTCGCACACAGGAATGGTTGAGAGTTGTAAGTCACTAGGCCCTGGTTCACAACGGACTGTTGCGCCACCCCATTTGATTTTGATATATAGCCAATGCGTGATTTGGGGTAGTAAGTTTCATTTCTTACCAATAGATTTTTTGCAAGAAAAGAGGGCTACATTGCGTTTCCAATTTAGTTTTTTGTCTAAAATAAGACCCAGGCACTTAGGCTCTTCTGAGAACTTTAGTTATATTCCTTCCATATGTAGGGAGGGTTAACAAATGGAATTTTGTATTTTCTTGAAAATAGGTTTTGTGTTCGTTAACACCCAGTCTGCACCGATCAGCCCAAAGTATTAGTCTGTCTAATGCATTTTGTAAGAGTTCTTTTAAGGTGTTAATATGCTTTCCTGAAACTGCTATAGCAACGTCGTCTGCATGGGCGATCGCTGTGAAACCCTCCGTATCCACACTAGTTAGGATTTCATTTACCACTAGGTTCCAGAGGAGAGGGGATAGAACACCACCTTGCGGTGTCCCTCTACTAACGAATTGTCTACTAGAGTTGCCCAGTTCTGAGTTAATTATTCTGCTAGTAAGCATTAAATGAATTAACTCACGAAGAGAACTCTCTACATTTAGAGATGTTAGTGCAGATTGATTGCAGATGTGCCCACGTTGTTAAAGGCACCTTCGATGTCAAGGAAAGCAACCATAGTGAACTCTTTATGATGGAGGGAATATTCGACGGTGCGTACTAAGGTGTGTAACGCTGTTTCCACCGATTTACCTTTACAGTAGGCATGTTGAGACGTAGACAGAAGTCTTGTATCAATGCTTGCCCTTAAATGGATATCAATTAATCTTTCAAAGGTCTTAAAAAGGAATGATGATGGACTTATAGGTCTATCATATATTATTGTAGATGACTTAATTTATTTGTCCACTTATGAGCTTTTAAATTCTAAACAAAATGAACCAAATAATTGTATAAAAATGTATAAATAATAAACAGAAAGGATAAAATAAAAGATAACTCCAATTTCACTGACTTTAATATGTGTCCACTACTGTATGTAGTATAGCTCTCTTGTTAACTATTAGATAGTTTGAAATTGTGTTACTTTTGTTGACTTGGTTGTTTGAAAAGTTTTTCTGCTATTCAAAGACACATTTTCATGAGTGTCCTTTTTATTGTTGTTATATTTTGTATCTCAAAAGTTTACAATTTGTTTTTGTCTATCATTGTGCACTTCCTACCGTGGATCAATTTAAAAGAAATTGTGGTCAAAACTGTCTTAATTTATTCTCAATATCAACAATTGAATTTTTGAAAAATCTCAACTTAAACTTTGTTTTTCTTTTATTTATTCCAGATTCCCGCAAGGCAGCAGCTGCTTAAATAAATTAAATCCTGAAAACCAGAATCTTCTAGAATTATTCTCTTAAAACAAAGAATTAATTCATGAAATCTTTATAATATAGTTTTAGCCTAAGAATATATATTATTATAATTATAACAAAAAAAGTAAAATTATTCTTCTATATTATAATAATGAAATTTTTTGAAATTATACAAATTACATACACATTATTAAATAAACTTAACTATTTTTTAAAAAACCCAGTATACTGTCTTCATGTTTTATGAAAATTAAAATTATTAATTAAATAATTATACAAAAAATTAAGAAGAAAAAAAAATATTATGTTCTCATTGTGTGTAATTGTAAGTTGAAATATCATTTATATAAAGAAATAAAATAATTATTTGTATATTGTCACAAAGCAGAAAATAAAAATTATTATAACATCGACTGTAATTCAACGAAAATGATTTATAAAAACATACAAACATACATATACTTATATAATATTTGAAAACATGTCCACTAATAATACAACTATCATTCAGAAAAAAGAAAACTTAGATCAGTAATTATATCTGATTCTTAAATAAAATTATTCAATAAATTTTCAAAATGTGTATTTGGCTTACTTTTCATCCGTCGTCATGTAACGAAAAAAGTTTATTTGAAGACGTTTTATTTTGTCGCAATGCAACCCTAGACCTGCTTTGAAATATCCAGACGTTCGGACTAGAGCACTATTTCGAGGCAAATAGCAGATAACACTTGAATATATGTATGTTTGTTTAGGTAAATTAAATACCAATAATTCCAATCTTCGCAGAAATTTATATTTTTGGGCTTGAAGGGAAAATATTAGAGGGTTCCACTATTTTGCAAATTACTTTACATTACATTAAAATAAGCCCTATAAAAAATGAATTTGAGATAGGACAAATAAAGTTCAAATCTCCCAACGACCATCTTGGAGAGTAATGCTTGGTGCTTATTGGGGACCTGACGAAAAAGCCCTTTAAACGACATGTGTTAAAAGCATCGATATAATTTTTTACAAACCCGCAAAGACTGCTGAATGAATGAAAGATGTATTTTTCGAATAATTTTTTCAAGGTTGTTCGTCCAGTGCGGATAAAAAAATAATGCGTTCGATCACTTACTATTGAAGAATTTTAAGTTAAAGTCGAGAAATTCTTACAAATGGATATTGGGATCAGCGTTTCTGTTTCTGAATTGTTTGCCTTATGCCTCACCCTTTGTACCGTTATTTAAATGGACTATGCTCTAGTGAATTAGCCAGTTAAATTCCTCTCCTTAAACAATTTAACCGTAATACCAGAGCAGCGCTTCTAGGAATGCCCATTAGTTTACCCTTGAGCCCAACTTCGGCCGTACTATGAAGTACAGAGATTCTTTTTTTAGCCGTACTACGCGAATGTGGAACTTTTTGCGTTTGAAAGATTAAATATGTAAATATCGCTCAATTACATTAAATAGTTGTATAGCTCACTTCCAGGCCGCAAATTAACATTATTAACACTGGGTCAGTAAGGTTTTGTAAGTGGCAATAAATTGTATACTTTCGAAAAGATTTCTGATAGCTTAAGTTTGAATTCGGCTTTAATATCACTCTATAACCTTTTATAATTCGAAAAAACATCATATTTTGCTTTTTAATATCCCTATTATAGCTATCAATTACAGACTTGGTAATGAACTATGAATTGTATCATTATTGTGAATTGTTTTTTGACATACTTGGTATTACGAATATCAAAAAAATAGATACAAATCAATCTTCATATCACCCACAAATTGCATTGCATATTCATTTAAAAATTCAGGCTTTCCAAACAGGCCTTCCTGCAGGTGTTAAACGATATTAAGAAAAAACTTAAACCGATCATGATCGGCAGCAATCCATTCCAATTGTACTAAAACAAGAAGCGGTTTTAAAATTCTTTGCCCAAGGAAGTTACCAATTGAGCGTAGGACGAGTTGTTTCTAATCTGCTCTTTAATACACAAATACCACATAAAGAAACAAAGCAATTTTATCTTTTAGTGAAACGTCAAACAAAATAAATGAACTTTTGATAAGTGCTCATAATCGGTCTAAAATTACCAGTCGATACCCATAATACCAACTTATCAAAAAATTGATAGAAATTATCGACTATCAAATTGATTCTCATAATAATGCTATAAGGCAATATTCAAGAACTAGATTTTCCATTCCTGACAAAAGTCCTCACACACAAAAATGGTTGAGAGTTGTAAGTCACTAGGCCCTGGTTCTCAACGAGTTGCGCCAACCAATTTATTGTTCTAGATTTTCCCAAACATAATATCATCTTCAGTATGCACTTAAAAAGTTTTCAGTATCTCCAAAAATTCATCAATCCTAATATTTTTTTTGTATCCACATAATTCTAAGAAAAACACTTTTTACACATATTGAAAAATTATAAAAATAACGTTTATACGTTGATTTATTTTTGAAATTTGGGTATCTTAAATCAAAGCTCAGATTCGAAATGCAAATTAGCTTTAAAACGTATTTCTTTTAAACTATGAAAACATGTGATTGAGGGTTTTTCAAGACCAAAAACGCTATTGCAATTCGTGCTAGGGGGCCTGCCTAAGAACACCGTAATAAGGATTTTTAAAGATTATGAAAGCGATATATTCTAAAAACTTTACTTGATTGAGAAATTACAATGTCACAATCGAATTCAGGACAGGGGCCTGATTATGAGGTTCGCGTCGAATCGTTTTGCTAGGAAGTTGGGCATTTTCCAAGTATTGCCTAGCTTTCGTCTTCTACGTTTTGAATTCGACCAATTAACCAATTCGAACTTTACTTTACCAACCTCTACTTACAGTTGATCGTGCAGAAACTATTAAAAACATAAATAAAACTTCTTAGGCAAAGACAAGTCCATCTCGACTCGTATATTAAATATTACTTATTCCTTTGCCGGTTTCATAACTAAAATTTTTACATAAAACATAAAATGAATTGTGCAGAATATAAAAAAAAAATCAGCTATCATTTAAATGAAAAAATATAATCAAATGCCATCTTGACATAAGTAGATTTGACTTGATAGTTAGCGAGATTTTTATTGACTAACTTTCCAGTCAGCTTTCCAATGAAATTGCCTTCATTGGAAGGCAACTTTTTGGAAGCTGGCTAATCAGATAATAGAAACTTGACCCACTTTCAAGTCCCTTATGTCTCCTAAACCTGCCCATTTTCGCTTAGCTGCGAATACGTTAACAAGGAAATACGACGCTAGTAGAATTTGAAAGTTCGAATTGAAAACGATTTGCCACGAACTTATATTCAGGCCCCAGCTAAAGCCTTTGGAAAAGCATCAGAAAAAAACAAATTTCGTTGACTCCAGTGTAATCAACGACCTGTGGATAGAACATTACTAAGGTCTTTTTTTTTAATATTTTTGTATATATATGTTATAGCCTTAGGTATGGTTGACTTAAAAGTCACTAGGCTCTAATTCTCAACGGTCTGTTGCTAGGGGTTAAGGCCATTAGAATCTCCCGTCGAAATGTTTCCTTATATCAAAAGTTCGGAACGTAAATGCTGTTAAGAAATTCAAAAAAAAATTATCAATTGAAACTGTTCCGTAATTGCGTTGGGTTTTTGTTAGAGGAAATTTCACGATACCTGAAAATATTTGAAAGCAAAGATTTGTGATAAGGGAATAGGATTTCCCATGGATATTTCCAATCCATTTATTACTATGCACGTAATTTCCTAAGTGTTTTTTTCAGCAAAATAAAGCGTGCATTTTACGAACTTCTGTTACAAAAGTCTTTAAATTTAAAAATTTTTCAATTTCGACAAAAGAAAAACAAAACTGCCAAATTAGTGGAAAAAATCATAAATATTCACTTTAATAAATCAATTAATTTCTTTATTGAATCATAATTAAAAAATTAAGATGGAAAATATGAAAGGAAGTTCACATTACGGAAGTTTTATTTATTTATTAATATTTTGATTCATTAATAAACAAACAAAATTATGAATATGGTCTGGTGGCGAAATATAAGCTTATTTAAATTATTATTGAAAATAATTATTTTTTGGATTGTTTCGGGCTTTTGCACGGTGATATTTTTGTTTGTTGTCTGTTTTTCGTTTTAATAAAGTAATCGAGAAAAAAATAAAATAAAAATCTCTATTTATTTAATTTACTAATTTCTAGTGGGAAAGTTTCTCCGTGGTCCATCGAACCCTCCATTATTGCCACCTCCGCCATTGAATCGGCCACCGTTTTGTCCGCCATTGAAACCTCGATGCATTCCTCCGCCACCTCCACCGCCACCACTTTCAAAGCCACCACCGCTACCACCACCACCACCACCACCAAATCTATTGCCACCACCATTCTCACCTCTCTGTCCTCCACCACCAAACCTAGATCCTCCTCCGCCGCCGCCGCCACCACCACCGAAACCTCTCCCGCCTCCGCCTCCACCACGGCCACCTCCACCAAAGCCACCACCTCCCCCAAATCTTTTCCTATCTCCGCCAAAGCCACCTCCGCCAGATCTTGCCAATTGTTCAAGCTGTGGGTTAATATCTTGGTTCGCTTCTCGCAGCACATCAATCAAACCTCGGGCGTTCTTAACATTTTTCCTGGTAAAGAAAGCGTAAGATGTACCGCTGGAATGCTTACGTCCCGTTCGCCCAATACGATGGATATAGTCCTCCGACGACTGTGGGTAATCGAAATTGATAACAAACTTGATCCCCTCAACGTCTAGACCGCGGGCAGCAACGTCTGTGGCCACCAGTATATTTGTTCTGCCATGCCTGAACTCGCCCAGCACATTATCACGTTCCGATTGAGATTTATCGCCATGTATAGCGCCACAACGCACCCCAAAGCCTCCAATGTACCTAAAGAGCTCGTCGACCTTCTTCTTGGTGGCCACAAATATTATTATCTTTCCCGGGTCACTGGGGGCATCGTAGATATTCGACAGAAGCTGTTTGAGTTTGGTGCCCTTCTCCGATTCCTGACATATCTCAACGTGCTGACGGATGTTATGATTCGCAGAGAGCTCCAACGAGCCGATGTTGATTTGAATATAATCGCTGAGGAAATCTTCGGCCAACTGGCGAACTTCCTTCGGCCAGGTGGCACTCCACATGAGAATCTGTCGATCCGGTCGAATTTGACTCATGATTTTTCTTATCTGTGGCTCGAATCCCATGTCAAGCATACGATCGGCTTCATCCAAAACCAGATACGTGCAACGACGTAAATTGGTAGTTCCGCTGAGAAGAAAGTCAATGAGGCGCCCCGGAGTGGCAATAACTATTTCAACACCCCGTTCAAGATCGTAGGCTTGTTTTTGTTTGGGAGCACCCCCAAAGATGCACGTGTTCCTAACATAGGAAGAAGAACCAAATTCATTGGCAACCGACTGTATTTGCTGTGCCAGTTCGCGAGTCGGTGCAAGTACCAGTGCAATGGGACCGTCTCCTCGTTGGAGGGGCGGTTGAGCGTTGATATGAACAATTGCTGGCAGAATGAAGGCTAGCGTTTTGCCAGATCCCGTTTTTGCAATACCAACCATATTAAATCCGCTCATGGCTATTGGCCAACCTTGAGCTTGGATAGGTGTTGGGGCTGAGTAATTGCTGCGGCGGATTTGATTCATGCAATAATCTGGGAAGCAGGCTTCATCGAAGTACTGAATTGGATTGGGAGCGGGGCCCCTGAGGGTGATTTCGTTTTCTGCTCGATATTTTTCAACTTCATGCAGAGGTCTGTTCTTGGTTTTGGGATGTTCTTTGTAGAGATCTTTTTGAAATGGTGGCAAGTCGACAATGGACCAATCAATTGGTTCAAAATCTATAAGAAATAAAAAAGGCAAGATGGTAGGCTGTGTTTGAGATCGGATTCCAATTTATTGACGCTACTTACCATTTTGTTTGCTGGATTTTCTTTCACCACGACCGCCAAATTTTTCAACGCGTCCTGTACGTACACCACGTCTATCGCCGCCGAAACCTCCTCCGCCGCCACCTGCTCCGCTTCTATTGAAACCTCTATTTCCACCACGATTTCCTCCGCGGTCGTCATTGCGATCACGGAAACCACCGCCACCACTTCCGCCTCCACCACCGAAGCCACCACCTCCTCCTCCACCACCGCCGCCACCGCGACCACCACCTCCGCCAAAGTCACCATTTCTTCCACCGCCAAATCCGCCTCTAGGGCCATTACTAGAACCACCACCTCGACTCATGTTCCTCTGAGGAGGCATAAATGTTACAAATATTCTTGTTTGATGCTTTTATAACACCGACTGCAGTTGTTAGATTCACTGAAACCAAAAATCTACACGAACCTAGAAATAAATATTAATTTAAATCTATAGAAAAAATAATACACGATATATTTACTATAATTTTAATAATTTTGATGAAATATTTCTAATAGAAATCTTAGTTTATTTGCTCCAGATTTTTGATGATAATAGATTTTTTCTCATATAAAAACAGAAACACAGAAAAAAGATATAGCCATTTTGGCATTTTTTGGGAAGTGTTCCGAAATTCTAGTTGGAAACAAGAGCTGCCAGCATAAACATAATTCTAGCAATGAATTATTGTAACATGTCGAACAAATTTCCCTAATTCTTGGATACAAGTTTTTTTTAAGAATTGGAAGAGTTTAATATTTTTGATCTAGCTGTTAAGAGGCAGTATTAATGCTTATTCCACATTGATTCCACTGGTTTACTTAATTATAGAATAATGTTTGGATAGATTAAATATTCCGATCCTATGGAGTAAATGGTCATGAATAGTATAAGTGATGCTTAGGCTAGGCGCGCACATGCAACTTTTAGTTTTTAGAAGATCACCTCGAACCAAGTAATTAGTTTATGTCACAAGGAATTAAAAGTAACTGTGCGGACATTCAACTAAATCGTTGAATAATCTTCTGTAAGAGCAAGAGAAAGAAAAATGTAGTCAAGGTGAATAAACGTTTCCTGTGTATTGGTATATTTCGTAAATTACTTTCGGAGTTGCTTATGTGCGCGATGTTTTGGCAACTAACGATCGAACTATTTGGTTTCAAAAGGTTGCATGTGTGCGCCTAGCCTTACATAGACTACCTTAGCTTTTATTAATTGTTTTTCAGGTAATGAGCACGTTCAGACAACATTAGGTACTTCATTTGCAGTCAACTACATTCTTTTAACGTACATTTTGACCAAGGCAACAAGTTAGTTTCAAGTGTCATACATTTCAAAATTGGAACTTTGCTTCACTGACCTTTACCTTCAATATATCGTGTAAAAACTATCAAAAACATTATTGTTTACAAAACTCTCCTTAGGCAAGCTACAATTTCATTACAACTTGTTGGAATCGTGAAGAAAATAAATAAACTACAGAGGAATAAAGTTCAGCTCTCAATGAAATGAAAAAACATGTTCAGCTGTCTATTTCACATAAATGGAGTTTACTTGACAGTTAGGGAGATTTTTTTTGATTAACTTTCCAGTCAACTTTTTAAAAAAGTTTCCTTAAATGGAAGACAATTTTTTTGCAGCTAGAAAAAAATCAGATACTAGAAACTTGACCTACCTTCAAATCCTTTATATCGTCTTAACCTGTCTAGTTTCTCGTTATCAAACGCATTTTAGAGTTCTTGACCTAAATTATTGCTGATTTTGCAATTATTATTATGAATAATTTAAGAATTCATGGTACCCGTGGCATGATGGTTAAGCCTAGTACATACTTCCTCGTGAAGTGAACGTTCGCCAGTGGAGAAAGTGAACTTTTGACATTGCTCACTGGTAAACACTTGTGAGTACACGTTGTGAACATGAACAAACCAAATGTCAAAGCTTCACCAACAGTTCCCGTACATTTTGCACGTGAATTGCCCGTGAACGAAAACTCTCCACTTTGTTCTCCACTCAGCTTGACGAGCAAGTTCACGGGTGAACCAAAAACTGAAATTTGTATGGGTTCACGAGATGGTTCACAAGTATGTACTAGGCTTTAGTGCGTTGAAAAATAAATGAAATAAAATTTAAATGAAATAAAATAGATCTTAGGGCCGAAAGGCATTAGTTTTAAAGCCTAGTACATACTTGTGAACCATCTCGTGAACCCATACAAATTTCAGTTTTTGGTTCACCCGTGAACTTGCTCGTGAAGCTGAGTGGAGAACAAAGTGGAGAGTTTTCGTTCACGGGCAATTCACGTGAAAAATGTACGGGAACTGTTGGTGAAGCTGAAGTCAAATGTTCACAACGTGTACTCACAAGTGTGTACCAGTGAGCAATGTCAAAAGTTCACTTTCTCCACTGGCGAACGTTCACTTCACGAGGAAGTATGTACTAGGCTTAAGTGTTAAAGCGTAGTACATACTTGTGAACCATCTCGTGAACCCATACAAATTTCAGTTTTTGGTTCACCCGTGAACTTGCTCGTGAAGCTGAGTGGAGAACAAAGTGGAGAGTTTTCGTTCACGGGCAATTCACGTGCAAAATGTACGGGAACTGTTGGTGAAGCTGAAGTCAAATGTTCACAACGTGTACTCACAAGTGTGTACCAGTGAGCAATTTCAAAAGTTCACTTTCTCCACTGGCGAACGTTCACTTCACGAGGAAGTATGTACTAGGCTTAAAGTTTAACTTAGTGTGTCCGTATGGGACCATTAAGTTAGTTGTAAGTTATGGATAATTAGGCTAGTTTTATGAATTTTTGTCTAGCTTTAAGATAGGTTTAAGATTGAATAAATAAAAATGAATTTGAAAAAAAAAATGAAAAAAAAAAAGTGCGTTGGACTGGCATGAAAGAGATCTTGGGTTTGATTCCTGCCAGTGACATCTAAAGTTTTTTTTTCACGGGTGCTGCCTCTTTACAAATTCTCCAAGTGTAATTCTTATCATGAAAAGTACTTTCTCAAATAATCCCTTTGGATTTGGCTTAAAACTGTAGGGAGTCGAAAGTCACTAGGCCTTAGTTCTCAACGGACTGTTGCGAAACCTAATTCATTTATTTTTTAAATTGTTATTGATATTATCTAAATTTAAATTTGCAATCTTCTGTTTTGTATATTTCTTATTTTTTAAAGAAATTTTTAACTTTTTGGCAGAACATATTTGTGACATTGTTGATTCTTCAGTCGTTAATTACTCATAACTTATCATTAATAATAAAGTAAACATAATTTAATTAGCCGAAAACTTGCTTTATTAGGATTAAGGAAAAACATTAATCCATATTTTGCAAAGGGAAATTTATTTCGTTGCCTCCTTCAATTGGTAACAGAAATCTGAACTTATACGAAATGTAAAGTCTGCTTTAAATTACATTTCCGTGGGCGTTAATTTTTTCATTGATGTCAAATGTCAAACAAACAGAGAAATGTCAAAATTGCACGAGACGGTGGCGTATAAACAAAACAAAATTGGTTATTTCTTTTTGAATTAATACACGAACTTTGTTTCTCTAGCTCTAGATTTAAAATTGTTGTTAAATAAATCTAAATTCATTATTTAAACACAAAACACATTCATTTCATTAACATCTATCAAAATGTCTGTTGAAGAACTAAATGGTTCTGAATTGGGAACCAAAGAATATTGGGAAAAGAGCTACCAACGAGAAATTCGAAATTATAAAAATCATGGTGATGTTGGAGAAATTTGGTTCGACGAGGATTCTCAATTGCGTGTTGTCAATTGGATCATGAAGCGGGATGAGGAGATTGCCGACGATGCAAAAATTATAGATCTTGGTAAGCTTATTCGATGCGTCACTTGTATGGTGTTGACATACAGACCTTGTGTTGTTTTGTAGGATGTGGAAATGGAATGCTCTTAGTTGAGCTTGCTCGGGAAGGATACACTCAATTAGTTGGAATAGACTATTCACCCAAAGCTGTTGAACTTGCTACAAACATTGCTACAGATCAAGAGCTCAACATAAAATACCAAGTTGCTGACTTACTTGATGTTGCCGATTGCCAAAAGTTAGGCAAATTCAATGTCATCCATGACAAAGGTAAGAATCTAGTATTTATTCAGAAAGTTAAATGATTTTTGATATATGTACATATGAAACACTTTTTATAGGAACCTACGATGCAATAAGTTTAAATCCAGAAAACCCCAAAGAAAAACGAGAAGCATATTTAGACTGTGTCCGAAATATGATGGATGAGGATGCATTCTTTATTATAACTTCCTGCAATTGGACAGAGGAAGAGTTAGTTTTAAGTTTCAGTGAAAAATTTATTAAATTCTGCTCAATACCAACACCAACTTTTAAATTTGGTGGGAAAGTTGGAAGTGTGGTAACTTCGTTGGTTTTTAAGAAAAAGATTTGAACTATTTGAATAAAAACAAAATACTAATTAAATTAAATGGGATTTTTGTCTCTTCTTTTTTGATAAGTAACTACATCAACGCCTTGGAGGAAGAGCAGAAGATGATGCAAACAGTTGCGACAGCAGGACCGTTTACAAAATAACCAAAAAAGTGACCGGTGCACACAGTTCAAAGGAACACCTGGTGAAAGAAGCCAATGAAGAAAATTGGAAGGAATAATGTCTGAAAGTAATACTTCTAATCTGCTTGTTGTGGGTGGCATAAATGCAAGAACTGGAAGTCAAGCTGGAAATGAGAACAGTGTACTGGGAATCGAGAGAAAATCGAAGGATTTAGTCTGCAACGCAAGAGGCTTAAAGCTTATTGACCTGTGCAACGGGTTAAGAATACAAAATGGTACAAGCTTGTAAGATATGGAAGGTCTTTTGTCAGTGATCAGGGAAACTCTATGATAGACTATAGTCTCTTAGGCAACGAACGGAATGAGCATATGATTGACATGAAAATAGAGATTTTGCCGTATTCAGACCACTTTCCAATGATCATAACGTTCGGACTGATTTCCAGAGAAACTTAAGAGTCCAAGGTTATAAATTCCCTACCGAAACTGAAATGGAAACGGACAAACGAGATGAAATATCAAGTAAGGCTTAATATCTCACTGCTGGGTCAAAGAAATTGTGATCTATCCAAGCTGGATAAAATAATCAAGGAGTCGTATCTAACTGTAAGAGCCAACAGCAAAGCCCGGGAGAACTTCATAGAGCCATGGTTTGATGTAGATTGAGGAATTATCGTTTAGCTGGCTAAGAGCATACAGATATTCGAAAGATGGCACTTCAAAAATCAATATTTGTTGGCTAACAGATCTTTCAAGGCAGTATGTAAGCTAAATCCAAGAGATTACGGTCTTGTAAAAGCGGAAAGGAATTTTGGAAACTGGCAAAGGAGCTGAACGGGAGAAAGTTTTCAATAAATTTTAGTATAGGTTCTGATCAGCTTGCAGATCACTTTCAGAATTTATTGAATCCAACAAAAGCGAAACTTGTTTTTCAATACGCTACTCCGGGTTTTAAAAATGAAACTCTTGATGCCGCAATAACACACCAAGTAATTGAACATAAAGATGGGAAAGCATGCGGACCGGATGGCATACCAGAAGAATTTTATAAGTATGGCATAGCAGAGCTAATCAATCGACTGACAACTATATATAACAATGTCATGGAAACCTCTAGAATTTAACGAGTCCATCATTTTCCCGATTCATAAGAAAGGGAGCTTGGCCGAGGTGTCTAATTATAGACGAATAGCAGGCTGTAGGACAGGTTATTCGACGGTTGACCACGTTTGTACCCTTAAAAGTATCGCAGAAACATTCCTGAATAAGGACAAGAAGCTATATACTTTTTTCGTTGACTTTTAATCTGCATTTGATATGATCGATAGACATGCGCTTATCTATAAGCTGTATAGTAACGGAATGTCAAGGATATTCGGGAGAGTTATTCAGTATCTATATACAGGTACAATTGCTAAGGTATGGAATGGAGAAGAGTTCTCGAGAGGGTTTAAAATACAATCGGGAGTCAGACAAGGCTGTACATTGAGTCCGAGTCAGTTCGCCTTGTTTATTGAAGATCTCACAGACCTCTTACCAAGTGGCATAGACTTCGCCGAACAGCATCACCTGAATCATTGCAGTTAATGATAAACCGCTTGTATCAATATTGTAAGCTTTGGAGTTTGATGGTGAATCGTAATAAGTCCAAAATTTTGATTTTTAAACGAGGAGTGGGCCGCAATTCAGCGAAAGAAAAATGGTTCTATAATTTAGAGGTCATTGAAGTTGTCACGGAATTCTAATACCTTGGAGTTCACTTAACGACAAATTTAAGCTGGAATCAGGATTATCACCTATGTTCATACGAACCCTAAAAATGCAAGTTCATTACATCTTGAGAGTTATGAAGATGAGCAATAACAGGTTTCCAAAGATAGTATCGCTACAAGTAATACGAACCAAAACAAGTTGGTGTGCTGATTGGATAAATTGGGCAGAGAATGTAGAATGGAACTTAATCTTTTGTGTTATAACCAGGATGATTTAAAAGCTTCTTTATACCAGCTCATTTCCGCAGTGGACATAAAACAACGAGAGAAATACTTGAATGACGCCACATGATCTATATACAGGTAGCTCTACTGTCATTGCCGAAATTTTAATGATGGTGAGATGTGAAGTTATACAGCTGAATTTTATACCTAATAGAGATGACTTACCAATTATATGCTCATTGTGCAATTTAAAGAAGGGAACACTTTGTTGGAAGATGTCCAGTTCTTAAAGAAATTAGAAGGAATGCTTTCGGTAGCTAAATACTGTCGCAAAATCAAGTTATACTCTTGCTTAACAATATAGAAGTTTACAAATTATATCAATTCTGCAGGTTAGCTCTTCTCTATAGAAGTAGGATTATAAATGAAAGTTTAAATATATATTATTGAGCTATGTTATCTTTTTTATGATTTGTCAACTAGGCAGTAAAGCCATACCTTTTGTTTTTTGTTTGTAAACTTTCTAAAAAATTGTAACTAACCGAACAAGATGTCACCTGCCTCATCGGCAAAGCAAAAGCAGCGTTCGGCATGCTAATGAAAATTTAGAGGGATAACTATATCAGCTTAAGAACAAATCTACGACTGTTTCGGACAAATTTAGAATCTGTGCTTCTTTATCGGTGCAGCACTTGGAAGGTTACTTAAGACATTACAAGAAGATTTTCTGTGCAAACCACATATCAAATGAGGTCCTTCATAGAGGGACAGGTCAGAAACCTATAGACTCAATAATACGAAGGCGGAATCGGCAATGGATTGGACATACTTTTCGAAAAGGTAACGACTGCGTTACGGGCCATGCAATGCAATGGAATCCGCTCACACAAGAAGGAAGACCGAGAAGCACATGGCGCAGAGCAGTTGAGGCGGAATCAGTGACACTAGGCAAGAGTTGAAGGGTGCTCAAACACATCTCCGAAACCGTACACGATGGCGCGTTGGCGTAGTAGAGGCCCTGTACCCCTTAAGTGGTTTCCAACGGATTTAACAGGTCTGAGGACCTAAGTAAGTAAGTTTTTTGATACTTATTTTAGGTTAAAGTGACTGCTGGAAGTAAAAAGGGAACTTCATCATTTTTTGAAGAAACAATTGGAAGAAATCTCAGAAAATCTATCTGTTTCTATTTTAATCCTGTTTTTTTTTTTAAACAAAAGAAACAACAAATTTAAGTTTAAATATTTTTATTTTCATCATACTTTTAGTATCTAATTGATTGTTTAAAAAAATGAAGACTAAATACATACATAACTGTAATATACAATGTAAAATCATCGTGCTTAAACTACAATAAAATCTGTTTTCTATCTTCAATATTTTGTTTAGCATAAGAAGACTTATATGTATATAACTTTATTGGCACTCCCAAAAGCAAGGATCATCAAATTCATCAATATTTGAAACAAAAGAATTTAATCAATGTAAAATGTAAAACAAAAAGAATATATTGTAATATGTATAACTTAACTACCACTAAATCAATATTTTTGCGAGGATAATTTTTAAAAAAATATTTACTATTTTTTTTATTTTAAAATTAAATATTAAAAGAAAACTAAAAATAAAACAAAAAAGAAAGAACTTAAATACTTAATTAAACAATACTTTATTTTCTAAATAAAATCACAATTTTTATTTTAATTAGCACTAAACTTAAAGAAAATAAAGAAAAGAAGATAAGAAAAAGAAAAAAAAACATAACAAATCAGTGCGAAAAAATATAATCTTAAATTAAAATGTTTAATTAATGTTACTTTATGTATTTTTTTCAAAATAATATGTACACACGGTATTCTTGGTTTTATTTATTAGTTCTAAATTATAATTGTTTTTCTCTTTGCTAGTTTGATTTTGATCCACTTTTGCTTGCTTAAGGATGTAGTATGTTTATGTAAACTTAAAAACAATGTTTGTTGTTATTGTTGTTGAGTTATGTGGAGTTAAGTTGAGTTGAGGGTAGTTTTAATGTTTTACAAAGTGGATTGAAATAAATGAATTTAATTTACATAGATGACGATAGCTCTCTCATTCTAACAAGGCACATCTACTTATTTTGTCTCGATTATAATTTTATTTTTATTCGTTTATTTTGTTTCTATTTTTGTTTTAATAATAATAGTTATTTTTTATATATGTTTCCTATTGAATTAATTTTTTTGTTTTGTTTAATTTAAACTGAACTACAAGATAAATAATCTAGAATTAAAGTGGTGGGAATGGGACGTCTTATCACGCTTTGCTAGAGTATTTAAATGTAAATCTTTCTTATAGCTTTCGTACATGTCTAGCTTAAAGGGCGATTTAAGCGCAAAACTATGAGCATTCGGTTGTTGAGTTATTATAGAACAGAGTCTTTTGAAAACTCTTGCAGATAAACAAGTCATGTAACAATATAAATATTTAACTTTGGTTTAGTTTTGAAATCATTTTCTAAAGTTTAAGAGTGGTTTAAAGATAAACTTTTCAAAGGAACTGCGTCTGGGTCTTATATCGGTGTTTATTTTCAGAGGCAGTTCCTGAAAAAAACATAGCCATGGCTTTTAACAACTTTAGTAGACTGGCACATTGACTTGAGTTATGATAAATAAAATAAAGTTTATTGGAAGAGGAGTATGATTTATGAGTGAGATCAATACTTTTTTTTCAGAATTATTTCAAAAAAATGTTCAGGAAATATTACCGTAGCTCTAGAGCATTTTTTTGATTGAAAGCTATTCGAGACTCGTTGAAATTTTGTTTAAAAAACTTAACAGTCTCTCTAAAAGAGATCTAAAAGAAAAGTTAGAAAGAAAGTAGTAAGTAATGATTAAATAAGAGAAATATTTTAAGCAAGAGAAATATGATAGAATTATCAATAAAATGCGAGCTAAGAAAAAAAACTGGTTTAACAAAGTCGAAAAAATGCAAACTTAAAAGTGATTTTTTACCATCATCACTCTTCCGAATTATAAGCTACTTTAAATGTCTAATAGTTTCAGTATGCAATCAAATTGCCACTGACTTAATTTTAGTGATTTTTGATTCAAAAGTTAAACACCAACAACAGAATGCTCATTCAGCCTTTTTTTATATACTCGTCGTCCCTCATAGGGCAACAAAGAACACGACTTTTCATATATACTTTTTCTTTTAAAATTAATTTTTTAAACTAAAAAAAAAGAAGGAGGGCTCTGTTTCAAACACAGGCAAACAAAAACAAAAAATAATAATTATTTAAAAATAAAAGACAAACAAAAATTAATTGCAATTCTTAGCACGTTTTCGCAATCTATTAGTCTTGAAGTACTTATCTGGTGGCGGACATTTGTTTGTGGTATTCATAACAAAAGCATACGCCTCTCTCATCGAATCACCTTTGACATAATGCTGAGTAATGGTTCCTTTGAAACTGCACACATTTTTCGAATGATCAAAACAAAACAATGAATTATGATGCCGCGGCAAGTTGATGTGTTCGGCACAGATGCCAGTTATATAGACATCTTCCAAATGAAACAAAGATGTATTCAAAGCGGCATCATAGAGCCGACCAATAACATCACTGGACATGAGATAACTAGCACCTGATAGGTATTTGGGATAAGTGTCACCGGGATACATGTAGAATGGAGCATACCATTTGCTGCTGATATTTGCCACTGGCTTCACAAAACAAAACATATAACCAATGAGGAAATTCTGCAGCAAATGCAAACGATTCACTGGCGACATAACTTTATACGATACAACATCGTGATATTGAACGGTGGCATTGTAAATGGGAATTGTACCGCCAAGGAGATAGTGTAGTAAATTGGGAACATTTACAAATGTGTCGTCGTCGCATTTCATGAGAAACTTACTCTTATCACTACAATGTTTATTTACCCATTTGAGCATCATCACTGATTTCACAGTTAGATTGTTGTACGTATCGATGAAGTTCTCTTGGATGAGATCATCGTATTGATCGGCTTCTTGTTTGAGACGGACTTTGCTTTCATTGCCCAGATGTTGTTCGGATTCACTGCGTCCGATAAGGAATACCACTCTCACTGGATTCCCATAATTGGAAGTTTCCTAAAGAAAAACAAAATTGAATGCATTAATATCAATATCATTTTTACTTGTTCAAATCTTACATTGAAATATTCTTTGTAACGGTTGAAGCTCTCAGTTTTCTTGTCTAAATAATGACCACTCATATCAGCATGCATCGTTCCAAACATACTGTAGTTGAATTCCGATGCATTTCCCCATGTTTCACGTATGTTTTGTCTACAAGAGAAACATTATTTTTGGTTAAATTAGTTATTGTTTTTCTAAATAACTGAATAACTGTCACATAAATAGCTTCTATTAGACCTACAGAGAAACCTTTTCTTATTGAAAAGGTAGACCTACGTTAACTTGTTAATTGATTTTAAAAAAGTGGAGTCGTAAAGAAATATAAATTTTAAATAAAACTAGCAAACCCGGCGAACTCAGTTTCGCCACCAGATGGCTTCGTTTTTTGTAACATTTCGTTTGGGGATTAAAAGATAAAGAATTCACATCGATTACAAAAATGAAGTATAATTTAGTTGAACTTTTCTAAGTAAAAAATAAAAGTGATTCTAAAGTAAATACTGAATCGAAGCGTTATATTTGTCCGCAAATTATTCGTTTAATTGAAGTCTCTTAGGTATACCACATTTTTTTTTGGTCCGACGTTAACACAAACAAAACGGATTTTTTCCCAACTCGTGAACAGGCAACGTATATATAGCCCATATGAAAAACAACAATTTTCTAAATTTATCCCGCAAACACTAAGCGATTGGCTTTGCGACTTGTTAATTGTCACTGCGAACGCAAGGCGAACCGGAAATTTAAATCGTTTGAAGTCAAACGGAAGATTAGTCGGAATCATTGGTATTCGAGGAATACATAAATTTTTCTCGGGTACTTTCTGTTAATATTGGTTGCCTCAATCAAATTCGGCATAAGTCTTTTCACCGCAAGTCGTACATTATTATACTTTGTTTCAGAATTGCTCGTTGACTTAACGACGCATAATTCTGATAATTCTCACTAATTTTTGGGAAAACATTTTCAATAAGAGGTAATTGAGAGTCGACAAATCGGCAAAAGCCGTTGGTAAGAATAATTAATCCAGTTGTCGCATCAACTGGCACTTTTTCATTTCCAACAGCTAACAATTGTTTGGAAAACTGTGCAGCACTTTGATCATTTTGAAGTTGAACTCTCATATTAGTGGTTAGCGATGTGTTTTTACGTTATTTCACAAAAGTCATGCTCCAAATGAAGTCATGCTAAAGTAGTTATTGTATTCAAGGATGTGTTGAAGAAAATGTTTGGAATCGGGATCACTTCCATCGAACAATGGTTTCAGTGGCTGTGGTGGCGTAAGTAATGGATCCAGTTAGACTTTTCCACTTGCGCATATTGGAATGCCAAGCGATTGCATGATGCCTATGATCTTCGTATGCTCAAGCGTTGTCTTAATCGGGCGTTTTCTCTTAATATATTTTATCTTTCTTCGCTTAAGTACTGTAAATACACTTGTTGCTGGCTTGTATGTCTTTTGCGGCGGTGGCCGATGTTCGCACGTCGTACTCTAGGCATTTTATTTTATAAATAATTGTTTTTTTCTTAAAATATTCTACGTGACAAATATTTTGTTTCAGTTTTTGATTTAAAAAAAAAACAGTTTTTTTCGAAATTATACCAAATTTGCTCAGAATAATTTCACTTTATTCTTAAATTACTCTATGATAAAAAAAAGACTCACTAAATTTGTTTAAAAGTCGTTTTTGCATTTTTTTCTTATTATCTTTAAGTCGAAGTCTGATGTCGATATCTCTGACGTTTCTAGAGATATGGTTGACTAAAAAAGGTCCGCAAAAGTAAGCTTTGGTTTAGAATATAGGGCCCTTGAAACGTCAAAAAATTAAAAAAAATTCAATTCCACAAATCAGAACTTTTACAATAGCTTTCTATCTGAAGCTAAACGGAGTTCACCGCTTGTCTGTTGAAATTTTTCCTCAACATTTGTCTGCTATAAACCTCACGGAGCCCAAGACCTTTCCAACGGATGCAAAACCGTGGGAATCTGTTTGTGCGTTCAGGAGTTTTAGCGTCAGGAAGGAAAACCCGACTTATTTTTATATTATAGATTACACACTTTAGGAGGTTGTTTTCTAAGTGTCTGGCGGTGGCAAAGGTAAGAGTAAAATGTCAGGTCTTATTTATTTGTATTAAGAAGATGTTTTCAGATATGTTGGTGTTACAATCTTTTGCTTATATGTACGTCGGAATTTTAAAAAGGTGTTTAGCCCACTTTGAGGGATCAGATGAGAGAAAATCTGCAGTTTTTATTTAATATTTTCTCAGTTGCGAAAATTGGTATTTTGAACACCTCACTCCTGACAAACTTCCAGTCTCTGGCATTCCAAGTAAAATCGATAATTTCTACAATGATAAGTTACTAGTTTTGGCTACATAAAAACAGTCAGTATCACAGCCTACGTACTAAGCAGCACAGGCACTGGTACCTTTTATGATCGCCTAATTTGTGATAATTTAAAAACGTATGTGATTTAGTATTTAGTCAATAACTTCAGCAAGACAGGTCTTGAAAGAAAAGAATACACATTTTCCAATTAACTCCTTTTTTGTTTGCATTTCAATTTTAAGAAATTAAACATAAGTTTAGAATATTTGAAATATGTCTCATCGTCAACACAAATATAATTTAAGTTTAAAGACCCTCAACCTTCTTATATTCTCTCGAAAGTGATTTCATTGGACTTTGTATAAGAATGTAGAGATTTGAGTACTGTGTCGATGATAAATTCTATAATGTTTACTTATTTACTATGTACTTCAATTTGAGTTTCCTTACAATGCCAGTTATCGAAAAGTATGTTTATAATCGGTATTAAAACATCAAAGATAGCAAAATAGGTGTTGACTTTCTTATCTTATTTTATTCTTAAACTACCTCAATTATTACTTCTGTTGATAATACACATATAAACATACATTATATCTATAGCTTATAATTTATTATTTAGAGCATTGACAGATTGTGAAACTTATCGCTAATAATTTTGTTTTCACTTTAATAATTGAATTTTATTACTTACGTGCATATCAGAATCTTAAATATTTTTGAAATTACTTGCTTATAAGAAATGTATGTTTCGAATACTAAATTTTTAAGACATACTTTAAGTGAGAGATTAGTTATTAGAAAAGGCCTGAAATGTCAATTCTTTCTATGAGCGTATTTTTTGAAGGAATGTAGGAAGGATTTATAACAAATCAGAACGACTAATTTTAAATGCACTTTTTCAGGGCAAAAGTTTGCCTTCGAACATTTGCCAATTTCTTCCTAGGAACGAAGGTCCCTTGAAGGTCTTTCTTTCAAAGCGACTGGGCTGAAAAATATATATTTTATTTCAGTGGAATCACGAAAGCAATTTTATGAAATAATTAATTGGTTTTTGATGATGTAGTGTTTTTTGTTTAATAATGATATTTTAAAAAATAATTGATACACTGGCTCACAGCTTAATTGATACAGTGCTTAATTTCAAATATATATCGGAATTGCATAGAAGCTAAGAACGATACCATGAAATTTTCAACTTTACTTGAGAGAAAACGAAATGCACTTCAACAAAGGACTATAATTTAATTAAAAACATTGGTATTTAAGAACATAAACAAAATAAAATTTTAAGTCACAGCTTATTTGATACGCGAAAATATTTTATACCTATACAAATTAAAAGTTAAGAGCTTCTTGTGGCAGTTTAATATTTAGTATGATAAGATAACCCTTGGCCATTTTAACAACTTGCAGTCTACTAAGTTACGAGTCACTTCTGGTGTTATTTTCCCCCATTCTTCTAAGATTATTTTTTTCAGTTCGTTCTTGTTTGAAATATTGTGTGTTTCGAAAGTTGTTGTAAAATAATGCCCATAATTTTTCGATGACATTAAAGTCAGATGACTGTGCTGGTGGCGTCAGCCAGGTCAGCACAATTCCTGATTTGTGCTTCGGGCCGTTGTCCTTGTAAAATCGAAAATTCAAAGGAATTCCCAACGTTTCAGCACTTGGAACCAAATTTTGTTTCAAGATATTGAGGTACATGTTTTTATCCATGGTTCCCTCAATAAATTCTTGATTTCCGACACAAGCTGCAGACATACAAGCCCATACCATGACACTTCCTCCTTCATCCTTTTTTGTAGCTTTCAGGTTCTTCTTTTTGAGTTCCGTATTTGGCTTCCGCCAGACATAGGACATCCCATCAGAGCCAAAAATGTTAAATTTGGACTAAATTTTAGCGATCAAAGAGGTTCCAGAGCCAAAAATGTTAAATTTGGACTCATCTGCAAAGATAACTGAATCCCAGAAACTGTTGTCTTTGAAATCAAGATTTCACCAATACTTCATGAACCTCAGCAGCAAGTTTTTGGGCCGATAATTTTGGGTTGGCTTTAATTTTCCTTACGATAAATCTTTCATCAGCAGGATTGAAAATTTTGTTTGGTGGATTTTTTCCTTTGTCCCTGACGCGATTTTAATGAACAAACTACTCCACTATGTGTTGCACCGTTGATGGACTAAGGTCACAACATTCATTCGATTTTCCGCTTTTATAATGCTGAATAACTAATTCGCCGACTTCAACAGTTGTTCGACGACCAGTTTTAATAAAAAGACTTAAATTGATACCACGTTTCAAAAAAGGTCCATTCGCGTACTTTCTCCACTAAAATTCGTAAAAAGAGATATTTTAAAGAGTGGGGGTAAAATTCTCTCACAAAAAAAAAAAGAACTACAAAAAACTAAGCGAACGGGAAAACAACACATTTTTCACACAATATTACTGTCTTGTTACTGTTCTTTGTAAATTTGTTTTTTAATTTTATAACTGACAGCAAAAGCGAGCAATTTATTTATTTAAATTTGACACTTTTCACAAATCAGGCCAAAGAAATTTCTTGGGCTAAAATTCGTAAGTTGGGGAAATATTTTACTCTCTCGTGAGCGCTCTTTTTTACGAAAAACTACGAAATTTTTAAGTACGCAAACAGGATTTTGTTAAATTTCGTATTTTTTTCGTAAAATTGGACTGTTTTAGCATTGTACGCGAACGGACCTAATATCACACAAAAATAAAAAATATTACAAATAACAATAGCTACAATAAAAATAAGAAAACAACAACCAACCGCGGGTAAATAAAACGTGAAGGTAGGTTAAATTAGGTGTATCAATTAAGCTGTGTTTTTTTTTATCAAATGCTTCATTTGGTATTAAAAAGAGTAAGTATGTAGAATATTTTGGCACCCATTTAAAGCAAAATTATACGTTAAGTATGAATCTATAAGCCTACGTAAAATGTTTGTATGTGCTGTTATAAACTTTGGTAATTCATTGGTTTTCATTTTGTTCTAATCACTGTATTAAATAAGATGTGAGCCACTGTATATAATAAATATTTTTCTTTGCAAGAAATAGAAGACATTTCGTTCGCAGCTTCATGGGATTTTTGTAAGTTTTGAAAATAAAATTGATTTTTATGTGCCAAATGAATGTGTCATTGGGCATTAGGGACTTCATTTGCAGTCAGCTTCATTTTTTGAACGTAAATTTTGACAACGGCAACTAGTTAGTTTTCCAAGTGTCATGAATTTCAAATTCAGAACTTTACTTCACAAATCTCTACTTAAGTTCATAGTACAAGAACTACCAAACACATTATTGTCTACAAAACACTCCTCAGACAAGCTAAGAGTTCATTACTATTTATCTTTTGTATTGTAAAGAAACATTACTTATTTCTTTTTTAAATTGACGAGGAACTCTTTAACAGAAAGCATTAAATGATGTTATGCAGAAAATAAATAAACCAAAAAGTAATAAAGTTCAGCTTTCAGTAGAATGAAAAAACATGTTCAACTGTCATTTTGATAGAAGTAGATTTGACTTAATAGTTAGGGAGATTTCTCTTGACTAACTTTTCAGTCGACTTTCCATTAAAGTTGCCTAATTGGATGGCAATTTTTTGGCAGCTGGCCAATCAGATACTAGAAACTTGCCTGACTTTCAAGTCTCTTATATCGTCTGAACCTGCCATTTTTATAGTTGATATAACTAATGTCATTAAAATGCATTTTTTTCTTGATCATCAGAAAAAAAGACCATTTTTGATATATTTTCAACTCGAATAACTGAAGTTAGAAGGTTATGAATTAAAGTTTCAAGTTTGAAATTAACGACATCTCAAAAGGTTCAAAAAATGTACTTCACTTTATTGGCTTCGTTCAATCTCAGACAGATAGGGTATCCGGATACCTTTTTGTTAGTGATTTATGTGTAAAATAACAGCTGATCATAAACAGCTAAGATGTCAAAAAAACGAATCCAAAGGTATCCAAAAATTTTTGGGGTATGTAGGTATCTGACAGAACAGCTGATTCAACACATGGTTGGATTTCAAAAAACTTTAAAATTAATTTCAGCTTTTTGTATTTGTTGGTAAATAAAAAGGATTTGAGGATATTCTGAAATGAGATCGAAATTCTTCAAAACTATATCTAGGTATTGTCACTTCATAATAGTCGTCTGCTAGGATAGTTTTCTGTTAAACGTAAACTACGTACGTACGTTTTAAACTGTAGATTTCGCAAGTAAATTATTAATCGTATAGAATTCCAATTGAGCTAAGAGGAAATTTAACATACATAGATTACAGATTAAGGTTATCACTTATTTATTAAGTTGTTATCAATTCATCATCGTCTCACGATTCAGTTGAATTATCCATTAAATGTTTTATATTACAACAATTTTGTAGTTTTTATTTTTTGACAGCTATCTCAATACAACTATACAACTCGTTCAATAAGGTATCTAAAAATCCACCTATCCAAGATACCCTATCTAACACTAGATTGAACGCAGCCAATGTCGTAAGTTGTCAAAGGTGCCCCAATTTTGGTGTTTTTAAGAAATTGAATTTTAAATAAAAAATAAATCAATTTTATTTTACCAATGGAATGTAAAAAACTGCAAATTTAACACATTTTAATCAAAAATATAAGAGTAACCAATAAAAATTCAATTTCATCTTTAAGAACTTATAGAATTTAGTTTTGTTTAAGAATTTATAGAATTTAGTTTTTTAAGAATTTAGCAATGAATTGTAAGACAAAATGAAAACCGTTACTTTTCTTGTAAATTAATAGACCTGTTTCAAACAAAGTCATACAAAATTTCATAGATATTTGTAGTAACAAAAAAATATTCACAACAAAATTAAGGTCATTTTATCAGACACCAAATTCACTGGACACGTTTCCCTTCACTTGAAAGGCAATAATCATCAATTTTGTGTAAATCAAATTATCGACAACTAGAAGCTATGTGAATAGGTATAAGACGACGCCCTGGATTTGTTTATAATCTCTTTAGTTTTTGTTTTGTTTTGTGTCATGTTTTTAAATCTACAAAATCATGCAAACCTATTACCTATCTACTTACCTAGCTTCAAAGTTATTCAAGGCAGAACACACCACGATTAACAAAAAGAATTTATTCTCGCAAATATGCTGAGGTTTTATCAAATCCGTATCCTCGTCAGGGAGGACATAATCAGCGGTATTCCGAGATGTATTATATCCCCAGCCAGGCAATGCCACTGAAAACATAAAATTTAAACAATAATTACTTCTCTGACCTTCATACACTAAAGTAGTTCCTAAAGTAGATACAAACCTCTTCGATTTATTACACTATTACATATCGCTATATAAATAAGGAGGAAAAATGACAAAAATGCAAATGACACCATTACAAAACGTGTTAATTTGCGAGCACCCCTATGAATCTGATGGCGTTGTTTAGCCGCTGCCGCCGACACCGACACCAGTTCCACTTCCGAATTGTCATGCTCATGGTCGTCATCGTCCAGTCGCTTAAAGTCCTCTTCATCTTCGGCCGCCGAGAGCAGAGGTCGTCTGTCGGCCTTGTACTTAAAATATGTCATTATTTTTTGAGAAATACTTTTGTTTGTGCTGAGTATATTCTAGGAGGGA
Organism: Eupeodes corollae; assembly: GCF_945859685.1. Taxonomy (NCBI): domain Eukaryota; kingdom Metazoa; phylum Arthropoda; class Insecta; order Diptera; family Syrphidae; genus Eupeodes; species Eupeodes corollae. The sequence continues at coordinate 134,689,428 of NC_079148.1, read as the reverse complement.
GCAAAAACACACAAAATTAAGAAGTACACGCCGATAAGAATAACATGTAGTAAATAATTGAATTGATTGTGATGAATCCAATTGAAGTTAACTTACTTTGTGCGGTTCAGGTAGAAAGGGTGGTTGGTTGAATAACTTTTGTTTTTTTTTTTGTATTATTGGATTCTACTTTTTCGATTCGAAATCATGTTTGTAATCAGTATTGCCACCCCGAAAAGAATGTGCGCAGTAGATCCTTGAAAGTCAAATGACATTTTATTATTAAAAGGCAGAAAGTTAAGTTTTGAGTTTGTACACAAATCGCGATTAATTTCTGCTCCCATGAAAACGTCTTTACAACAGAATTCTAGAATTTAATTCAAAACTTAGATTTTAAACTCATAACAGTTTGACACAATATTTTGGTTAGGATAGACACTTGGGGACTTAAATTAAGCACGATCTGCGTTATGAGACTCAAAATAACAAACAAAATAAAGTAGCAAACAGCCCAAGCTTTAAGGGCTACATGTTCTTAAACTTTGTCAAAAAATTAATACAAATATAATGCAATTGTTATAATATCACAATCTTGATGAATATATCTTCAAAAAAGTGCAACTAAACAAATATAATTTATTTTAATTTTGGAAGGAAAAGCGCATTGAATATTCTACAATTGCAATAAAGTGGTAACTCTGTTTTTTTTATTATCTGGATTAAATGCTACAATTTTGCAAACACTTGTCGGACAGTGTCAAAAATTATACATGATTTGTTTATGTTTTTCTGAATTTTAAATTTTGTTTGTTAATTTAATTTGTATTTAAATTTTATTTATTTTGCAAAACATACCGACACCGAACGATTCCGAATGAATTTCTGCATTTGCTTTCGCATTTTTTTTTTGCAAAGAAAAATATTGATGAAATGTCAGGTGCGAAAAGTTTCCTTAGTGTTGATGTTGGCGATATGATGGAAAACTAAATGTCCCTACTTGGGAGTACTGCCAGGCTAAATTATGAGTAACGAGAGATAAGATAATATAATATGCCATGTTTGATGAAAACAATTAGGCATACATATATGCGTTTTGATTGACTTGAATTTGAAGATGCAAGCACTCCATCAGACTTTTTTTTCAAGATTTGTGGCCGTATATTGGCTATAACGTAGTGAAAGTTGACCTCCAAGTGTTTAATTGTTTCGAGCTCATAGGAATAGTGTAGACACATTTCACATATTCCCACAGAAAATAGTGAAGCAGCGTGAAATCACATTACTTTGGAGACCAATTCTTGGGTCCGTTACTTGAAATGGTGCTGACAACCAAAGTTTTCTTTAGTAAATTAAATGTGACACGAGATGTGTGACATGTAGCTCTGCCACCAGCTATTTTGTGGGAGACACAGCTTCTGCACATCAATTTGTTGTTCAATTGAAAAAGTCAGTAATCATGGCTCTATAGCGGTCACCACTCATTGGCCAACGTTTTGGCCAGAATCTGTTTGAAAAGAATACAGAATAATTGTTTGACAAACCCAAAAAGCACACCAATTTTGCTGATATATGAGTGTCTTAACCTACCCTTGAGAATAATCATGACTTTAAATACGGTGGTCTTGATTATTGAACATTCAACAAATAGTGACCCTCATCGCTAAACAAAATTTCCTTATAAAAATTGGGACCAACGGCAAACTTGGTTTGGGCACATTGTATATGTATATTCGTGTTAAAATGGCGAACCAAACTAAAAATTACAAAACATGAATGGTATACTTTTTAAGTGTGCTCGCGAACAATTTATTCGTTGTAGTGTGGATTGTATGTGGAACGCAAATAGAGTTTGACATTTCAATTCAGTGCAATTCGTTACTACCAAATTGTTTTTACAAAATTTTCTTATTTTTGACAACAAAATGTAAATTTTCTTATCCTAACATTAATTCCAATTGGTTTCTTATAGTTAAAATGTGTTTTTGTTTGAAATTGACTTTTTGAAATGTGTAAAATCACGTTTGTTCGTTCATTCGTTCATTTAGGCAGCATTCACATGAGCGTGACCAACGAACGACGAATGACTTACAAAATGTGATTTTATATACGTTTGAAGACATATTTCCACATAAATTCTTAACAAAACGATAGCAATATAGTTTCTATTTGATTTATGATGCATACTTTTACTTTTCAATAGCATATATTAATAAATTTAAGAAAACAAATTTATTCTTCGCGAAAAAAATTGAAGTTGATACAAACTGTCAAACTTTACTCGCGTTCCACATTATCCACACTCCCAACGAATAAAATAATTGCGCGTACTTAACCTAAAAAAATCATTCTTGTTTTGGTTTCGGTGGTCAAAGTCAAACTTTATTCGCGACGAATTAAAAACTCTCATGTGAATGAAATGTCAAAATCGACGAATATTCGTTCATCGTTGGTCGTGTTCATATGAATAATGCTTTATTGTTCGCTCTCATATGCAAGGCCCTTTAAAATTCTATAACTCTAAAAAATCACCTTTTTGTTACCCAATACATACATTTATGAGAAGGATGGAATTAAAATTATAAAAACAATTAAGCACAATACTAAAATGAAATGAAAAATGTTCTGCTAAGAACTAAACGTCATTTAAAAATCTCCTGCAACTTGCATGAAAAAGTTCCTACATTCGTTAGTGGAAGAGGGTCCTTAAGAAATCAGCTCTATGATCTAGGCCAATAAATTGCCCATAGGCATAATTTCCCATTTTTAAACCCCTTCAGAAAATAAACTATACCTTCAAAAAAGTGTTATTGTATATTGTAAATTTTCAATAATTCTGGTTGCATCGTGTGGTTACTTCTTTTTGCCCTTAATTGATTAATCCTTGCGAAATAAAAACTTCCAAAACAACAACATTTAAGCAATCGTTGTTTAAGAACTTGATATCAATCGTCTGCAAAAAGATTTTAGAACAACAATCGACAATAATTATAATTAATAACTAAAGAGTACAGTTTGTTATTCTATTTTCTAGATTCTAGAATTTGAGATTTAACCAAGTGAAATAAAACAAGAATGCCTAAGAGTAAGGGAGGGAAGAAGAAGCGTATGGGTGGTATTCTAGCAGGAAGAATAGGCAAGGTCAAAGGCGACAAAGGATACAATGGGAGAGGTAAGCGAAAAGGAAGGTGTCCCTTCAATTCCACAGTGCGGACAAAAAGTTATACCGGCTTTGATTACTTATGCTGCCGCTGCCCGAACTACAGTACCCAAATTGTTGACAAGTTTATGTACTGTGGGGTGATGGGACAATAGCTTTTTCAATGCGATCACGTTCTAATTTTCTCTTTTAGGTCTACTACCAATCGATTGGTCTCAGGTAGAATTGACGACCATCCCAAGGGATCTCTACAAGGAACATACCAAAACAGCTTCCCGATCGTACGAAGAGATCCAAAACTATCGTAAAAGCAATGAAATCACTGTCAAGAACCCTTGTCCCAATCCAATTCTATCGTTTGACGAGGTACAGTTCCCCGACCACTGTATGGCCGAGATACGCCGGCAACAGTACTCGGTGCCCACTCCAATTCAGGCCCAAGCCTGGCCGATAGCCCTGAGCGGTGTGAACATGGTTGGGATTGCAAAGACCGGCTCCGGGAAGACGTTGGCTTTCTTGTTGCCTGCCATTGTTCAAATCCACGCTCAGGAACCTGTGAGGCCTGGCGATGGTCCGGTGGCGCTCGTTTTGGCGCCCACTCGGGAGTTAGCGCAACAAATTCAGACTGTGGCTGATCAGTTTGGTTTGGAGGGGCGTGTGAGGAACACTTGCGCCTATGGAGGAAGTAAAAAGCCGCGTCAAGCTGCAAAGCTTCAGAATGGTGTCGAAATCGTCATCGCAACTCCTGGACGTCTCATCGATTTTCTGCAGGAAAAAACCACCAATTTGGCTCGCTGCACATTCCTTGTTCTGGACGAAGCTGACCGGATGCTGGACATGGGCTTTGAGCCTCAAATCAGGCGAATAATGAGTCAGATTCGTCCCGATCGTCAGATCCTCATGTTTAGTGCCACATGGCCAAAGGAGGTCCGGCAATTGGCAGAGGATTTCCTCGGCAACTACATGCAAATCAACATTGGATCCCTTGGCTTGTCGGCCAACCATAACATAAAGCAACATGTTGAAGTGGTCAATGAGATAGACAAGGAAGGCAGGCTTAGTCAGCTTCTGGCTGAAATCTACGAAAAGGACAGAAATCCGGGAAAAATAATCATTTTTGGGGGCACAAAGAAGAGAGTGGACAGAGTATGCAAGAAAATAGCTGCATGTGAACTGAATTGTCGAGCCATCCATGGAAGCAAAGCACAGACAGAGCGCGATCTTACGTTGAACTCCTTCAGACAAGGTAAACTCAACATCCTAGTGGCTACGGACGTGGCTGGTCGTGGTTTAGACGTTGATGGCATAAAATACGTAATAAACTATGACTTTCCGCAATCGTCCGAGGATTATGTCCATCGGATTGGACGTACAGGACGCAAGGACGCTACTGGCACCGCCTACACTTTCTTTAGCAAGAAGAACGTCAAGAGCGCAAATGATCTCATTAAGGTATTGCGCGAATCAAATCAAGAAGTGTGTCCGGAACTTTTGGCACTGGCGGCTGGAGGAGTGAGAGCCGCGTTGGAGGAAATCAATCCTAAGAAAATAATTGGTCTCATTCCAAAGCGTAAAGTTGGCATTGGTTTCGGCGCTGGGGGCCGCGAGATAAGTAGGCGCTTAAGAAAACGAATGGCTGCTGAAATGAGCGGATCCAAAGCTGGGAACCTGACCATGACTATAGACAACAGAAGACCCGGATCCTCTAATGGAGAATCGGAAGATGTAGGTTTTGGAGGCAGAGGTGGTGGTACAGGATTTGGGTCTGCTGCTCCTGTTGAAAGTGCCATGTCCCGACCTAGTGCGTCCTTCGGTGCAAGAGGTGGCGGCTCGGGATTTGGGTCTGTGGCTCCTGTTGAAAGTGATATGTCCCGATCTAGCGCATCCTTCGTTGCAAGAGGTGGCGGCTCAGGATTTGGGTCTGCGGCTCCTGTTGAAAGTGCCATGTCCCGAACTAGTGCGTCCTTCGGTGCAAGAGGTGGCGGCTCAGGATTTGGGTCTGCGGCTCCTGTTGAAAGTGCCATGTCCCGGAATAGTGCGTCCTTCGGTGCAAGAGGTGGCGGCTCGGGATTTGGGTCTGCGGCTCCTGTTGAAAGAGCCATGTCCCGGAATAGTGCGTCCTTCGGTGCAAGAGGTGGCGGCTCGGGATTTGGGTCTGCGGCTCCTGTTGAAAGTGATATGTCCCGATCTAGCGCATCCTTCGTTGCAAGAGGTGGCGGCTCAGGATTTGGGTCTGCGGCTCCTGTTGAAAGTGCTATGTCCCGATCTAGTGCATCCTTCGTTGCAAGAGGTGGTGGTTCAGGATTTGGGTCTGATGCTCCTATTGAAAGTGCCATGTCCCGAACTAGTGCATCCTTTGGTGCAAGAGGTGGAGGCTCAGGATTTGGGTCTACTGCTCCTTCTGAAAGTGGCACGGCCCATAATAGTGCATCCTTTAGTGCAAGGGGTGGCAGCTCAGGATTTAGCACTGCGCCTTCGGGTGGAAGTGGTAGTACTGCTTTCAGTGCAAGAGGTGGCGGCTCAGGATTCGGGTCAGCACAACCCAGTTCTAGGGACGCTGCTCCCAGATCAGACTACCGCAACGTATCCCCTAGAAGGGGAAGCGGATTTGAAAGTAGAGGCGGTGGCAATGGGTTTGGCGACCGAGGAAACGGTAGAGCTATGAGCATTGAAAACGACAGATCAGGTTCAGGTTTTGCATCCAGAGGAAATGGCATGGGCTTCGGTGAAGTTGAAAGCATGAACGAACCAAAACAGCCAGAACTATCATTGGACAATGAAATCATAAACACCATATTGGCAGCAGTAAATGCCAAAGGGGGAGTATCCAAGGCCATCCTGGATCTTAAAGGAGGTGGAGGTTCTCACAGTCGGGGAGGTCCATCAAGTTTTGGTGACGGAGATGAGGCGTTTGGTCGCAACGTCGATGGGGAATTCGGCCGAGAACGACGAAGAAATGACGACAATCTCGGAGGCAATGTCGACCGTGGCTTCGGTGGTCGCGATAGGGACAGTTTCAGCTATAAAGGCGATGGCGGATACGGTGGTAGAGATGACGATTTTAACAGGCGGGACGGCGAAAGATTCCGTCAGGGTGACAACGATGGATTCGACATCAAGCATGGCGGTAGCTCTGTGGACAGAGACGACTTTAGGAGGAGAAATGACAGCGCCTTTGGAGGGGGACGAAACGAAGCGTTCGGAATGTCAGACGATGGTGATTACGGGAGATTCAATAACCGCGAAGACGGTGGATTTGGGGCAGGCGGCGACAGTGGCATCGGAAGCCGGTATGAAGGTGGATTCGGCGGTAGAGGTGACGGTGGTATTCGTAATAGGCAAGAAGGAATTGGTAACCGTGGTGAGGGTGGTTTCGGCTACAGAGGCGATGGCGGCTTCAGCGAGAGAGCCAACAGAAGTGAGATGACATACGGTGGCTCTCATCGACAGAGTGATATATTTTCCCGAAGAGTTGAGAATCCGAGACCAACGGAAAACTTTGGTGATTTCGAAAGGAACGAGCGCTACAGTAGTTTTAATGATCGTGGAATGAGTTCACGGTATGGCAGATATTAATTTAAAACAAAAAAATAATAATTAAATGAATGCTACATAGATATATATTTAAAATATACTTTAATGAATTAAATTCCATCATTCTTTATATTGCATCACATTTGGAGTTCTAGAATTGTTTTGAGATGCGATTTTGAAGTTTTATTGCTATAATATAAAAAATGTGCGCTAAGTCTTTGAATTACTAAAAATGATAATTTAATAAACTAAACAGGTTTTAACTGTTAATTAAAAAAAAATTATTAATTGTATTGTCAACGATTTTTTAAAATTTTTACTTGAATCTAATCCAACGCGAATGAATTTGCCTGTTGATGTCTAAATGCAGGGCCGGACAAAGCATATGTTCAAGATGTGCAAATGTAGGGCGCATTACCAGGAGAAAGAAAATGTAATAAGGTCTTGAGCAAACAAATATGTACTACTACTATTTGCCATTTTTTCAACCCCAAACATTCTCAAAATAATCTTTAAAAAACAGGTTTTCTTATTGCACACTGCATCTTTGTAAGAGTTAAGTGCCTCTGGTCTGGTGCAGAATGCAGATTGTTTCAATAGTTTTTCCCTTTGTTGGTTAATTAAGTGTTAATAGCTATCAGTTGTTAATACTTACTTAAGGTGGCTCTATAGTCCTGTGTGAACTAGGGCCTCACCCAACAAACTTCTCCATCTAGCTTCTAGATGTCTAAAGTTTCGCGCTCCAAGTTGGGTGAGGTCACCTTCCACTTGTGCGCGCCACCTGATCCGCGGTCTTCCTCTACTGCGCTGTCCTGTGGGTGTGGATTCGGAGACTTTCCGGGCCGGAGCATTGGTTTCCATGCGCTCTACGTGACCCAGCCATCTTAGTAGTTGGACTTTTACCCTTCTGGCTAAGTCTACGTCACTGTACAGCTCATTAACCGTTAAACCTATTTTTGCCGCCTCTGCCTCAATACTCCCAAAATCCCCATTGACATCACGCTGAGTTCATCCGATTATGTCAATGTCATCAGCATATGCTAGTAATTGGACAGACTTTTGAAAGATAGTGCCTCTAGTGTTGACGTGTGAGCTCTGCACTATTCTTTCTAGTGCATCACCTTCTCTAAAACCTTTTTTGACGGCGAAAGGTTCTGTCAAGTTGTTTCCAAAATTTATGGAGCAGCGTGGATTCTCCATGGTCATCCTGCACAAACGGACGAGTTTGGCAGGGATGCCAAAACTAGACATGGCTCTATATAGCTCGTCCCTGTAGATGCTGTCATATGCGGCCTTGAAATCGATAAAAAGATGGTGGGTGTCGATTTAGTGTTCTTGGATTTTTTCCGGGATCTGCCCTAATGTTAATATTTGATCAACTGTGGACTTTCCTGGTCTAAAACCACACTGATAAGGACCTATCAGGTTGTTGACGATGGGCTTTAGACGTTCACATATTACGGCAGAGAAGATTTTATAGGCGATGTTAAGTAGACTGATTCCTCTATAGTTGGTGCAGTTTAGAGGGTCTCCTTTTTTCAGGATCGGGCAAACAATACTGAGGTTCCATTCATCTTTAAAGAGCTCGGCATTCAAGCCATCCGCTCCAGCGGTTTTATTAAACTTCAGCTTAGATATGGGAATCTTTACTTCTTCTATGTCGGGGGGACGGGATTGTTGGCTTTCGTCGTCTGTGTTGAATGGATCATCCTACCTGGCAGCGGAATTCAGTTCGTCGTCGCCGTTATACAGTCTGCAGTTTTCTACTAATCTTGCACAGGGCACAAGATTGCCTTTGGCCGGCCCTGTCTAAATGTCTTGAAATTTATTGAAATGACTATGGGATTAAAAATTAAACTTAAAAAGTGAGGAGGCCAAAAATAAAATTAACATTTCATAATTATAAAAATTGATATGGTACAGCTGTGGTTGCAGAAAAAATGGGTGGTTGAAATGTGGAACGATTTATGTATAATGCTCAATATTTTTCTACTCTTTCTCCAAAAAAACTTGAGTTTTGGAAATGAACCGTTATTTTGTTTTGCTGTCAAATGTGACAAAAAATAATGTATTTTTTGTGCGACAGCCGATTAGCACCTAATTGCTTTTCTAATAATTATTGTATGTAAGTAATTGTGATTTTCTTTTTTAAGTTATTATTAGTTTATTTTGAATAATTTTCAATTAAATTTAGTAAAAATGGGGAAAGTGAAGCCAAAAGAAACAAAGTAAAGGCTTATGGTGATCAATCAATCAATCAAATGTAAAAAAAAAACATTAACCGCAGCCACAAGGCTATTTCCTCATTCATTCTTATGAAATGAGCATAGCTACGAAAAAAAGGGCCGGCCATCTTCTGTCATTACAGCAGCTGACAAACGAATTATTTTGAGGCACGCGGCCAATACCAATACACACGGCTCGGCAGCCAAGATTAAAGAAAAAACCGGTATAAAAGCATAGCTACGGAAAGAATTATTTCCAATGCTGAACATTTAAAGCGTCTTAAAATAAAAAAAAACTCATAATCAACTTTAAAAGACGCAACGCGTCGATTTCTGCAGAGCGCATATGTCCTGGACGAAGGAGTGCAGCTTGGTATCTTTTAAGACGAGAAAAACAAATTATTTGGTTGGTCCCGATGGTTATGCCTACAACGTTCATGATCTTCGAGAGGAAGAGCATACTGTAGATCGACTGCACAGCAGTGCCGGTGGTGTCATGGTATGGGGACCTATAACGTGCTATGGCACCATTGAATTGCTATTTCTTACTCGTCGTACAATAACGCCCCTATCCACACCTCTAAGATCGTAAAGTATTGGATTGAGCTCCAAAAAGTACCCTTACTGATATGGCCGCCATACTTGCCTGACCTTAACATAATAGAAAAGGTTTGGGGATGGCTAGCATTTCTTTTCGAGGATAATGTTACAAATTTTCATGGGCAAAAAGTTAATTTCAAATGCTTTATTTGATTGGCTGATATTAAGCTCCAAAGACAGGAAGCATAGGGGGTGCTAATAGGTTATCGGGCAAGGTATAAGTTCATCTGCAAGGATACAGTCGAAGAAAGGATTAAAGTATTCAAAAATGAGGGTTCTAAATGTTTGGGTGGTAATAACATCGTTTATTCGTTTACGTTGCTTGAACAACGTCGCAATGTCTTTTGTTTCACTCTTTTGTATCGTTTTTTTTGTTAACGGTTTCTGCTCCAGTTCATTAAAACAATTCAACCGTAACCCTCATGCCACCAGGAATTTTAACGGTATACAATCGACCCCAACTTCGGTCGTTAATGGATAATTTCAACAAAGTGTAATCGTGCTCGAGGAAGCAGACTCTTGCCGCTCTGATGATCTCATAAAAATCAATATTGTTCAGGGAGCCGCTCTCAATCTTAAGTAACCGCCTACTTACATATACTGAGGAACATAATGGGTCCATAGAGATCACTGCTCAGAGCCTAGCCTAACCCCCCTTTGAAGGTATACCAAATACTATTTTTCCAAAAAGATAAACTCAGAGGAAGAGCACTGTAAAATAAGAACCTTGACTTTTTTAAAGAACACATTTCAAATGACTTCCAACTCTACCAATAAACTTTTCTAAATGTGGTGCTCAGTTTTTAGTTGGTTAAAATTATCTAAAGCAATTGAATAAGCAGCATTTAGCGGTTTTGCAGCCCGTCTCTAATAACAACACAAAAATATCTTCATGAAAACAAATTATAGAATAAGATAAAACATTTATTAATTTAAATAAAGTGTGCCTTTACCTACGCTTCTATAACAATTGATCTCTGTGAATCTTCTGTTATATGGCGAAGATTTTTCTTCATCTTCTTGGCCTTTTTGTGCGCTTTTTTAGCATCCTTATCAATTCCATGTTTACATTTCTTATTTTTCTTCTTTAAAGGTACACTAGCAAATTCTTCTTGTGCTTCTTCACAATTTTCAATTGATGCAATGGCGGTGTCTTCAATTGGAATTAATGTTGTTTTATTGCTATCCCGATCTTTGTTTTTCTTTGATTTCTTTTCTTTCTTGTGTTTTTTGACAATATCTTCGTTTTCAACTAAAGCGATAGTACTTTCTTGTTCTTCAGCACTTTCTTTTTCCAAATTAAACGATCCAAGTGAATTTGATAGCTCCTCTTCAGTTTGCTTCTGTTCCTTTCTCTTCTTCTTTGATTTTATACAATATTCTGTTATAAAAAGTGTATCATTCAACTTGGATTCTTCATCCACTTCCTCAGTTGCTGGGGGTTCCTTTTCTTCTTCTGATTTCCTTTTATTTTTCTTCTTGCTCTTAACAACAGTCCAAGATTCGGGAGTCTTTTCTTCCGTTGTATTGTTTGTTTGCATTTTTAAGAGCATTTCTTTTTCTTGTTGTTCTATTCGGGCCAATTTGCCCGATAATTTGAGTCCATGTCGAGCACCCTTATGCGCTGTTCGACCTCCACATGCAGCAAAAAGTTCCTCATCGGTTAGAGGCTTGTGCGGTGTAACCTTAATTTCGTCTACCTCAATCTTAAAGGGATTAGCTACTTCGTCGCCGGTATTGACTAAAGTTGCAGTAGATAGAAAATTATCATATTTGTCAAGTTTCTTCTTTTTAAGCTTTCGAACGGAGTACTCCTTGGTGGTGATCTAAAAGAAGGAGTCCATAAATCAATGCTGTGAAAGTTGGTGTTTATATATTTTTGTTTATTTACCTCAATAGACTCGTCGTTTTTTCTATTAACTGAAACTTTGTCACCGTCCTTTTTAATTTCCACATTCTTAGCAGCTTCATTGAAAACTCGTTCCCACCAATGATTGTTGAATTCATCAGCTCTATCAACTCCTATGCCCGCATTATCAAATTTAAGACTGGCTTTAAGTGGTTTCGTTATTCCATCATTGTTCTTTCCTAGACCGTCTCCTAAAGGATTCGAAAAAAAGTTTGTATTCGATATTTATGTTGAATATTTCGCATTGTATTTATGCTAACCATCTTTCCATCCATATTTTTCAAGTATTTTTTGTGCGAAACTCATATTTTTGTGAGAATTAAATTTGTTTTTTTATTTATCTGTTTTTGTCTTTTTTGATAATGAAAATATTTTGGCAATAGACAACTACCATGTGCGACATTTGACATTTGTTTGCACTACATTTTAGGGTCTTGTTTGGCAACCTGACATTTCACTCGGTTCTCCGAGACGTAGGGCAGGTTCAGAACACATAAGGGACTTGGAATCAAGACAAGTTTCTAGTATGTGCCAAAAAGTAACCTTCCAATTAAAGCAATTGTAATGGAAAATTGTCTGGAAAGTTAGTCAAAAAAATCTCCCTAACTATTAAGTCCAGTCTAATTCTATGGAAATGACATTTGATCGTGTTTTTTCATTCATGAGAGCTGAACTTTATTAATCTATGATTTTTTTATTTTCTGCACAACTTTAATTAATTGTGTAAAAAGGTTCCTTGTTAATTTTTAAAATAAATAAGTAAAAGCACAAAATACAAATCGTTATAGACTTATCACTTGGCTGAGGAGTGTTTTGTAGACAATAATGTTTTTGGCAGCATTTGTAGTAGAGGTTTGTGAAGTAAAGTTCTGAATTTGAAATTTATGACACATGAAAAACTAACTTGTCGCTTTGGTCAAAAATCACGTTCAAAGAATGAAGTTTTAAGATTTAAGATTTATTTCCATTTCATGTTTACAATTATTGTCTTAGCAAAATAATGTTTAATAATAATGATTAATAGCATAAAGTTAAAAATAAGCATTTAATTATATTTTGTGCATAAAGTATTAACAAATTCATTATTTAAAGGTTAACAGTATTTAATTACATAATGTATTATACAAATCGTTACTCATTAAATTAAAATTATGAAAACTATAGAAGACAAAAGAGTGTTTGACCATGAATTATAAAATCAAAGGGTATCATGCACTTTGTGGTACGGATACCAGTGTAGAGCGCGTTTTCATTAGATATACTTTAAATTTAGATGAAAAACCGCGTCGAAGTTATTGCTGTAAGAGAGTTAGAGAACACTACAAAAAAAGAGATATATTTTAACATCAGATGAAGATTTTTGAATTGGGCAAGGAATATGTGAGAGAGAATATGAATTTATAAGTTCAAAGCAAATGAAGCCCCTTAAGTTGTCTAAACCCGCCCATTTGATAGCAATTTGTGAATATCAATATTTAAAGATGAATTTTTTGGACGTCATATACAATTTTTTTTACTTAAAACTTGTTTTGATATTTTCATCAGCCAAAAGTATAAGAAAATCAAATCATTTGCGATTTCGAATCTTCAAATGTTATTAGTTTCAAAATTATAAATAATATTATTAAAATGTACCCGAAATTCCAAGGGAGGTTTTGAAATGTCAAGGTACGTCTTGAAATATTAAGATTAAATAAATCCGAAAATGTCATTCCATTCTTACAATGGTTCAGGTAACTCCAACGGATTGGAGTGATCTCTTAACTGCCTCCGAACAGTTCAACACAATGTTGCTTTTTCTTCTTCCTCAATCAAAATGAAATGCATGGCTATGCTTTGCATTTTTATATTTTTAAAATTATTGTTTTCAGTTTTAGAATTTATATTTTAAGATTTCAGACTTTCTTGCAGTACTAAAAAAGAAAACAAAGACTAATATTCATTTATTTTATTCGTCGATTGATTTAATCCTTGTCAACAACAACTGTCAAAGCAAATATTCAGATGGTAGGTTTGATCATTTTCGGAATACGACTAGACACCCTACTTAACATTTTGGAAATATATAATCAACGAAAACTTACTCTTAAAATCCGAAACCCATTGTTTTGTTTTGGAAAATTGATTGTCATTTTTGATAGGTCACAAAAACTCCATAAGTTTCTTTTTTAGCCCAATCTCTTATTTCGATTTTTTCCCCCACTCACATCTATACATCAATAGCTAATTTGAAAGAGTTCACCCCGAATACAATTTAATAGCCCTATTATGGCTATCAACTATCAATTATTTGATAACTGATAACTTCTATCAATTTATTGATAATTTGGTATTATGAGTATCAAATGATAATTTTTCACCCATTGTGAATAGTAATCAATATACGATTGTGAATAGGTTTTGTTTGCTGTTTGACGTTTGTCATTTGTGCTGAGTTCTTGTGTTTTGTTTTATAAATAATTTCGGCTGAATAATGTAAGTTGTTTTTAAAACGAACAATAAAATGATAAAACAAAAGATTTTTGATTTTGTGATGCATTTTTTTTATTTATTCGGTTTGCATGAATCTTGCTATTGAATCCCTTATCCGACTGCCTTCAGTGAACATTGCAGAATCATTTAACATATCATGGTTCTTCTTCCTGGGTATAGTTAAATTGAATCCATTTCGGACAAATGTGTCTTTCCAAAATACTTAGCAGTTCACTAAGAATGACAGACACCGTTGGTTGTGCCATACCAATATTAAAGTCATTCCCAACGCTCAATTGGAAGCTTCCTTGAGCAAAGAATTTTAAAACAGCTGCTAGCTTGAGTATATTTGGGATGGATTGTTGACTTTTTATTGGTTTAAGTTCATCGTCAATATCGGTGAATTCATCTAGGAAGGCTTGTTTCGAAAGTCGGAAATTTTGTATGAATCTGGAAACGAATCACAGTAAGTACCTAGAGTAAAAATGGAAAACCTTATTGCCTACATATTTTCGTCCAAATCCATTGGGTTTGAAGCATCTCCCAATGCCCTGCGTATCTTGGCGTGCGTGATAACACTTCTTTCCTCATCATAGTTGCCTTCAAAGAACAATTCTACCGAAGACATCGTTTTAAAATGTTTGTTGCCAATACAAAAAATATCTAACAATTTATAAGCTGTATATAAATAAAAACTATTTACAGGCTGCGATAATTTGATACATTAGGCATGTTCCACAAACTGAACGCTCAATATCAGATTCGGCGTGTTATTAATCTGAAGTTTGAAAATGAAAAAAAATTATTAAAACTTTTATAAATCGTATTTAAATTACAATTCTTTACCATTAACGAATGTTTGATACATTTGTCAACGAAGATTTTGTAGCTGATAGAATATTTGATGGGTATCAATATGTTTGATAGCCGTAATACCGATTTTATCAATAAAGCTATTCACAATAGATCTTTTAATTCACTATTTATCAAAAATATTGATAATTGATCACCATAATACCGATTCATTAATTTTGTTGATAATTATCAACTATTATCAAATATCGTGTTGATATTTGGTAACCATAATAGGGCTGTAAGCGTGTTAGGTGGCACAGTCACGGATTGAACCCAAGACCCCTTGCATGACAGTCCAACGCACTGACCATCACGCTACGGGTAATACCATGGCTCTTAGTGGCACCAATTTTAACAGGAAATTGCAACACCTCAATCGTTTTATACATTTTTATATACAAAAAAAACTTAGGTTCAGATTGTATTCCCTGTTTTCATAACAGAGATGGTAAGTTTATTGAGAGCTCAGTTTTTTCAATATACCTTTTTTTGAATTGTCAGTTCTAAAATCGAAGTGAAATTTCATTCGGGCGAAACTCCTGATAGCTTTTTAAAATCCTGGGGAACAAAAATGTTTCGGGTGAAAAACTTTTCTTGAAATGACAAGATAGGTCTGGAAATATAACGTTTTTGAGAAATTCTATCTACTATATTTAGGATATCTTACTTCCTGATATAATTGTTATTTAAACTCAAATTCAATAATAAGTTTTTATTTTACACGTTATCCTCGATTCCTCTTTATAATCTTTGACTTCAAATTATTTGTTCCCGCAGCGCCCAGAAGAGGCTGTTATTATTTTTTATTTTTTTTTGGGTACGAATTACAAATTAAAGGTTTGTTTGGTAACAGGTTTCGCTATGAAGTTTCAATTAAGAATGTATTGAAAGATCGAAAAACTGAAAACCAATTATTGATGATCTTTTATGATTCATTACAAAAAATTCATAATAGAATAATAAAATAGAGACATTCAACTATTTTATTTCCAAAAATAGCCCATGTAGACTCCAAGTCATCAAACGTCAGAGCGGCGTCAACGAGCCACAAGCCAATGCGAAACTTCACTTTTTATTTTTGTGAAAGAAAGCTCAAAAAGACTTGAAAAGTGCATAATGTTGATTTGATGTTTTTTTCTGGCTGTTTACCATATTTTATATATTTCGTTTTCGTATTTCGTGTTTCGTCTCCTCTCCAGGTCAGGTAGTGTTGGATGGTGATAGTTAAATTCCGAAGGAAATAGATAAAAATTTCAATAAAACTGCCAAAAAATATTAAATTTTTACTTCAAGTAAATAAACCCAAACGTAAAAATATTAAGAATATACAAAAGTTATTAATTTGGTTCGTGAAATAAATTAAAAACATACAAGTGCTGAACAAAAATTCTGTTCAAAGTTCAATGTTGTAACAAAATAAGAAAAGAACAAACGAGATAAAAATTCCATTACAAAATCTCGATAAAGAAAAAGAATTTAAACATTGTGTATTTTGATAACATTCCATTATTACCCAGCTGAAGAAAAAGAGATAAGCCACAAAATACGCCTTTGTTAAATCCTCCTTTTACCTCTAGGCCTACAAAGTCCACAACAACATACAACAAAAACAACAACAGAGTGACCAGCCTCAACCTCGGCCCCATCCCAGCAGTGCAGAGAAAAAGTTATCATCGACGGAAC
Organism: Eupeodes corollae; assembly: GCF_945859685.1. Lineage (NCBI taxonomy): Eukaryota > Metazoa > Arthropoda > Insecta > Diptera > Syrphidae > Eupeodes > Eupeodes corollae. The sequence goes on along the minus strand of NC_079148.1, from coordinate 134,673,014 downwards.
AATATGTCATCAATCGAAGAGAGGTTCAATGCCGCTGTTAATGTTATAAAGAACCTTCCCAAGAATGGTAATTACTATCAAAGACTTGTCACTTGCTTGTAGAGCTTTAGGCTCCAAAGGCTTTAAGGTGCCTTTAATTATTGGTTGTTGCGTAATGTAAAGACTTTAGGAGGTAGAAAAACTTGCTTTGTAAGGTGTTTTTTTTGTTGTTTAACTGAGCAATGAGTGTAGTCTGCGGTTCAGTGCTTAGAACTACGGTTTTCGTGTCCCACATTTTGTCACTCAATTGCGTTGAGTTGTTTTTCTGTTCGAAAATTTCATTTTATAGCCAATTATGTTGCAATTAAATACTTTATGCTTGGCTACTCGTATGAATAGCTTTATGGCCGAACGACGTATTCGCAATTATGTATTCCTCTTCTCTGTGGCTGGTGGACGTAATAAGTATGCATTAAGTGTCTACCCGGTACTCCTTGTTTCTTTCGAAAAATAGGGAGTAAGTGGTGTGTTGCCTGTTTTTGGTGTGACCATAGATTCAATGACGAATGTATCGAGATCTGTTAAGGCTTTTTGTTATTTAAAAGTTAAGTAGACAAAGACTTAAAACGGTTAAGACGTAGATAATAGTAATAGCTGTCTACCTTATTTCTACCAAGAGAAAACAAATATCAATAAATGATTTTATAGAGAAATATGGTAACCTCTTATACGTACGTGAAAATATGGCTTGAAATCTTGTCCAATGGACAGTCATTGGATTGGATTGTTTCTACTTTCATGACATCGATATACCGGCTTCTAACACACTTTCATTTGAGTGATTTTCTTCAATTTGTAGCCATCACGAACAGAAAGTGATAGTTGTTGTCATACAAGTACATAGATTCATACAATTACTGCTATACGTGCAAAGGTACCCAACCTAACAAAGTAGTTCGGTAGCCTTTGGTTTTTTTTCCAATGAAAGTGCCTTATTTTGACAAAGTACTTGTTTATGATGTCACAAAATAAAATTATAAAACCGTTTTTATCTATTTTCATCTGCTTTGTTAAGAAGACTTTAAAATGAAAGGTCATTGGTCTTTTTGTGATCTTTGATCTGGTTTTAATATTCAAATTTATGTGTATTCAAATTGTTCAAATAAGACCTCCTACCTATTAACCCTGAAAAACGAAAAAAAAAACAAATATTTGCTATTTAAACGATTTGTTTGTATTTTATTGTTGTTATGCTAAGCCAGTATCTAATCTTGATTTTTTTTTTATGAATGAACACAATAGATGCAATCTTGAACAAAATTAAAAATGGGCATCAACTAAAACATGTAACAAAAAGTTAGATTTTTTTTGACCTTGTATACATAATATCAACATTAATGGATTTTATTTTTGCACCGTAATACTAATCGTTTGTTAAAAAATAAGTATTTTTAAACTAGCTGACCTGCAAGGCGTTGTTCACCTTTTTTCGATGAGTTTCATTCAATTCTATATTATGTGTCTACATTAAGGCAGTATTTACATTTACCATCAAAATAAAATAAACAAAATAAAAGCCAAATTATTCTTGGTTCTTGCTCCTTTTTTTCTAATCTTGTTTAATTTTTAACATATAATTAATTTAAATACTTCTTTTTAAGATGCCTTGGTTTTTACTAAGTTAAAAATGCAAAGATAATTGTAATATATAAAATAAAACACATTTTTGATCTTTTGTTTTTAAATTCAAAAAAATCAAAATTAAGGCACAATTTGAGTGATTAATATTTGTATTTAAATACTGAAGGATTAATTCATTTTGAATTCTTGTATCATCGACTAAGCAGCTGATTGTGAAACGTCAAAACCAGTGTACTGCGTTCAATCTCGTGTTGGATAGGGTATCTTGGATAAGTAGATTTTAAGATACCTTGTTGAACTAGTTGGATAGCTGTATTGAGATAGCTCACAAAAGGCAGAGAAACATTTAAGCTTCGAAGTCAAAATAGATCGTAATTACCTTCTAAAATTCGGAAGCAAAAGCTTCTTCATCGTCTATTATGTACAGAACATCCTCAAATACAACTTTAACTTACATTTTGTATCTTTTTGTTTACCAGAAAATATTGAACGCAGCCACGTTGTAGCCGAAATTTGTACACTACTTTTGTAGTTGCATTTAGACAATAGGTAGGTTCAGACGACATAAGGGACTTGAAAGAAAGACAAATTTTGAGTATGCAATTAGCCAGCTGCCAAAAAATTGAATTCCAATTAAGGCAAGTTTATTGGACGGTTGAGTGGAAAGTTAGTCAAGAAAAATCTCCCTAACTATCAATTCAAGTAAACTTCTATCACAAAGTAAAGTAAGGGTTTTCGAAGTAAAGTTCTGAATTTGAAATTCATGACACTTGATATACTCACTAGTTGTTTTGGTCAAAATGTACGTTCAAAAAATGAAGTTGACTGCAAATGAAGTCCCTTATATTTGCTGAACCTGCCCAATCAGAATCCCTTGACTACGCAGCCACTACCTTAGCGAATGCCTCCATTCATTATATAAATCGGAAAAAACATTTCACGATAGTAACGTGGATTCCAGGGCAGATAGGGTTACAAACATAATTATTTGTGAAATTAGAAATTGTTATATTTCATACCGAATAAGGTGAAATACCAAAGAAAACTAATGGTTTGATTCGAGCTGTAAAGAGGTTATTATGATCAAATACGTTAGTTTTAAGATATAAAGCCAACCCCGCTGAGGAAAATTGGAATAAGTTTAAACAAGCTAAACATTTTTTAAAATTTTTGCATGACTAGAAATTACGCAAAAAATACTTCAATGTCCCAAAGAAAGTACAAATTTCTGGTCATTTGTTAGAAATGTCTTCGTCGGTTCCTACGCTTGTCTTTAATGACACTCCTTTTGTAAGTACGATTGATAAAGCCAATTTGCTTGCAGCACAGTTTGCTCTTAAATCGATGTACTTGAAACGTAAACGATTCTATGGGACGAATCTTCTTTCGCACTCGTTTAGTTGATAGAGTACTTAAAGATCTTGACATTCACAAATCGACTGACCCGCTATTGTTCTGAAGAGGTGTTCTTCAACGCTAGCAAAACCACTGCGTAGAACAGTGGAACAAATTTGTACATCGTTCTGGAGAAAGTAAGATTATTCCACTTAATATTTCAAAGGCATTTGATAGAGTTTGATATCAAGCTCTCTTATAGAAATGCGTGCTTTTGGTATTGATGAATCTCTTCTTTTTTGGGTTACAAATTATCGTTCGGACCGCTTAATTCAAGTAGTATTGGACGGGTTTAAATATCCACTAAATAAACGCTGGTATGCCCCAATGCTCGTTTTTGTCTCCGACGATCTTTCTTATTTTTATAAATGATCTTTTATCTGAAACTTCTAACCCACTAACACCCAGTACCACAGTGAAATATAAACTTCAGTTCAATTGAACTTCGTTCAATTAGATTTTACGATAAGTAGCTGGCAGCATTGTTCGTTGTTGTTGCGTAATGTGACGTAACGTGTCCACATCGTCACTTTTATGGCTGAAACACATAAACGCTTCAGCTTCGGCTTCGTCTGCGTTACGTTAGGCCTGCTTCGAGGTTGCTTTGAATGACATTTCTATTATTTCATCCCTCCAAAGAGCAAATATTTTGTTTGTTGACATTTTTTACAGCTGATGAGCTGTCAGACAAAGCAAATGTTCAGATAATTGAACTAGAGCTTCCGTTTGGAGTCACATTACGTTACATTACGTTCTTTTCCTTACGATTGTCAAACGAAACGTGAGGTCGAAGCTTCATTGTGATAGCATGCATTGAATTCCTATGGCTGAACTCGTAAACGTCAGGCGAAGCCGAAGCTGAAGCGTGTATGTGATTCAGCCATAATTTATTTATGCAAAATATATGTATATTTAGTAACATGAAGTTCAGATGATATTTTATATTTAAAAAATTTCTTTGAAAAACTTATTACAGTAATGATAGGTTGTTTTAATCATTTATAAATGACTAACAATATTGAGGACAACTTTTTTACTTTCTGTGCAGCGAGTACCTATTTAGTTGAATATCCTTTCTGCTTTATTACTTCTGCGCATTTTTTTGCATTTACCTACAAGCAATGAACACTGGAAAGGAGTTATTTTTGACCACTCTTCTTTAGCAATGCTCCAAAGAGAAGCCTTATTGGTAGGGGGGCATTGAGCATGCCGCTCCAGGGCTTGCAATGCTTCGTTGTCGTTGTCCTGATGAAATATCCAAGCTAACGGAAAATTGTCAGCATAATCCCTATTTAAATGATTGTCCAAAGTGTTCTTGTACATTTTTCCTGTCATATTTCCATGAATTTGCAATAATGGACCAACTCCTAATGATGTAAAACATCCCCAAACCATCACGGAAAACCCTCCATGTTTTATAGTTTTATTTTGTGTATTTGGGATCCAATTCTTTCAATGAAGGACGCCTCACTTAGTGCTTTCCGTCACTGCCAAAAACGTTGAACTTGGATTCGTCGCTCCACATGACCAAATCCCAAAAAATTTGGCTTTTATAAAAGTGTTCTTTAGAAAACCTCATTCTTCGAGCAATATTTCTTTTGACAGGTTAGGCTTTCGTCTAGCTATTCGTCCATTCAAATTTTTTTCTTAACGTCGCCTTCATATGGTTCATGCTAATAATTGTACATCATAGGTATCCTCCATTTTGGCTCTTAATTAACCAAATGTTAAAAATGGATCCACTTTAGAAAGCCTAACTAATATTCTGTCCTCAGCCGGAGTCGTTTTTTTAAGGTAAGTTCTCAAAGGTTTGGTGTTTTTTTTAAATATTGAACTGCGTTCCTAACTTTACCTATAGCAAAACCTAGTAATTTGCTTACTTTCATAACATTTTTGTACTTTTTGAAGCATTTTACAATAATTTTTCTTTAATTTAATTTTTAATAATAGATTTCCTTAATAATAAAACAGTTTTAATACATTTTGATATAATATCTACATGAAATAATATAAAAGTACCTTTTTGAAATAAAATTGCTTAATTATGTGACCAGCCGTTAAAAAAACAGACACTAAGTGATACAGGAAAACTTTCTGAAGAGAATAGGGTACATTCGTTTTGTGGCTTAATTGTATGACCACGACTGTAGTACAAACATAATTCTTTGTGAAATAAGACATTTTTAACTTACCATAAGAAGGCTCTCAAGAAAATTGCGTGGGTATTTTTTTTTTCCAAAGCAGTTTTAAAAAAAATGTTAGTTACCCTAAATATCTCACTTGAATTAAATTTTACATTATATATCGTAACGTAAACAAATACATTTTTGGATAAAATCCAAATAGCTGTTTTTTTTATAATTCAAAAAAAACTGGAAAAAAATGTTGTCACCTAAATTTTACGAATCAAAACTGATTTTATCTGCAAAACAATTTTGTCCAAGGAAAAATAACGTTTTTAACTTCTGGTAAAATTTTGAGTAAAATCGAATCGACAGTTTTTTTTATAAAAAATAAAAACCTAAAAAAAAAATAATATTTAAACTTAGTACAAATTTACTTTCGACTTAAATATCTTTTTAAAAATTTAAAATATTGGCTTCGAACTAATTTTATCTGACGGAATACACTGTTTTCGACATTCAATTCATTTTTTTTTTTCTAAAAATCCAACAGTCAGTTTTTTCATAAAAAATTAAAATCCATAAAAAATAGTACGCAAAATTGGTAAAAATTGATGTTCAGTTCTCCATATCCCTTGACTTTAAATAAGTTTCATCCAATTTGTATTTGTTTATATAAGATTTACAAATTTTTAAGAAATGCTACTAAAATTAGTAAAAATTGGTTTTCGATTAAAAATCTCGTTTATAAAATAGATTTCGAAATCAAACTATTTCAATATATGCAACATATTGTTGGGTTGGTAATTTAAAAAAAATTAAGAATAATTCAACTGACAACTTTTTTGACACAACACGAAAGCCTAAAAACATTTAAAGGAGGCAAACCCACAGACGGAGTGGGAATTTATCAGTATAGGTCGCATCCCAGCCTCTTTTTATATTTTATAGCGAATAGGCTTAAATATATCGAACCCAAAGAAAACTCATGATTTGATTCGAGCTGTAAAAAGGTTATTAGGATCAAAGACGTAAGTTTCCAGATGTAAAATCAATCGCACTGACGAAAATTGGAATGAGTTTAAACAAGCTAGAAAGACCTGTTTTTTTGGATGATCAGAAATTACGCAAAAAACTCTACAATGTCCCAAAGTTCGTAAACATTTCTGTTAATTTGTAAAAAAATGTGCACAACTCTACGTCTTTGTCGGTTCCTACGCTTGTCTTTATTGACACTCCTTTTGAAAGCTCGATTGATAAAGCCAATTTGCTTGCAGCACAGTTTGCTGTTAATTCGATGCTGCCAATGAGTGAATTAACTCTTCCTGTACCCGAAAGCGTAACCGATTCTATGGAACACGAATCTTCTTTCGCACTCGGTTTTGTTGATAGAGTACTTAAAGTTCTTGACATTCACAAGTACGCTGGCCCAGATAGTATCCCCGCTATTGTTCTGAAGAGTTGTTCTTCAACGCTAGCAAAACCACTGCGTAAGCTTTTCCATCAGTCCTATTCTGATGGTCTCTTTCTGAGTGGATTGAAAACAGCATTTGTCCAGCCAGCTCAAAAAAAGGCGAATCCTCCTCCCCCTCTAACTATCATCTAATTGCACTTACATCCCTTCTTTTCAAAGTCATTAAAATTTGATTTATTTTCAGCTTAAGAAATATTTAAAAGATCGAACGCTTCTTAATGACCGGCAGTATGGCTTTCGTTGCGAAAGGTCATGGCATATCTCACCGAACAGTGGAACAAATTTTTACATCGTTTTGGAGAAAGTAAGATTATTGCACTTGAAATTTCAAAAGCATTTGATAGAGTTTGGTACCAAGCTTTCTTATCGAAAATGAGTGCTTTTGGTATTGATGAATCTCTTCTTTTTTGGGTTACAAATTATCTATCGGACCGTTCAATTCAAGTATTTTTGAACCGGTTTAAATATCCACTAAATAAACGCTTTCTTATTTTTATAAATGATCTTTTGTCTGAAAATTCTAACCCACTAACACCCAGTATCACAATGAAATATAAACTTCAGTTCAGTTGAACTTCGTTCAATTAGATTTTATGATAAGTAGCTGGCAGCATTGTTCGTTGTTGTTGCGTAATGTGACGCAACGTGTCCCTGTCCACATCGTCACTTTTATTAAGTTTTTCAACTGTCTTTCCTTGTCTTCTCTTTCTCCCTCTGAGCCTGAGGTAAAAAACACAAGAAAAAAATGTTTGCATTGGTACCCAACCACTATGAGCTGGTTTCCAAATTCTCCAAATTCTCCAAAATAATGTAGGCCGAATTCTTCGACATTCGAAATCTTTCAAAAAATTCCAGATCGTCCCAAAAATTGAAGTGATCTCTTCTCCAATAAATGCATCTTTCTCTTCTTGTATTATATTAAAGTAAAGTTCTCCTCGTCGCTGATATCTTCAAAATCACTTTCACTACTCGATAACATTTTTAAAGAACAGTTAATATTCAATAAATAATATTTTCTGAAAAAACTTATAATTCGCAACGTTGTAAAACACTTACTTCACAAATGCAATTTATCAAATGGCAGCTGTCAAATTGAAATGTCACCGTGGGAAGTGGTTCCAACACTGAACTGAAGTTTAAACGGCAGAATACTTTCGGTTAACTTGAACTGCAAATTGTGTTCAAGGGTTAACCGAAACTGTGAAACCTAATAAATTCTTGCACTGAAATATAAACCGAAAGTGGAGTTTAAAATTCCACTGTGAAACTGGGTGTTAATTGTTTCGCCGATGACAGTAACCTCAGCTTTTCATATCCGTTTTTATATTCTTATCCTTGTTTTGCGGATGTGGACTACTAACGGTAGCGTAGGATAGACCGTGTAGAATTGAATACTTCGAAAATGTAATCCTTTTTACTGTCGCAAAAGCGTAACCCTTCCCAAATGCCACTATCCATGAGTGGTGCTTGCATCGAATAGACTGAACAGTTTTCAGTCCTAGGTATGAACATTGCAAACCACTTGTTGTGGAGTGATCACATATTTGAGATCGTCAAAAATGCTACTAAGTGTTTAGGTTTTCTCCAACGATGCAAGAAGTTTTGTATCCCCTCTGATGTGGGTATAACTTATAAAGCCTATATTTGTCCGAAACTCGGGTACAATTCCTTTATTTGAGCAGGTAATCCTTTAAACCACTTGAGTCTCTATGACAGACAATTAATAAAAAGAGCTCTAAAAATGATAGATGAACGTTGTCTAACTGAAACTTTTGTATCTTTTGAGAACCGTCGTAAGGTTTTATGTCTGTCTTTGTTTTTTCGTTACTTTCATAAGCAATGCTCTAATAAAATAACCAGTTGCATTGCTCTCCTCAAAAAATTCAGCCGTAATACATGTTCTTCTAGGAATGCTCATCCCTTAACCCTTGAGCCCAATTTCGGACGTACTGTAAAGTACAGAGATTCTTTCTTTAGCCCCACTACACGAATGTGGAATGCTGATATTTCCCACTCATTAGAATTTGCAGACATTCAAAACCAATGTGCGTCGGTATCTCCTTTCTAATCCTATCCTCGCTTCCTATATCCATTATGAGGGTATTTATATCCCAATATTTTTAACATGTACAAAATTTCTGTTAATATTCTTTTTCAAAAGTGTAAACCGTAGATTTTAAAATATACATATAAGAAGCAAATTGTCGATTTTTTAGGTCAATTTTGGACAAATTGCAAAATGTTGTTTTTTAAGTCGATTTTGGACAAATTTAGTCAATTCATAAAGGGCTTTGATCCAAGTGTTCGGTAAGAAATATCCTTCCGTCTTTTTCAATTTAAACGGTTGTGGAATGGTCTTAAAAAAGAAAGGCGGTAAACTAAATTTTTTCCATATGAATTCACTTGGGTAATTTTTTCACATTTTTGAACTCTTAATTCCGATTTTCACCTTTTTCGAAACCTATAATTTGATATGCCCTATAAAAGTTTGTAAATGGCTTGACTTTTTTGTCGCAGGCTCTTAGTTTATTTCAGATGTCCTAAAAAGTTCTTATCAAAGTTTTATCAAAATCTGATCAATGGATTTTAAAAGACATTAAAAGTGTGTTTTAAGACAATGGGTTAGAAACTAAGATTTTATATTTTATTATATAAAAAAAAAAAAAACAAACTATAAATATTAAATAAAATAAATTTGACATTACTTTAATATTCACGGAAAATAATATTATGTAAACTTCATTTAAAATTTGTTAATAATACATTTAGAGGCGTATTATCACTCGCGAGTCGAAAATTCGCCTAGAGTCGAATGTTTTGTCGAATTAACAGTTTGGTGTTATTACCAATGGCGAACTCTGTAGTTCGTCTTTTAAATCAAAACTGTCAACATTAACAACTGAAAGTGAAATGTGATTCATTGTCATAAATTTTTATAAAGTCACATTGAAAAATATAGTTTTTTGTGAAAAAAAAAGTAAATAAAAATAAAGATGATTAGCAGCGTTGAACTGTTTTTCGAGGATGAAAATGAAGAAGTAAGAAACTCAACATATTCCTTGTTAAGTTCATAATTCTTTCTCGAATATCTTGCCATTTCGGAAAGAGATTTTTGAATGAAATCCGAAGCAACAAGAATTTTTTTTTAGTCTCCGTTTGTTTTTGGAGGAGTTTGACTTGTTTATCCACAAACTTTCCCCTGCTTCTACGATATTCGTTGATTTTTGTCGACTGGTCTGATGTCATTCCCAAGGGAGCATCTTCAACTTCAATGTCTGCATCATTTGAGTCGGGTTGTTCCACTGTTGCAGTTGAATTTGTTCCAAACGAATAGCAAATTGTCAACGGCCTGTTCCAAAGGGGACAAAAACAACTGACGAAAAGGTCCTCCACCTGTTGCGACTACATCCTTTTTGTTTGTCGCGATTTTCTTCTTCAGTTTTAAATTATAGTCCAGCCAAACCTATACTATTTTATTTTCTAAAACTGTTTTGTAATATTCCTTGTTACGTACTTTATGCCACTCTTTACCCTCTCGTATAGGGGGTCCCAATGCGTTAAGCTCAAGGGCAAACGAATTCCAATATTGAGTTTCGTTTTTTTTGGATGATCCAAAAGTCCAGACAGCCTTGGCAATGTCGGGGTTTGCCTCCATTAGCTCCACCAACTTTGAGAACTGGGCGCTGTTGGCTCTTTCAATCCTATACCAATAACAGTTGTAATTATAATTTATTTGAAAATTATATAATTTGTTCTTACCTTTGTCGATTTGCAATCATTTTTTTTATGTCGCAACAAAAATCTAGACAACTACTTCGAATTAAAAAAAACTGTAATTTTTTCAAAGTCACCAAGAATTACTGTTCGACCGATTATGACAGATAACGACGAGCATTCGCTAATTGTAATAGAACGACCTTCCAATTCGCCAAATTTTTGAATTTTAAGGCGAACGTCAACTTGGTGAATCGCAAACAATAATGCGAAAAAGTCACATTCGCTTATCTTTTTAGGCGAGTCGCTAGTGATAACACGGCCCTTAGTTGTTGTTACAAAATGAGTATGTATTTGCTTTTGTTCTTTAAAAAATAGCCAAACCTAATTTTGCTAGGCGATATGAAGAAAATCAATTTAATATAACTTTGTTAATTGATCATCAGCAATCATTTCAAGATTTTAATTTCACACCATTTTTTAACTTTCTCACTTCTTCAAATTTCATAAATAACAACTTTATTTTTAATATGCCAAATCACTGTTCTATTATCTCCAAACGATTGAATTTAATTGCACAGTTCAGGGCAGAGATCATTAAAGCTATAATTAGAACATTTTGTTAGTAACGATTGTTTCAGCAGGTAATTTATAATCGAACTACGGAAATACATAATTTTAGAATTTTAGAAATATACAGAACTTGTTTTGTATGATAATATTCGAAGTTTGTATATGATTTTGATTGTGTTCGTAATCTGTTCTGTTTTTTTCATACCAATTCCCTTTAGGTTGTTTCCATAAATATTTTTTAGGAGTATATAGCACAATAATCGGTCAATGAAATATTGAATTCTTGAGGTTTGGCCTTTGGGTTCAACTGGGCTCAAAATAAAAGAGATTCTACGTAAAGTATTTTTACATCCTGAAAAATAGACCAACTATTAATTCTACAGAAAAATATAGACACTTAAAATTTTCAAGATAACTCTAAAAATGATTATAATTCTTGTTTTTTTCAGGGTCCTACCAACCAAGCAATGCTATGATGTTGTCATTTTATGGATACTTCAAGCAAGCAACCATCGGACCCTGCAAACAGAAAAAACCTCAATTCTGGGATGTTGTTCGAAAGTATATAACGAATCCTTTATCAAAAGATAATCTCAAGATTAAAAAATGCAATTTAAATCAATTTCAGAGCCAAATGGGACGCCTGGTCATCGTTGGGTGACTTGCCAAAAGAACGTGCAATGCAACTTTACGTCGATGAACTTCGTAAAATCATCGAAACAATGTCATACACCGAAAATGTTGCCAATTTTATGGGAAGTGTAAGTGAGTTGGATAGCATCAATTTGGATGATCTGGAAGCTGTGGCTCCGGGAATTATGAAAGTTGCACGATCCCATCCCAATTCACCATTTAATTCACGTTGCAATAGTCCTGAACCGGGACTAACTGCTAACGGAGAAATTCATCAAAACGGACTCTCAAATGGCTCCGGAGGCGAAAGTGAAATTGATACTTTTATGATTTCTAAATCTCATCATAGTCAGACTGTTGATCAGTCTGATGATGAATACACAGATACAGTGGAGGTGGGTTTTCTAAATTTGTCATTTTTTGATCTTTTATATTTTTTTTGCTTCACCATCTGATGATTTATAAATGAGTAAAATGTGCTTCTTCCTCTCCTCACGCTCGAAAATCTCTGTTAATGTCTCTCTCTCTCTCTCTCGCTCCCCGTTCGTTGGGTTTTTGGTTTGAACTTTTGAAGGATAATCATGAGATGCCTTCATTTCGAAAACAAGTCAAATCGCAATACGTTCATCCGTATCATAGTGTAAGTCGCATTTTTGCTGTTTCGTTTTAAAAAAAAAATATAAATGTAGTATATTATTGGTTGAGGTGGTCGTTTAGTTTGTTGTTTGTTTTTGTTGATTTTTATGATTCTTCTGTTTTGTAATGATTTTGAGATTTTTAGTCGTTCAATTTTCAGTCACCAAGCGAACTTAGTGATTTACCTATCCTAGAAAATAGTTCAAACCACAGGACTAACGATACGAACCAACTTGTTTTGGAGCAAATTCAAAGCACCGTGCGTCGTATGAGTGCTGATTTCGCTGCTATAAATCAACGTATGACAGCGGTTGAGAAGAATTTATCCGACGTCAGCTCTGTACTTAAAAAGGTAAGTTTTTTCTAATACAACTTAAATCTAAAGCTATTTAATGCCTTCTTTGATTTTGAATCCATGTAGATGCGTTTACAAAGAAAACCGGAATGGTGGCCATTTCAGGACATCTCACCTCAGTGGTTTGTTTTCCTAATATTGTGGCCGTTTTTGGCTAACCGCCTATCACGTATGATGCAACGAAGAAAATAAAAACTGAGAAAAAAAAGCAAAAATAAAAACAATCCAGGTGTATGTGGTGTAGTTGTAAATCTTAACAAGGAAAAGCATTCTAATCATTCTAATTTTCTGTTTTTAATTTTGTTATGTTTTTATTATTATTTTAAATATGTTTTATTTTATTTTGTTATTTTTTTTTGAGATGAAACTGCATTTTTTGTGCTGCTCTTCATTCTAAATGAAAAAAAAACTATATATCGTCGCCGTTCTATTAAATCTCCCTTACTCAATTTTTTTTTGGTTTTGAGATATTTGCATTTAAAGTTTAAAATCAATATGCGAATTGATAGATTTTGGCAGTTTTAATTCCTTATATTTTTAAAATGGTCCATCGTAGAGCTAAGGGTGTTTTGAGAGAATATAAATGTTGGCATTTGCATGAACACGACGATATCGTCGTCGGTCTTTGAAAACTCCCTAAGTCCATTTTCCCCAAAAATGAAATAAATACACTGAGTTCATGCAAATGACAAAATTTATTATTTATTTTTCAAAACTCCCTAAGCTTAACGATGCACCATTTTTAAATTATGAAGAATTAAAACTCCCAAAATCTATTAATTTGCATGTTCATTTAAAACTTTTAATGCAAATATCTCAAAACTAAAAATGTACTTAGGGAATTTTAATAGAACGACGACGTTATTATATTCTGGTTGTTAAAATGTGAACAAAAGAAAAACAAAACTCCATAAGGAGATATTTATAAAGTGCAATGGTTTATGAAACATGACGATTGAAGCGAATAAAGGCATCAATAATAATTATGATAATAGGATGATAGGTTTATTTTTGAAATTAAAAAAAAAATAAAAACAAACGATTAAATTTAAGTCAACATGATGGGTGAACAAAATAAAAATTAAAATATAATTATATAAATTATGAAGTATGTATTTAAAGGTCTTATTTCGCTTATACAAAACAAATTTATATTTAAGTATTTTAATATATTTTTATTTTTCTGTATTTTGAGGTATAAAATAAATTGTTTTTATATATAAAAAAATCGAGCATTTGTATTTTATGGCTATTTTTGTAATTTTTTCAATTTGACACTAAAAAAGGAAACAGAAATTATGTGGTTCTTTTTTTTAGGTGTTTACATTCGAACTCGTCAGTTTAAGACACCCATTAATACAAATATTCCAGATTTGAATTATATATCTGATAGTATTGCAAAATGAATAGGAAAGCCAATATGGTGAAGCAAAACAGTGATATAGGTGAGTAGTAAGTCGGGGAGTCATTAGCTCATATTTTGGGAGACGTCTTTCACCCTTTTGTCAATTTTTAGCACATAAAACTTTCTCACGACCATTTGAGATGGGTTGGTCAGGTTTCGTCACATCATAAATTAAAGGAAGTGTTTTTGTTTTGAGACTTGAGTTACGCAAGATCCAAGCCCTTTTTCAACATCCAAAAAAGTATTTGTTTGAGACGCATAATTGTAATTAAGTTCCTATTTTTATTCTCTTGGTCTTAGTTCAAATTCTTTGGGGTATGGAATTGCAAAAACTTTTCTTAGATATTCAATTTCCATACACACTTTGGCCATAGAGGAAATATATTATATACATAGAGGAAATATATATATATATTAATATATTTCCTCTATGACTTTGGCCTTGAATCACATAATCAAGTTCAATCAGCCGTTCATATTATTTATTTTTTTGTTGAGACAGGTAAATATATTTTTGTATTTCTTTCGGTTTATAGAACAACAAAGTTATATACCCTTTATATGGGTAAAGCTTTCTAATTAAAACATCTAAAGTTCGATCTACTAAAATAGAAAATAAAACAACATTGTAATGAAACCTGTTTTCATCTTCGTTCTTTCTTCTTTTTGCTTTTGATGAGTTGTTTCTTAATAGATATATAATTAATTAAAAATGTAAGTACATATCTATCTTAAATTTTCATGAATAATTTGTACCTATTATATATAAGATAGAAGAATGGGGGTTCTAGTTGGCAAAGACCCAGTAGTTACTCGCCAGGTGCATAACCTAGTATTTTTAAAAAGCACTAATCGACGCAAGCTTGGTCTGTGATCAGACTTGTCACATTCTTAAAATGCTGGAGACATTCAGTGGAGTAATACAATTTTAAAATTAATTTCTCCTAAAAGATTTAGCCCTTTTTCTCTTATGTAGTATTTGTTAAGTTATTTCTTAATTTTATAAATTTAAGATAGGAATCACTAATTAGCTGCGAGCAAAAAAATAGCAGTGCATGGAAAATTATTTTAAATAAAACATAAAACATAAAAAGAGCTTTGGTGTTGGAAATGTTTTTAAGTAAAACTCCTTAAGATTCATTAAAATTTATTTTTAGTAAGAATAGAATTTAATTTATAGCTAATTACCTAAGCAATATAAACCTAATTATAAAGCGAGCAAAATAATAGCAGTGATTTTCTTTTTCTATTAAATTAAAATAAAACAAGGGCACAAACAGTTCTTTTTAAAGGTATTTTTTTAATAAAAGCTAGTAATTGGTAGCATGACCATTATTTTTAACAACTGCTTCACAGCGACGTTTCATTGATTCCACAAGTCACTGATACCTTGATGGTGTTATTGATTGCCAAGCCTGCTCAGCAACGCTCCATAACTCTGTTATTTTTTGGTTTTGCCTTGAATACTTCTTTTTTAATATCTGCCCAAAGATTCTCGATGGGATTGTGCAGGCCACTCTATGATCTCAATCCTATTATCTTGGAACCATTGCCTGGCTGCTCTGCTGGTATGCTTTGGGTTGTTATCCTGCTGGAAGACCTATTTGAGCTGCATTTCGTATTCGGCATATGGTAGCATGGTGTTTTAAAGGGTATCCACGTAAGAGTCCAGTATATTGGGCCAACTCCATACTGGATCCCCCCATGCTAAATTATTTTTGTGATGTATTTGGGGTTGTATTTCATGTTCGAGGTCTTCTCACAAACAGCCGAGATCCTTTACCACCATAGAGAACCACCTTGCTCTCATCGGTCCAGAGAATGTTTCGCCACTTTTCAGGAGCCTATAAATGCTCGCGCTCAAACTTTCACCTTTTAACTATATAGTTCTTCTTTAAAAGTGGAACCTTTATTGGACTGCGAGCATTTAGGTTATGCTCTCTTAGTATTCTCCTCAACGTATGCACACCGCACGGAAACTCAAGCTCGTCTGCAGTCTCTGTAGCTGCTGCTGTAGGATTATTCCTAGAAAAGCGAACCATACATTTTTAAAAGATGGTGTAAGAGTTTGCTTCCGTCCCCTCGCTTCTGCTTTTCTTTCAAAGGTTATGGCGTTCCGTATCATCTTTGCCGAACAGCCAAGAAGTTCTTGAATCTTTTTATAGGATTTGTCTTTCAAAACAAGCTTTTTTATAATTTCTCGTCACTTTAAATTGAAAAATTCGATAATTTTATTGTAATTTCAATGCAAATATAAAAGAGAATAACAGGACTTACTTTTTATCAATTTTGAAATCAAAAGTTAAATTAAAGCTTTTATTTAAATTAAATTTGTCAATCACTGCTATTATTTTGCTCGCCTAAAATAATGAATCACACTACACAAAGCGCCATTTAAACAAAGCAATGGAAATTTACCGTTAAATTATGAATTGCACCTGTAAACATAATTACTCTGAGTACCAAAATACAGTAGAGTTGCAAAAAAGTGGCTGTGCTATTGATTTATGGAAAATTATAGGTTCTTGCCTATTACACATAACATTTTAAGGAAATTCGAATTTTCGGTTTTTGACCAAAAACAACAAAACGAAAAAAAACGCCTAATGTTAATCAGTTGAAAACCTTAATTTTTAAACTTGAAGTCAATTGACCCCAAGGTTTGGGCTGTAGGGGCCAGGACAGACATCTCTACCATCGTTATGTCATGTTTGATTAAAATCTCGAGATTGAAACTTTTTAAGAATGCAAAACTTGCCATATAGTTCCCATATGTCAAAACTAAAAAATTGTCAATTTGATTTTTCGAAACATTTCCGTCAAAAACGTTATTTTTGATTATCTCGGAGGTAAAAACATTTTTGTTTGTAAGATATTCGAAGTGCCCAATTTTATCCGGATTTTTTGTTTGTGAACAACATGTCAAATGTACAGGGATCTACATTTTGCGGTTTCAAAAGTAAATGTAAATAAAACACATATGTATAAAATATTTTTTTTTCATGATATTTCTTTTTTATTATAAAGTTTGGATGTTGACATTATGTGTGAAACACTACATCATTTAAATAACCACCACGCGAATTGTTGCAAGCATCGATTCTGCATAAACACGGTCTTTCGCGTAGACGCACAAAGAAAGGCCAACGGTGTCAAATCGCATAATCTCGGTGGCCAGTTGATATCTCCACGACGAGAAATTACGCGGCCAGTATATGGGCTGCATTTGCAGTCAACTTCATTCTTTGAACGTAAATTTTGACTAAAGCAACTAGTTAGTTTACCAAGTGGTATTAATTTCAATTTCAGAACTGTACTTCACAAAGCTCTACTTTAAGTTCATAGTACAAGAATTAGTAAACACATTATTTTCTATAAATCACTCCTCAGACAAGCTACAAGTCTATTACGATATGTCTCTTGTATTATAAAGAAATATTACTTATTTCTTTTTGAAATTGACAAGGAACCCTTTTACAGAAAACATTAAATGGAATTATGCAGAAAATAAATAAATTCTAGAGTAGTAAAGCTCAGCTTTCACTTGAATAAAAAAAACATGATCAGTTGTCATTTTGACATAAGTTGACTTAATAGTTAGGGAGATTTTTCTTGACTAACTTTTCAGACAATTTTCCAATAAAGTTGCCATAATTGAAAGGCATTTTTTTGGCAGCTGACCAATCAAATACTAGAAACCTTCAAGTCCCTTATGTCGCCAGAACTTACCCAATGTCTCTTGCCATAAAGCCATATTCGCTCGCTCTGGCTGTGTGTGAAGTGGCACCGTCTTGTTGAAACCACATTTTCTCCAAGTCGTATTCTTCAACGACAATTAAAAAATGTCGGTTATCATGTGACTATAACGTTCCGAGTTGACGTGACAGTCGTTTTCGAAGAAATTAGGTCCAATCAGGCCTCCGGACCAATGTTGTGAATGTTTAGCTGGCTTCCAATGTTGTGTGAGCTGGAGTTTATATGAATGTGGGTGTAGATCCAAATGCAAAATATGCCACAATTTGAAGTAAGAAAATCCTAATTCCTGAGAACGACAATCAACAAATTCGGGTCTTCTGTAACAATTTTACTTACAGCAGCGATATTTTAAGTGGTCCAAGTGAAACAATGGTGAACAGCCCTTACAATATCTGCAACCAATCCAGTCTCTTCAAATTTCTTCACAATTTTACAAATTGATTGAGTAGTTGGACGATTATTTAAACCATACTCTCCTCTTAAAGCACGATATGTGGCTGTGGCAGAATCAGCATTTTTGAAGTAGGTCTTAACAACTTTTATGCGTAAATGTCTGATTTTCAACAGAAAAAATAATAGTTTAAATAAAACTTAGTTTGACAGATGTCAAATTATTCAAGTCATGTTATTTTGAAACCAAAAAATGGATAGCCCGGTATGATATAAAATTTGATTGATTTTAGCAATTTCTTATTTCCTTATTGTTTGATGTTATTAGCTGCAAAACAAAATTTATTAGAAGTCCAAATATCTGTTGGTTCTTGAGATATGCCTGATCGACGAAAAAAGGAATCCCAAGCGAATGAAGCTACACATACACACACACACACACATACACATCTATCTAAAAGCCTTTGATTTAGACTATAGGGACCTTAAAAGGCCGAGAAATTTCAACATTTTAAATTCGACAAATCGGACCTATTGGACAATTTCAGACGATAGAAGGGACTTGAAAGTTAGACAAGTTCCTTACATCTGATTGGACAGCTGCCAAACAAATTACCTTCCAATTAAGGCAACTTTAATGGAAAGTTAGTCAAGAAAAATCTTCCTAACTATGGGTAGGTTCAGACAATATAAAGGACTTCATTTGTAGTCAACTAAATTCTTTGAACGTAAATTTTGAACAAGGCAACTAGTTAGTTTTCAAACGTCATACATTTCAAACTTGGAACTTTAATTCACTAATCTTCAATTCATTGTACAAAAACTACTAAAAACTTTACTGTCTACAAAAAATCCTCGGGCAAGTAACAAGCCCATCACAATTTGCCTTTTGTATTGTTAAGGAATATTACTTATTTCTTTTTTAATTTGACACGGAACCCTATTGCACTAAGTAGACTTGACTTGATAGTAAGGGAGATTTCTCTTGACTAACTTTCCAATAAAGTTGCCTTAATTGGAAATCAAATTCTTGGCAGCTGGCCAATCAGATACTAGAAACTTGCCTTACTTTCAAATCCCTTATGTCGTCTGAACTTGCCCATTTTAACTCCTTGGTACATATAGGAACGAAGAAAATCAAGAAAAAGCGTGTCTCACGATTTTTGGCGGTCTATAACTTACTACGCGGATGCGATATTTTATAAGACTTTAGACAACCTTTACAAAAGTAAGGTGTAAACAAAATACCAGCTTACTATCTCTCACTCCGAGGTTGACCCTTTTTTCGCCTAATTTCACCGGATTAAAAAATTAACTTTCCAAAGCAAAGGCTCTTACATAAATCTTCTATACCTGTTTGCTAATTTTGTACAATTAAAAAGTTATGAAACATAATCAAAATTATGACCTTTAGTATGAAACATAAACAATTTGAAACCTCCAAGTTATTCAACCATTTTAAGGAGCTCCACTTTTCTTTTAGTAACTCATTGTTCCTATTTGAGTTCGTAATTTCTGATAATAATGTGATCTGAAACCTAACCATCGTCAATGTTAGCTTCATTTAGCTTGATATTAGACCTGCATTTAAATAACGAGTATAGCTCATCAAAAGTCTCATAATTAAGACAGAGTGAAAAGTGTAGACTGCCGATACCAATGGAATTCCCCTATATGGAACGAGAGCGTGAGTACATCTAAACATTCTTCTCTAACCGCTATTGTTCCATGGATTTGTCACATTTTTAATGGATTACCATGAGCTGCGCATGCCACCCTAAATTAAATAAAACTAACAACAAAAAAGTTGTAACGGCCAAAATTCTAAAACATATATAAGTCGTCGTTAGTGACGACTCGACTCGACTTGACGCTACGTTAGCCCACCCGTTCGTGTGCTGAGGAGTGAGGAAAAGACGGCTCAAGCGGCAACACGGCATGCAACTATTTTTTCTATGCAATGGTATAATTACCTAAGTCACATATTATTACCCCCGTCTCCATCCCGGACCCCGTATGATATGATGTGCATTGGTGTGCGTATCTATATCTAAACGGCTGTTACTTTACATCACAAAAATTCACCCCTCGAATGTCAATGCAGGGATGAAGATGAATATAGGCAAACCCCTCGCAAAGAAACCAGCATTTTTAAAAAACACGATACACGAACCAGCAGGAGCAGATGTTCCTATATATGTGCTGTGTACACAAAATACAACTCCGCTACCGTCGTCGAAACATTGGATTGAACATTGAATTGAATTATATTCGTTTCGTTTTCGTTCTTCATTTTAGGGAGAAGGGACCGCTCTCGTTTTTAACTCCGACTTCGACGTCTACATCGACTTCAATTGAGTGTTCGCCAAGATCGCGTGCTCAGTTCCAGAAAGGATCTCGTCGTGGAAAGTTCATAAATTCAGTACGAACTACGAAATAAATTTTAAAAAGGTTCTAAGTTTTAATTTAACACCAAAAAAAAACCTTAAGCTAAATGTTGTGTTGTTAAAATAAGAAATATTTAAAAAAATCTAAATATGTCACGTCACAATTATACCAATCCGGCCTTTTGCCAAAATAGTGAATTCTATCCATCATCAGTGTCGTCGGTTCATCGCGAACAAGACCATCAACAGTCTTTTTACAATCGCAGTTTGAATTTTTCCACCTCTTCGGCTTCAGCTTCGGCATCGGGTTTAGCGACGACAACGAGGCCAGTGAAAAATGCTCGCGACGGTCCACTTCGCATTCAGCGAAGCGTGTCTACGCGATCGTTTCGAACGTTGTCTCATAAGAACACACCCGTCGAGAGACGCTTCGATGCAACTTCGCCACCTAGACCTGGCCCTAAGCCGGGGGTGCATTTAAATCGAACAACTGGCCCTTTTGAATCGCGATCGGGAAGTGGCCGTTACGCACTAGTGCCCGTCGAGGAATTGCCATCAACACGGAAAGACCGCTACGCCATCGTTCCTGGTCCGGAACCATCGGATATCGTTACACCTCGGAGGTTCGTCAAGAGTCAGGACAATCTAGATCGGTATTCTCATTTGCCCATTGATAATGGTCCATCTTCAATGCATGAAGAGGAGTCATCGGAGCAGTATACAAGTCTACCACCGATTTCCATGTATGAGGAACAGCCCCGGATGAAGCCAGCTTTTTCCAGTGATTTCGGAAGTAAGACATTTGTGCTCGTTGACCAGAAGAGCAATCAACGTTATGCCATGGTCCCGACGGCAGAAGATGAGGAGCTTGTCGATGATAACCATGAAATCATCCAAATGCACAATGGAAGAGCCCATCGCTATGCCGTGATACCAACAGAAGATGAGGAGGAAACGTGTCTTAGCACATCAGATCTCAACCAGAGTCATAGTAATCATGATCCTGCTTCTCGCACCCCTCTACAGACGTCCACCCCACAAAAGGGGACCATGATTTCCTCGTACCCAAACACTCCTCTGAAGAATCCCGCTGCAACTAGGAAACTCCATGAATTACTGTCCACCCCAAGGAAGACTCCAATCAAGAGGACAATGTCAACTCCCAGGCACAGTAATCCCAACACTCCACGTTACTACCAAAGTCAACAAATCTATCCCAGCCATCCGGAGCGGAAGAAGGAGCTGTCTCCCCATAGACTCCAGTACGAGTGCCCCCAACAGATGCAGAGACATGCCCAAGTGGATTCTCGGACAACTGCTGTGATCCAGCCGAGAGTGGCAATGGCTGTGAATCCAGGCGACGAGAGCCTGAACAAGACTTGGGACAGTTCTTATCCACAAAAAGTGGCAAATGCCACTGCAACTTTAGCCGTGGTATCGCTGATGCTGATTCTAGGAAGTGCTATGAATTCTGGCCTTTGTATCTATATGATTGCTCATGTAAGTTCTTTAGCAATGCAATTTGAAGTTCTCTTATTTACATATCTTTTCTTTTTCAGATGGGAAAATCATTCTATCTACAGTTCAGTCTAGCTGCAGCTTTCTGTGGCGTCGGACTTGGATTTTTGGGTTTCCGATCAAGACACAGCGAATGGTTGCCAAATCGTAGCTACACTTCAGGCTATGTCCTTGTCACTTTGTTCTGCCTGCTTAAATGCTGTGGATTACTTGTGTTGCTAGCATTGGATCCCTATCCAGGATTTGCCTTGCATGATGTCACAACTGGTGTGATTCTAGGACTATCGGCATTTACTATATTTTTCATTGGACTTGGAGTCGTTGGATCTTTTTGGTGCTACAGACCACCACCAGATAATAGGGTTAATGTTGTTTATTGAATAATATTTAATAAGTTCATAATATTCTCTTAAGTATCTATATAATTTGTATTTTAGAAATTAGACATTTTGTAAGACTGTAAATAGGTTGTAAACTTAACGGTTGAATATTTATTCATTAATTTATTCCACTTAATTGTTATTTTAAAAATTAAGTTATTTATCAATTTAAAAATTATATTTTTATTTTATGTAATGAAAATGGTTGTAAACATAAAATTTTACCGAATAAAAAAGGATTTTTATACAAATTTATAACTAAAGTTTTATTTTGTATTGGATACATATCTTGAAAACATATTTTATTTGGAATGTCTCTTATATCGGTGGATGTGAAAAAGGAAGGGTTTTATAATGACATTATTTTTTCAAGAATGAAATTTTAAATTAATCGTTTTGATACGATATTTGAATTAAAACACTAACCATAACAAAGGAGACGACAATCACAATTTAGAATCGTCTAGGGATCGCTTTGAGCTCTGAACAACGATTCTTGAAAAACTTGACATCGCCTGACAAGCAAATTCTGTGTTCCATTGGATGCGTTCAATCTCAGAGAGATAGGGTATTCGGATACCTTTTTGTTAGTGTTTTTCGTGTAAAATAACAGCTGATGAAAAACAGCTGAGATGTCAAAAAAGGAATCCAAAGGGATCTAAGTATTTCTGGGGTATGTATGTAGGTATCTGACAAAACAGCTTATTCAACACATGGTTGAATTTCAAGAAATAGCTTTTGATCCGATTAAAAAATTGTAAGAAAAAATTCTGATTCAAAACTGGAAGAATTTTAAAAAAGAATTAGAGAATAATATCATTTAGTTGTTTTGACAAGAAAGTTCAATCTTCAATCGTGTTCCATTCGCGTCAAAAATATATATTTTTTTAATAAAATCGATGTTTACCAATGGAAAAACATATAAGTAAAAGAGGAGGCAGATCTGTATTAAAAGCAAATGTAAAAATATTTTGATTGCAGCATTGAAAGATCAATAACGTCTTAATCTATGTTTTGACAGATCTCAATAAAAGTGATTTATTTTTGCGTGGGGAATAAAATAATTGAAGAAATATAAAATAACAGTGAAGACTTTAGAATAACACTCAACATTTTTGCATTTTAATAGTTTTAATAGGGAGATAATGATCTTCCGAACTTAAAATGTTTTCCAATATGAGAATAGTCCGCTATTGGGCAACACAAATTTGCGAATTTTTACTTTAGAAAACTTAATTAAAAGGGTAATGGTACTGCAACCGTATAGTTGTGGCGGCTTTATAGCTAGCTATCCTTTTCCATTGTAATGAAATAAACATCCTATTTTTATCTCTTCAAAAATACAATTTTTTGTTTTATGATCAAAGTGAAACATCTTATTAGAACATCGTGCAGGATCTCTAAGTGGGATCAATTTTTTATCTGATCTTTAATTAGGTCACCCGTTAATTTCATTTTTCGACTGTATATAGTCTTTAGTTTAGTATACACTATTGGGAGCCATTTCAATATTGGTAGATTTTTCACAAAACATTGGCAAGGTTCGGACAATATAAGGGACTTAATTTGCAGTCAACTTTATACTTTGATCGTCAATTTTGACCAAGGCAACTATTTCGTTTTTCAAGTGTCATGAATTTCCAATTCAGAACTTTACTTCACAAACCGCTACCTTCAGTTCATGGAACAAAAACCACTAAACAAATTATGGTTTACAAACCATACCATACCTCAGGCATGCTTAAAGTCCATAATAATTTGTATTTTGAATTGTAAAAAATATTACTTATTTCTTTTCCGAACTAACAATTTACAGAAAACATTTAATGGAGCTGTGCAGAAAATAAATACATATGTAAATTATAGAGTAATAAAGTTCAGCTTTCAGTTAAATGACAAAAACATAATCAACTGCCATTTTGACAGAAGTAGACTTAACTTGATAGTTAGGGAGATTTTTCTTGAGCAACTTTCCAGTCAACTTTTCATTAAGGACGCCTTAATAGCTGGTCAATCAGATATTAGAGACTTGCCTTACTTTCAATACCCTTTTGGGGTCTGAACCTATTTTCTATCAACCTTGTGAACACTTAATTTTATCTGTCAAAAGTGACAGAACTAAAATTGACAGTGAAACGTCAGAAAATTTTTGTACTCATCTTAACACCAAAATGTTTGTATTTTAAAATAATTTTAGATTGTCTACTAAAAGGAAATTGTTGTTTGGAAAGAAAATCAATTTTTTGAGCAGGAAGCAACTATTTACATACAAAAGTTTACAGGATTTTGAAAGAATTTGAAAACTACGAAAATCGAAAGAAATAAGAAAGTCGTTTTTGTCTGCTTCATTATTGTTTAACTTTTTTATCTACATATACGAGTATATATACAAATCAATCCCACTTTGTTGTAATGTTATAACTCAACAATGCCCTTACAGATTTGACTAATCTTGGTCTTGAATTATTCGTGGAAGTCCAGAGAGGGTTTGTACGTAAAGAAAATTAAAAAAAAAATTTTGAAAAGGTTTAAAATCAACATCTTTCTATACTCCCATATACAAACAATTTGTACTAATACTTAAAGAATTCCCGATTTGTTAATTACCATGGAAATGGACAACGAAGCTGTAATAATAATTGAAGAAATGTGTCTAACAATTGTAAATAAAGCATTGGCACAATTGGGTACTGCCATGAGATACATGATCTTTTTGATCGTGAATTGCAATGTGAGCAGGAGCTCAATTCAAATGATTTACATACATTTATTTGTACAATCCAATGTAACCAAATTGAATACTCTACAAAAACATGTGTATGACACAATCATGAAAGCTTTTTCCAATAATACAGGTGGATTATATTCCTTGGATGCACCTGGTGGTACAGGCAAAACTGAAAATTAGTTCTTTGATTATATTATTACTTACTTACTTACTTACTTAAGGTGGCGCTACAGTCCGGGGCGGACCTGGGCCTCAACCAACATGCGTCTCCAGCCAGCTCGGTCCCTAGCTAGCTCTCCAGTTTCGCACGCCAAGTTGGTTGTGGTCCTCTCTCCCACCTGGGTGCGCCACCTGAGTCGCGGTCTTCCTCTACTGCGCCGTCCTTCGGGATTTGATTCGAAGATCTTCCAGTCTGGAGCGTTGCTGTCCATCCGCTCTACATGACCTAGCCATCTAAGCCGTTGGACTTTAATTCTGCTAACTAGGTCAGTGTCGCCTGTACAGCCCGTACAGTTCGTCGTTATATCTTCCCTTCCATTCTATGCGCATGGGACCAAAAATCACCCGAAGAATTTTTCTCTCGAAGCATCCAAAGACGCTCTCATCTTTCTTTAACAGAGTCCAGGCCTCAGCGCCATAAATTAGAACCGGGATGATGAGTGTCTTATAGATGGTGATTTTAGATGCTCGAGAGAGGACTTTACTTCTCAATTGCCTTCCAAGTCTTCCATGGTGACGTTTTGTCCAAGACGTCGTCGTTCAGTGCCCTTTTTTGATGACAGCATATACTTGGTCTTGCCCTCATTGGCCACTAAACAAGGGTTTCCAGAACATCTCTTTTAAAGAGAACATGTTCTCTTTTTGGACTCCGATCTTTCTTATTCTTTCTTTTTCCATCAAATTCTTTTTTTGTACTCTTTTTTGTCCTCTTTTTTCTTTTTTATAAAAGTTGGTGCCTGAAAATAGGAATCTTACTTCCTTTTCATTAAAAAAAACTTTGAAGTGTCCACTAAAATAACTCTAAATGTAGTCTTCTAACCGTCTGCATAAACTCACCAACCAATTTTCGTTGCATTTTTTTGTGCTTCTTTTCTGTTTTTCCATTTGACATTTCATCAATCTAAACGTAAAAAATAGTAGTCCCCGTGGCATGATGGTTAGTGCGGTGGATTGTCATGCTAGATGCCTTGGGTTCGATCCCTGCCTATGCCATCTCAAGTCTTTTCACGGGTACTGCCTCTTGCGAGGAATTGACAAATTCTCCAAGAGTAACTCTTGTCATAAAAAAGTGCTTTCTGAAATTAGCCATTCGGATTCGGCTTTAAAAACTGTAGGTCCCCTCCATCCCTGACAACGTTACTCGCACACAGGAATGGTTGAGAGTTGTAAGTCACTAGGCCCTAGTTCTCAATTGACTGTTGCGCCACCCAATTTATTTTATTTAAACGCAAAAAATATTGTCTAGACCTGAATTCATACAAAAATAAAAGTGGCCCAATGTTTTCTGCTGTTTTTATGACAAAATATTCCAGTGGTAAATTAAATTTGGCTTATTAAACTTATTTCAAGAATGTTTGTATCTACAAATAAATTTAAATGTATGTAGTGCAGGTACCTAGATTTATTGAAATTTTATTATTTATTATTATTTATTGTTATTTATTAGTATTATTTTGTAATTAATGCTTCTTTCATAAATATATATTTTTATAAAACGAACATTTGATCATATCTTTTATTTGGATGATGGTGAGGTGAGCGGGCGGAAGTAGAAGTTTGAATTTTTGAAAATGTTCTCTTTTTTTTCAAACACGTTATGGACACCCTACACTAAACCCATCTTCTTCGCTTCCGTCGCAATGCTCAAAAACGCTTCACTGACATCACGCTTTAATCTTCCAATTATATCAATATAATCTGCGTATCCGTGTTGACGGTTGAGTTTTGCACAATTCTTTAGAGAACGATATTGAAGAAGTCGCATGACAGTGAATCGCCTTGTCTAAAACCTTTTTTGACATCAAATGCATCGGTAAGATCTTTTCCGACCTTGATAGAGCAGCGTGCATTCTCCATCGTCATTCTGCACAAACGGATAAGTTTGACAGGGATGCCAAAACTAGACATTGCTCGGTAGAGCTCTTCCCTATAGATGCTGTCATACGCGGCTTTAAAATCGATAAAGAGATGATAGGTATCGATTTGAAGCTCCTGGGTTTTTTCCAAGATCTGCCGTAGTCGATAGTGGACTTTCCTGATCTAAAGCCACACTGATAAGGACCAATCAGATTGTTGACGAATAGCTTCAGACGTTCACATAATACGGCAGAGAGGATCTTATACGCAATGTTAAGGAGACTGTTGCCTCTGTAGTTGGCCCAGTTTAGAGGGTCTCCTTTCTTATGTATCGGGCATACTATGTTGGGATTCCACCCATCGGGCATGCTTTCTTCCGATCACATTTTGCAGATGAGTTGGTGCATGCTCCGTACCAAGTCATCGCCTGCTGCTTTGAATAGTTCGGCAGTGATGCCGTCAGCTCCAGCAGGTTTGTTTGAGTTAAGTTTAGATATAGCTATCTTCACTTCGTCAAGGTCGGGTAGGCGGAATTGCTGGAATTACCCATGGAAAACCCCATTATCTTTATTAGTTATGTCATGTATGGTTATTTCTTTCTCTCTGATCTATGGTCTTGTTTCTTGTGATGGTTTATTGAATTACTTTCTTATTTAAAAGGCTTTACACGTATAGATGTCACATGATAATAAAGTAGGTTCATTATGTGCCCACGTTATTATATCAATAAATAAATCAATTTCTTTTAAATTTCACTTGTAATTAAGGAGTAAGCCGGACATAACTGACATTTATTTCGCAGAAAACTTCAGTTCATTTATGAGCTCTTTGAAACCGTAATAAAACTGAACTCCCATTATTTACATGTTTATTGCGAAGATATTGGGTGATATTGTGGCATAACATAAATAACTACTCATATTTGCATACTCATTATGCATTGTAAGATTATTATTTATTTAGTCCGATCCGAACGAAATACCTAATCGATCGTCGATCAGGAAAGGTACGTAATAAATTATCAAAATTGAAAGAAATGTGCGTCTTATTATACATAAGTGGCGATCGTGTCGGCATTGGAATCGGCACATTCGACAATATAATGGAACCAACTGTCACTTTGGCATGTGGCAGGACAGATACTTCGTTGTTGTTAACATCGCAACGTTAAGCCGACACCATGATGATAACTCAAGAGTGGCGCACACTGTTTTTCTTTTTTTTTTTTCTTTTCACAAAGGTGACCAAGATTCCAGCACGAGCCAAAACCCAAACCAGGAACAGCTGCGTCAACTTTATACTCTTCGATGCATCATCATCATCATTATTTTACACACAGAACGAGTACGAGTTGTGATAAAAATGCGTAGCTATATCATCAAACAAGAATAAAGAAATGTGTGTACATATTTTTGTTTACGCATTTTGGGGAAGGATCTAAAAGAAAATTGAATATAATTTCAAAAACTCGATGTGTCTATAGACCCGTTGGTTGTCTAAATTCAGGGACATATCTTGTGTTCAATGATTCTATTCTAAGATACTAAACTCTGTTATTCCTGTTTCCGATTTACCCAGTTTTGTTGAGCAGCCGCCGCCGAAGTTTTAGGTAGGTAACATGAAACTTATGTGTGGATCCTGTAAGAAAAGGGCGAGGACTCTCCTTGTCCTTATATTTACCTATAGTAGATTTAGAAAGAGAATCGCAAACAAAGTTGCAGTGCAATCAACCCTTAATCAATGGATGAAGTTTCTTTCTTGCTTTGGATTGTGCCTCTTTATGAAGACCCAAAATTTATACATATATATTTTATTTATATTCATAAAAAGTAATAATACCGGCTGCCGTTCGTCGTCGTCGTCGTCGTTCGCCGTGATGCTTTGTGAGGAAGTCCTTTGTATTTTGGTCGTCTTTCTGTGTCCTTTTTCTTCTCTTGATTTCTTTTTCCTCGGTTGCATTTTATTTTAATTTTAAGTTCCTTTTATTGTGATTAAAATGATCTTGATGTTAAATTAAAAAAAAAAAGAAAAAATATCGTACCATGTCTGGCGTTTGCATTTTTCGTCGCATGTGCACTTCTATATGTTCTCATTTCCGATTTGAAGAAACCGGTGGAACGGAAATTAGTTCGCGAACTCGGATGTTGGTCTTAAGAATTTTAATTTATTTAGGTTTGTCCATATAGAGGTCAATTATTATAAAAAGGAAGAGGTGAAGAGCAGAGTGTGAGCATATATTGTATTTGAATTGAGTCCACTTTGGTTTTTGTTTGCATTGAGGGATTGGGGGAGATATTTTAAGGTAGGCAGCAGTTATATGTTTATAAGTAAGGGGTACTTCACTATCCCATTGAATTAATTTCTCTGTACGGGGTGGGATAAAATTTTGTGACCAAACAAAGGAGTTATTAATAAATATGAACCTACCTAAACATACAACAAAAATTACATTACTCATATTTGGAAGAAGAATTATTTCGTTTATGACATTGGGCACGTTCAGATAACATAAGGGACTTCATTTGCAATCGACTGCGTTGTTTTAACGTACATTTATATCCAGGGAACTAGTTAGGTTTGCAAGTGTCATAAACTTCAAAATCGGAACTTTACTTCACCAAAATTTACCTATACCTAGTTGATCGTGCAAAATTAACAAAAACTTCAATGTCTACAGAACACCTCTCAGGCAAGCTACAATTCCATCTTGACCTGAATTTTGTATTGTAAAGAAATATTACTTATTTCTTTTCTAATTTGACAAGGAACTCTTTTACACAAACCATTAAATGGATTTGTGGAGTAAATAAATAAATCAATAATTCAATGGAATGAAAAAACATGATCAACTGTCATTTTGACTTAAGTAGACTTAACTTCATAGTAAGGGAGATTTTTCTTGACTAACTTTCCAACGAAGTTGCCTTAATTGGAAGGCAATTTTTGACATCTGAACAATCAGATGCTAGAAACTTGCCTTACTTTCAAGTCTCTTATGTCACTTTTGGTAAATAGGTATAGAGTTTTAAAATTATGAAAACTGTCATACAAATAAATGGTGTCATTCTTATGGGCTTTTTCATAGATAAATTCAAATTTTTCGTCAAAAAATGATATTTTTTTTGGTGCATGGAACACGATGCGATATAGCTGTCAAATTTCCAGCTAACCATTTTTTTGTAATATTGTATTAGTATTAAAGGGGTAAATCTGACGAAAAATCGAGATCGGCAGATTTAATCTTAAATCAATTTATTTTGTCCCATGGAATGAAAAAATAGGGAAAGTTTGTGTTTTGATAGATCTAGATCAAATGATTTATTTTACTCATGAAAAACCCCAAAGTTAAAATTTGATATCTACGTATCAAAAGTATATAAAATAGTTTATGTCTTAATATTTAAAATAAAAGATTCTCCCGTTTTTTAATCTATTATGATGGTATATTGTTGTACCTCAAAGTGCTTTTTCCACTACATCATACTCCTAGAACTAAAGAAATATTTGAGTAATTTAGCAGGACTCCCTGATTATGACTTAACATTGATAGGACCTTAAACGGGAAAAGATTGTTAAGTTTCTATTCGAAGTTACATTTATCAATAAAATCGGGTCTATACTAGGCCTTGTTGTAGAAGATTCATAAGTCATAAGGCCGCATATACCATTAAGCATCTTGCACATGAGCAACGAACTGTGGATGTTCGCATATTTTGACTTTTCTTTCACATGAGATTTATTTCTATCCGCAAGCAGTGACGAACTGTCAACTTATAATTAGCCTTTTCAACAAACAAAACAACATTTTGAGGTTAAGCTGAGCGCGAACATTCGTTGCAGTGTGGATGGTATGTGGAACTCGAATAGGGTTTGACTGTTCGTAGTAACCACATTATAATTCGTTACTACCAAATTGTTTTTACAAAATTGTCTTGTTTTAGAGCACAAAATGTAAATTTTATTATCCCAACATAAGTGTCAATTGTTTTCTTATAATTTAAGTGTGTTTTTGTTTGAAATTGACTTTTTGAAATGTGTAAGATCACGTTTGTTCGTCCATTCGTTGTTCGCTCTCATGTGCAAAGCCCAGGTTTGCTGAATTTTAAGAAGAATTAAGCTCCGATTCTTCCTTTCATCGGGTTCCTTTGGTCCAGTAAGTTTATTTTCCATTAAAGGCGGGTTGATTTTAATTGAATATAACAAGTTGTAGGTATGAGATATCAATAAGGATTTATTTAAGAACCCTATCAATAAAATTATGTGTAAAACATAAAACCGTTTAAATGGCCCCGCGGATTCGCTAAGTGACGCGCATTTAAAAGGTCTAGTTTCCGAAGACTTAGGCCCATAAATCAGCCTGAATTTGATCGATAGCATTGATTATTTTGTTTTTGAAGGGCACAATGGTTTGCAGCTTTTTGGTCTATGCCAAAAAGCCGCAATTTAACTGCGACTTAAGAAAGCTCCACAAGAAAAGGTCAAAAGGGGGTCAAATTGATCGAGCTTGGTAGCCAATTCATGTCGCTTCTGTGTGGGCCATAAAACTGCTCGTTTGTCCGTATCATCTTATTCAGGCCTCAACATCGCCGTTTATGGCGATGGCCTGGACAGGATCATTTTCTTAAATTTTTACAAATTTGAGAGAAGTCAAGAACCGAACATCAAAATTAACCAAATTCGCGTTCTATTTTTGTAGATTTTATTTTTTTATGAAAAACGGACTGTTGGATTTGTATTAAAATAACTACATAATATCGAAAACAGTATTTTCTATGAAATAAAAAAAGTTTTAAGACAATATTTTTAATTTGTGAAAAGCTATTGAAGTCGAAAGTAAGTTTTAACCAAGTTTTATTATTGATTTTTTGTTAGGTTTTTATTTTTTGTGAAAAAAACTGTCAATTCGATTTTTCTCAAAATTTTACTGAATATTGAAAACAATATTTTTTAAACAATAAAAGTAGATTAAAGCCAATATCTCAATGTTTTCAAAAGATATTTGAGTCGAAAATCAATTTTTACCAACTTTTACAATTTTTTTTATTTTTTTGTAAAAACACTTTCAATTCGATTTTTTTCAAAATTTTACCGAATGTTGAAAACAATATTTTTTATAAATTCAAATTAGTTGAAAGCCATAGTCTCAAATTTTGGAAAAGATATTTGGGTTGGCTACTAAATTCCGCGTAACGAAATCCCGCAAAACGAAATCCCGCAAAATGAAATCCTGCAGAACAGAAGCCCGCATAACAAAATCCCGCGTAACGAAATCCCGCCGTTTCGCTCCCTTTTCAAATTATTTCGACGCCGCTGTTTTCATATAAAAGGAGGCACTCCTCGATGAGAATCATGGATACTTTTTAGATTGTTTGAAAGACAGCACTGTATTGGTTTTGGTGTATCAAATCGTGAGAATCTGTGGAACGAAGGAAAAAATTTGTCGTTTCAAAATTGTACTTAACCAAGAATATTTTTGGAAATTCTTCAGTAGGCGGCGGGATTCATGCAAAGGTAGTCGGGAATGAATGCTCCTGAACAGGTAGGTATGGAGTGAGGGAGGGGTTTATGGTAAGTAAAGCATTGCTTGGAATGTTCTTAACATTCAGGAATAGCAAGATTCCTTGGATGCGTAAAGGATATTTTTAGCATGTTTAGGGGATGGGTCAAGGACGCTTAAAATGGCGTTTTAGAGTTCCGTGGGATGGAATTCTCTATTTCACTTGGATATCATTTTAAGCGTTTTGTCCCGATTGGGTTTGGGGTTGAAAACGCTTAAAATGGTGTTTAAGCGTTTTAGAGTTCCGTGGGATGGAATTCTCTTTTTCGCTTCGATTTCATTTTAAGCGTTTTGTGGCGTTTGGGGTTGAGAACGCTTAAAATGGTGTTTAAGCGTTTTAGAGTTCCGTGGGATGGAATTCTCTTTTTCGCTTCGATAGCATTTTAAGCGTTTGTGGCGATCAACAACTTTTTTTTAATAAAAGCACCTTAAGCGTGTTGAGTTCGTTGCCCATTAATAGGCGTTTTTAAGCGTTTTAGAACGTTCATTCTGGGAATGTTCTTAAGCGCTTGAAAATTTACTAGTTTAAAACGGTGTTTTTAGCGTTTTAAAAGTTCTTTTGAGAGCTTCAAAAAATATTCAAAGAGATGAAAATAAGATTTCTACTTTTGGAGCGTTTTTTCCAAAAAAATCGATTTTAGCTTAAATACGACTTTAAGCGTGCTAAAAATCAATTTTTTCACAAATACCCTGAAGAAGCTAACTTAGCCGGAATAAGTTTCAAAATCAAATTTTACATACGAATAGCCTAACAATCCATCAAAATAAATTTTCAAAGAAAATAACAAGCGATAAGCGAGAAGAAGGAAAAAATATTTTTTCAGACAAAATATTTTTCACTACTTTTCCATAAAATATTTTTCCCAGAGTACTTTTTTATGCCGTACTAGAAATCCTGCCAAAAAGGAGTAGAAAAATCCCGCGGCGATCGTCAACTGGAAAATTTTACGAATACAAAACGATTTCATCTCAAAAACAATTCTGTACGAAAAAAAGAAACGTTTTAAACATCTGGTTAATTTTTAGAAAAATTGAAAACACAGTTTTTTTTTACAAAAAATAAAAACCTAAAAAAAATTAATAAAAGTTGGTAAAAATTGATTTTCGACTCAAATATCTTTTTAAAACTTTGAGATATTGGCTTTAATTTACTTTTATCTTTCAAAACATATTGTTGTCAGCATTCAGTAACATTTTGAAAAAACCGAATTGACAGTTTTTTTTTTACAAAAAATTGAAAACTAAAAAAAAATAACGAAAGTTGGTAAAAAATGATTTTCGACACAAATATCTTTTAAAAAAAGAGGATGGGATGCGACCCACACTGATAACTTCCCATCCCGTCTGTCGATTTGTCTTGCTTAAAAGTTTGTCTATATGTATTTTTACCAAATTTGCGCACTATTTTTTGTAGATTTTATTTTTTATGAAAAAAACGGACTGTTGGATTTTTATATAAAAATTATTGAATATTGAAAACAATATTTTCTCTGACATAAAATAAGTTTGAAACCAATATTTTTAATTTTTGAAAAGCTATTTGAGCCGAAAGTAAATTTTTACCAAGTTTTAGTAGGTATTGCTTTTTTTAGAGTTTTATTTTTTGTAAAAAAACTGTCAATTTGAATTTTTTAAAAATTTTACCAAATGTTAAAAACAATATTTCTTATAAGATAAAATTAGTTTGAAGCCAATATTTAAAATTTTTGAAGAGATATTTTGAGTCGAAAATCAATTTTTACCAACTTTTATACATTTTTTTCCAGGTTTTTATTTTTTGTAAAAAAACTGTCAATTCGATTTTTCTCAAAATTTGTCCTAATGTTGAAAATAATATTTCTTATAAGAAAAAATTAGTTAGAACCTATTATCTAAAAGTTTTTTTTAAGATATTTGAGTCGAAAATCATTTTTTACGAACTTTTGTTAATTTTTTTTTCGGTTTTTAATTTTTTGTATAAAAACTGTCAAATCGATTTTTTTTCAAACTTTAACTGAATGTTGACACCAAGATGTTTTGAAAGATAAAAATAAATTAAAGCCAATATCTCAAAGTTTTGAAAAGATATTTGAGTCGAAAATCAATTTTAACTTTTATACATTTTTTGTTAGGTTTTTATTTTTTGTAAAAAAACTGTCAATTAGATTTTTCTCAAAATTTTATCAGATGTCCAAAACATTATTCTTCGTTGTACAAAATTGTTTTAGAGATGAAATCATATTTCAGTCGTAAAATTTTGGAGGTGACAAATTTTTTTTTTCAGTTTTATTGATTTATAAAAAAAACCGTTATATTGATTTTTTTCAAAAAATATACCTGATTGGTATCACGTTACAATATATTATATAAAATTTAATTCAAGTCTCTAGCGTTTTTGGTTCGTAAGATATTTAGGGTTAACCAAAATTTTCACCTTTTTTTCAAACTGCTATGGTAAAAAAACCACCCACGCAATTTTCTTGAGAGCCCTTTCTGCATCTTTCTGCCTTATTATCTGTATAACAAAATTTATTTGAAGTCGATATCTCTTCTGGTTCTTGAGCTATGGACGACGAAAAAAACCTCGCGAACGTACGAACGTACAAACGTACGTACACACGCACGCACAGACATCTTTCTAAAAATCTTTTATTTCGACTCTAGGGACCTTGAAACGTCGAGAAATGTCAAAATTTTCAATTTGACAAATCGGACCCATTACAATAACTTCCTATGGGAAGTTAAAAATTTTATATAATAGCTTCTGACTAATTTTTACTTATAAGAAATATTGATTTCAACATCAGGACAAATTTTGAGAAAAATCGAATTGACAGTTTTTTTGCAAAAAATAAAAACCTAAAAAAAAATGTATAAAAGTTGTTAAAAATTGATTTTCGACTCAAATATCTTTTCTAAAATTTGTAATATTGGCTTCAAACTTATTTTATTTCAATATTGTTTTCGATATTCAGTAATTTTTATATAAAAATCCAACAGTCCGTTTTTTCATTAAATCTACATAAAATAGTACGCAAATTTGGTAAAAGTTGATACGAGTACATATAGACAAACTTTTAAGCAAGACAAATCGACAGACGGGATGGGAAGTTATCAGTGTGGGTCGCATCCCAGCCACAATTGAGTTTAGAAATATATACTTTACTTCAATAGGCTTCGAATAACTATTTACAAATAAAGGTGAAAGTCTGTGGTTAAAAACATTGATGTTAAGAGAAATATAATATAAAATAAATTCACCTGGGGACTAGCGCCCTTGTTTTGAGCAAACCTTCCAAATTTCGGCAGCACCCGAAATGAAAACACTAAGGATGATGCTAATAAAGGTAATTCTTATTCTTATATGTACATCTTCTTGAGTTGGTGGTAAAGTATATTATTGGAGCAATAAATAGTTGAAACAAAGCAATATAAAATATTCTTTTGTTTACTAGATTCTTTTTTTAAACGTGCCTTCTTGAGCTCCGAGTAGAGTATGTTTCATTGTTTTCTTCTGGTTCCTGTTCTATCGTTTTTTCAAATTAAATGCACTTGTAGCTCTTAATCGTTAAGATTTTTGATCTGAAAAGAAATAAATTCTGTTAAATGTTTAGACAAAATAAAATAATTTACAAATGTAGCATCTCAAATTGAATGAATGTTTTGTTTTTGAAATCGAAATTGTGGAACTGTCATTTTTGACAAGAATTCAATCTGACATTTTGCCTTTTTTCCACCACTCACATATATTCACCGTTACGGAATTTGAGAGACTTCACCTCGAATTAAATTTGAGGGTGTTTCAGGTAGGACGGGTACCGGTCGGGAGTCTAGGTAATATATTTCCTCTATGGATCATATCAGGCATCTCATTTCCTCATTTTCATGCACAATATTTTCCATAGATAATACAGTTTAAATAGCGGAAGCGGAAGTATTAAAGTCAACTCTTAGACTCAAACCCAAAATATCTGACAAAAAAATGTAATAGATTTAAAGTTATTGCAATAGCTCAATAATAAAGTATAGCATACTCTAAGGCGTTAACGAAATTAATAGTATTGCTTGTTTAAAGGAACAACTTCAAAATTTAATACATTTGTTATATTTTATTTTTAATTTCAAATAAGTCCTAAAATTATGAAAAATATATTTGTTGCATTCCAAGTAATGTTACCTTTTGAAGATATTTGAACAGAATGTTCATGTAACCTTTCAAAGCTACGAACGTCGGAAACAAACGCGAAACAAAGAAAACAAAACATTTTCAGCGTAACTTCATATCTACAAATTATGTTTTTATATTTTTTGGAGCGTAGAAATATTTCATTTAAATCAAAACATAGATAAAGAACCGCGTTTTTAATTTAAAAAGATATGACTTGCATGTGGTTTTTTAGTCTCAAAACATATATTAGTTTTAAAATAATTCTACCACAACAAAATAAAACAATCTATATCATGCTTCAGTTAATATAAAGTAAAGTAAATGCTCCTTTCTGTTTTCTATCTAAATTGTAACAAAAACTTTGTTAATTAAATTGAATACGTAAACAAGAAGACGACCACAAAACCTCAAATATTAATTCACTGGTCTCGGGCAGAGCTTTTTTTTTGTTGGATGTAGATATGTATATTTAAAAATGTCAAGACAAACATTTCAATCCACTTGCCAATTAGTACATGTGTCACGGTTAACCTTTATCAAAGGCTCCTCCTGCTGCCACAGAGTATTTTCAATATTTTATGTGCCTTACACTTTCAATGGATCTCATACTCATTCCATTTGCCTTAGACAATAAACCACCAAAGTCAATAGAAAAGTTGAAGTGAGGCGAAGTGAAGCGAAGAGTGAGATGAGGTGAGGGAAGGGAAGGGAAAAGAGGTTGCAAAGAAAGCATATTTATATACTCAACTGAGTTGGTAGGTAGCAGAAGAGTAATAAGTAGGCAAACAATCATCAAGCATCACAAACTACTTCCGTTCCACTGGGTTGTGACAATATGGCCACCTTGCTCGCTCGGCCCCAGGCAGGACAAAAAACCCAAACTCAAACTCAAACCCAAACCCCAACCCTTTCTAAACGGAGACCCATTTATTTCGCTCTTCTGATAACTGCCAGGACTCTGTAACGGTAAGTATACGTAAATGTAGGTAGGTATAGGAAAGCACTTACAGCTTTACAGCAGCTGATGTATCTTTTTACACGTGATGCAGCTCCAGCGTTGGATACTCAGAATACTTGAATATTATATTTATGCACATTGTTTCGTACAACTCAAAACTCACTCAGTTAACGGTGACGACAACGGTTTCTGTGTTTTTTGAAAGGGCAGCGAGGGGAATGGGGCGTTGAAGAGTGTAAAGATTTTCAAATTTAGTCCACAGCAATGCCACAGGATACAGCAGCAGTAGCAGCATAGTTTGGCATAGAATTGCTTTTCTGATTCTACTTTTACCCCATTCAGCCCTCGACTCGAAGACACTCTTTTTGTGGTAGCTATTTGCATTGCATATCAGGGAAATCATGCAAAGCGTTTTCTACTCATATTTTTCCATCTTTTTTCATTTTTCCTTTTTCTGTATTCCTCTTAGCATTCTCTGTATACTGAAAGCTGAAGTGCTTGTCAAATGCAGAGCAACAGGGAAGTGATAAGAAAAGATAGTTTCCTAGGAATAGCACTGCACGGCCACACAGAGCTTGATGATGCTGGATGCACCAAGCGTGCAACTACAGACACTCTCAGCGCTCAGCCGGCATTATTATAATGTCCTGTGGGTGAAAAATGAGGTTGCTGAATATAAGTAGGTAAACTTTCCTTTCAATCGGATTTTCCGGATCCCGCTTCAACTTATGATGATGACGATGATGCAAACCGAACAGGACAAGCAAATAAGTATAAGGAGTAGGGTGTGTGTAAATAGAATAGATTCTGAAGAGTCACACACAAAAGCCAATGAGCAAGGGCAATGCCATTCGCTTTTGAAACCAAGAAAAACTATTTGAAAGAACGATGGATATTTTTAAAAAACATCAACAACAACAACAACAGAAACCAACTTGTGGTGGAGATTGGATAGAGGACTTTCAATTTGTGAAATGTGCCTTGAGTTTCATCACTAGTACGAGCACCAAGAGGTTTGTGATTTTTCTCTATAGATGGATATTTCAAAAAGGGATTAGGTCGGGGGATGGGGAGGTGATGTATTTACTTACTTCGTTGTGAAGAAAGTTAATATTACATCAAGAAATGACACTTTAACCAAGTAAGTTTCATCAACCAAGATTCTTCTGGTTTATAGATCTTTTCTTTTTTTTTGTTACTGTAGCCTTGATGACCCTATATAGAGTTGTTCATATTCATGTCTTTCAAATGGAAGAAGTAAGTTTTTGTAAAGAAACTTGGTATATATTCAGAAAATTAATTAAAATCAACGATTTAGTTTGGAATTCTGGATGGTTTTGTTCGTCAGTTACATTTGCATTCATGTTATAGAATAAAAGTTTTGAAAATTTGTGACGAGGCTATTGGCAAAATAAATCAATTTTTTGTTGATGTTTTTCATTTGAAATGGTTAAAATAATACAAAGTCCAAAACAATACAAAATTGAATTGAAAATTTTCGACGTTTCAAGGTACTTTGAATATTAATCAATTTTTGTTAGATAGATTTATGTGTGTGATGCTTGTGTACGTACGTTCGTACGTCCGTTTGAGAAACCATATTTTGTTGTCCATATCTCAAGAACCTATAGAGATTTATCATACAAAATAAAACTGATGTTCGATTCGAATATTTTAAGAATAAATGAAGCTATTGACTTCAGAATTATTTAATTTTATGCAAATTTTATGTATTCTCCTAAAACAGTCAAATTTTAGCAACAAATACGAAATTAAACCAAATCCTGTTCGCGTACTCAAAAATAGTTTAGTTTTTCGTAAAAGAGTGCACTCGCGAGAGAATAAAATATTTCTTCAACCTACGAATTTTAGCCCAAGAAATTTCTTTGGGCTGATTCGTGAAAAGTGTTAAATTTGATAAAAATTCAAATAAATTAAATAAATTGTTCGCCTTTGCTGTCAGCTATAGAATTTAAAAACAAATTTTCAAAGAACAGCAAAAAAACAGTAATATTGTGTGAAAAATTTGTTGTTTTCCCGTTTGCTTACTTTTTTGTAGTTTTTTTTTGTGAGATAATTCTACCCCCACTCTTTAAAATTACTCTTTTAACAAATTTTCACTGCAGAAAGTACGCGAACGGATCTAACGTTCTTAGAAAAATCAAATCGGTATTTTGTTATAAATGAAAATGTTGGATAAATTGTTTTGATTCATACAAAAATTAAAAAAGAGGCTGGGATGCGACCCACACTGATAACTTCCCATCCCGTCTGTCGATTTGTCTTGCTTAAAAGTTTGTCTATATGTACTCGTACCAATTTTTATCAAATTTGCGTACTATTTTTTGTAGATCATATTTTTTATGAAAAAACGGACTGTTGGATTTTTATATAAATATTACTGAATATCGAAAACAATATTTTCTGTGCAATAAAATAAGTTTGATGCCAATATTTTTAATTTTTGAAAGGCTATTTGAGTCGAAAGTAAATTTTTACCAAGTTTTAGTATTGTTTTTTGTTTTTAGAGTTTTATTTTTTGAAAAAAAACTTTTAAGTCGATTTTTCTCAAAATTTGTCCAAATGTTGAAAACAATATTTCTGATAAGTAAAAATTAGTAAGAAGCTTTTATCTCAAAGTCAAAAAACATTTTTTTAGCAATTTTTATTAATTTTTGTTTTAGGTTTTTATTTTTTGTAAAAAAAACTTTCAACTCGATTTTTCTCAACATTTTTCAGAATGTTGAAAACGATATTTTTTGTAAGATAAAATAAGTTTGAAGCGTAAAATTCAAGTTTTGAAAAGATATTTGAATCGATATTCAATTTTTACCAACTTTGAGTAATGATTTTTTTTAGATTTTTATTTTTTTATTAAAAAAACTGTCAATTCGATTTTTCTCAAAATTTTATCAAATGTCAAAAACATTATTCTTCGTTGCACAAATTTTTTTTGGAGAAGAAATCATATTTTAGTCGTAAAATTTTTGGGGGTGACAAATTTTTTTGTTTATTTTGTTTTGATTTATAAAAAAAAACTTTAAATGGATTTTTTTCAAAAACACATTTTCACCTTTATTCAAACTGCTATGGTAAAAAAAACTATTTTCGCGGGTACTGCCTCTTGCAAGGAATTGACAAGTCCTTCAAGAGTAATTCTTGTCATGAAAAAGTGCTTTATCAAACTAGCCGTTCGGATTCGGCCTAAAAATTGTAGGTCCCTTTCATTCCTGACAACAGTACTCGCACACAGGAATGCTTGAGAGTTGTAAGTCACTAGGCAACGGACTGTTGCACCACCCAATTTATTTTTTTATGGTAAAAAAACCACCCACGCAATTTTCGTCCTTTCTGCATCTATCTGCCTTTGTATCTGTATAACAAAATTTATTTGAAAACGATATCTCTTCTGGTTCTTGAGCTATGGAGGAAGAAAAAAACGTCACGGACGTACGGACGTACGAAAGTACGTACACACGCACTCACTGACATCTTTCTAAAAATCTTTTATTTCGACTTTAGGGACCTTGAAACGTCGAAGTTAAAAAAATTAGGTCTACTCAATCCAACTAAACAGAATTAATTGTTTAATTTGTGTAATTTTTGGAAATGGACGGTATTAAACTTTGTATTCTTATTGTAAGCGATATGAGAATCGTGAAACAGAGAGCTTTGGAGTAATTTTAGAAAGTGTCGTATTTCCCCTAAGAATGTAAACAATCTTATATTTATAAAACAAATATTCTAAATTAAGCAATAAATTAGTTTTTACTTACATTACATAATTAACAAACCAGACATAAAATGAAAAATTCGCTAAGTTTCATATGCGGATCTGAATAGAAGAATACCGCGTAGTATTACCGACGTTACCGACATAAACAGATTCTGTGAATAGTGATTTGTGAAATATCAGGTAAAATTTTCCCCGATTAATAGCAGAATAGGCCTGTACGATGTTGAGAATAAAAATGGTTTTAAATAAACTGGAAGTCAAACTTAATAAAAAAAGATTAATTTTAAATTATGTAAATCAAGAAGAAAAGGAAGAAATAAGGCGTTTATTTTAAAAATTTGAATTTCCGGGAGTAATCGGAAACGTTGATGGTGCATACATTGCCATCAAACTCCCTCCATCGGAATTGGTAATAATTTGTTCAGACCGCTGTTCCTCTACCAAACATTCTTCATCTTCATTAATAGATGTCATCGATATATTGTCTCTGTCACGTCAGGCTCCTCGAGACGGGTTTGATTTAGACCAAATATCCTGGCCTTTATTCAACTCACTGCCTGGCTAAGAGAGGTAATTCGCACGTTGGCTTGTTCAAATTCCGAACTGCTTCTTTTTTATTTCATTTTCTACCAACTTCTTTTTGGTTTTGTTTTTGAAATCAGCCAAGACCTTAAAAAATACAAATATTTGTATCTATAAATTCACTAACTTTATTTATAAACCTTTTTCAGATTAATTTTGTATGACGTGTAAATATAAAAAATAAATTAGAAGGCGCA
This sequence comes from Eupeodes corollae, assembly GCF_945859685.1. NCBI lineage: Eukaryota > Metazoa > Arthropoda > Insecta > Diptera > Syrphidae > Eupeodes > Eupeodes corollae. Next base: position 134,630,674 of record NC_079148.1, on the reverse strand, counting down.
ACAGTCCATGACGAACCAGAGCCTAGTGACTTACAACTCTCAACTATTTCTGTGTGCGAGTAATATTGTCAAAGATTGAAGGAACCTACATTTTATATGCCGAATTCATCATGACGTATAAAATCATATAAAACCTAACTGAAGTCAGTATTTTTGTTGGTTTTTTAAATTATGGTTGACGTGCAGATGTACTGCAGTACGAACATAAATATTTATATAGGCAAGTCACAAATACATAATTACAACTCTAAAAACCTTGCATTTAGATCCTGGGAATCTTGGAACGTAAAGAAATATCAAAACGTTAAATTTGACAAAATGACCTTTGTCAGCTGCTCTGATTCTAGTTCCACCGACCAGATAAAATACTAACCTATTTTCAATCGTGTTCCATAGGCCACAAACAATCAATTTTTTTTCTCATTCCTTATTCAATTCAGCAGCATTAAGGAACTAAGGAAAAAATAACAAATATAGGAAAGTTAAAAAACACATACAATTCAGCAAAATGCATGAAATCTTTATTTGAATCGAAAGTACGGTCCATATAATTTAATACTCTTTCCAACATTTCGGTCGGTATCTCACGAATAAATGCTTTAATGTTGTCTTCCAACGCGTCAATTGAAGGGGGCTTGTTCGTATAGACATAAGCTTTAACAAAGCCTCACAAAAAATAGTTTAACACGATCTAGGCGGCCAATTGAAAGGTCCCGAACGTGAAATAAAATGTTCACCGAACTCGCCTCTCAATAAGTCCATTGTTGCTCGTGCTGAGTCTCATGTGGCACAGTCTGGTTGAAACCACATATCATTCAAGTCAAGCTCTTAAAGTACGGTCCAATGATGCCACCAGCCCACAAACCGCACCAAATTACGACTTTTTCTAGATGCATTGGTAGCTCTTGCAATGCTTCTGGCTGATATTCACTCCAAAATCGACAATTCTGCTTATTTAAGTACCCATTGAGCCAAAAATGAGCTTCGTCGCTGAACACAATTTTTCGGTAAAAAATTGGATATTTGGCCAACTTTCCAAGAGCCCATTCACCAAAAATTTTACGTTGCAGTAGGTCGTTCGGCTTCAATTCTTGCACCAGCTGTATTTTGAAAGGCATCACACCTTAATCCTTCCTCAAAATGTTCCATGTTGTTGCGTAACAGAGGCCCAATTGCTGCGAATGGCGACCAATCGATAATTGATGGTCATTACTAATACTGGCGATACAGCTGTCTGTGATATTTTCTTCAGTTCGCACTCTACGTAAGCTTGTTGGTGGTTTAATGTTCAACAGTGTAAATTTGGTGCGAAATTCAGCCACAATAACTCGAATAGCCGCTTCAGTGGGGTTAAACTGACCATAAAAGAAGAAACGGACGATGAACTTCAAAGCAGGCATTTTGATAGTAAAATTCAATTATTTGCAAGCGTTGTTCGTTTGTTACACGATTTAAGGTTAAACAATAGACTAAACTGAAGATGTTTGACAGTGAAACAAAACACGAAACAGCTGTTTAATCCAATGTTGCCAAAAAGGTAATAGCTACAAAATCACCCTTTATTTATCTTACTGTGTCAGATCTATTCCCTACAAAAATGTCAATGAGACATTTGTAGCCATTTGAATTGGCTTTTACACCTGGAGTGAACTTTTCCACTATCTACTCCTGACAACAGTACTCGCACGCAAAAATGGTTGAGAGTTGTAAGTCACTAGTCCCTGGTTCACAACGGACTATTGGGCCACCCAATTTAATTTTAACTAGTATCTGATATTTTGCATGTACCCGATAGTTTAAATTAACTTAAGCAAGTAACTTTATTTGAATTATTAAAATTTAAGGAAACCGCATTCATGTTTAATATCAAATCTTTATTTATAACTACAATTCATCATTCATTTTTTTATATGTTTGTATGACATTTGTGTATTCAGCGGTATTTTTCTCTCATACCTAATTAAACTCACCCTCATCGCTGCTACATAATATGTTGTACCCACTTAATTGTACGATATGATTTCAATCAAATTCAATTAAATTTAATATTTATTTAAGTAGATATATTATTAAAGTTAATTTCAGTCCCCTTGAATGTTTATTTACTTAAAATTATAGCAATGTAAACTGAAGCTATAAAAAGTCATCAATGTTTTTATTTATTTTTGTTTTAAATAATGTACATACATTATTATGCATTAATCAATATCTACTCTGATTTCGGCCGAACTATATGCAGGTCATTTAATTTATTGGATGATTCCTTAGAAGTGACTTTTTGCAGGGTTATGTGATATTCAATTCAAAATGCATCGAATAAAGGAAATCAATAAAACACATCACCAACTGGGTTATAAGGAAGCCGAAAGGTGTTAAATTTAACTTTACAAGGGGATTGAAGCATTAAAATAAAGGATAATAATCAGGGCTGCTACATAGTAGTGAATACTACAATAGTAGATGCAAATAAATTTGGTATCACCGAACTGAAAGAATTCTTTTTTGCTTATGTCATATTTGAAAAATATGGGACCACACTGATAATTTCCCATCCCGTTTGTCTTGCTTAAAATGTTCGTTGGTTTTCATGTTTTATTAATATTAAAAATGTTGACAGTTAAATTATTCTTAACAATTTAAAAATTACCAACAATATTTTGCATATAATGAAATAGTTTGATTTCGGAATCTATTTTAGTTCACGGGATTTTTTGTCGAAAAGCAATTTTTACCAATTTTTACCAATTTTATTAGCATTTCTTAAAAGTGTTTATTCGTTAAATAAATAAATACAGTTTGGATGAATGAAATTAATTTGAGACAATTTCTTTTATTGTTCACGTGATATCGAGAGCCGAACATCAATTTTTACCAAAATGAAATTTTAGTGGTTCGTAATCAAAAGTGGAACAACTTAATATCGAGTTTTGGTGAGGGTTCAACACTTTTTGGAATGGAACAAAAATATCTAAGAAAAAAAGGTTCAGCTGTTCCTCCTCTTAGAGAACAAAATAACATTTATATTACGCAGAAGAAAAGGCAAGCAGCTTCGCTCAAACTTTCAACCGTAATCATTCAGTGTCAGCTTATTTAAGTAATAACCGAAAATGTTGTTCCGCGAAAAACTCTTAGAGTTCGAAGATTCTGAAATTTTTCAATCCAGTACACTTATGCCTAACAACAGTTTATTAAAAGGCTTGCTTAAAGACCTGAAAATATAGAAAATAGCCTGGAGATGGTGGAATTAGCATCCAATTATTAAAGGCACTGACTAAAGAAGGTATAACTTCTTTAACTTTTATCTCCAAAAAACAGTAAAACACTGTTATTTTCCTGAAAAATTTAAAGTAGCAAAAGTTATACCTATTGCCAAGGCTGGAAAACCTAAAGATAGCCCATCAAGTTATAGGCCTTAAGTCTTCTAACCCATATTAGTAAACTTTTTGAAAAGGTGTTTAAGGATTGGCTCCTGCAACATACTGATGAAAGAAGGATATATCCAATTAAACAATTCGGATTTAGAACAGGTCAGTCCACCTCCCACCAAGTCCTTAGAATTAAAGACTATGTCCAAAACAATCTTGTTTTAAGAAGTAAGACGGGTCTAGTTTTGCTAGACATAGAAAAAGCCTTCGACACTGTTTTGGCACGAAGGACTCATCTTTAAGCTAATTTTGTTGAATTTTCCACGATATCTTATCCAAGTTATTAGGATTTTTTTGAAAAACCGAGAGTTTTTTGTTAGTTCTGGACTATCGAAGTCGTCTTTATTTGATATTTCATCTGGCATTCCTCAAGGATCTGTTTTGGGTCCCAGTCTCTTTAAAGTTTTCTTATCAAAAAAAAATTGTCATATACGGCGTAGTTTGAAAACAATTTCTATCGTTGTTTAAGCAAAGGTAAACACCTCATTTGGAACAAAATATAAAGCTTCGAAATTTGCAATCATTATGGCATTGCTGTCTGTCGCTTTTCCATTCTGCAAGATGATCCATTGAATACTTACGGACTTCATTCAAGGAGTGGGTCGCACCAAAACTTTCTTATCTTTTTTCTGGGTTGAGTTCGATGGACTGCAATCCAAAGTTCTTTTCGTGATTTTCGGAGTACCAGTGATGGAAGCTGGTTGATCCTTCCAAATTTGCCAACTTTGCAGAAATGCTCGGCTACTGCCATCTTAAAGTCGAATAAGGGCATGTACAAGTCACTTTTCTTACGCTATAAAATCCATACATTTATTACGCAAAGGTCCAAGAAATAGAAGAACATTTGTTTGGGACATTTCTTTGATCGGATTCCGATCAGTTAAAGCCCAAGCATCGAATCAAGGAGATCCACATTTCCCATGTATTTATTGCATGTATCTATAACTTTTGGACAGTCAATTTCAATGCTTAGTTTAGAAAAATATACCGGCAGACGGCCCTTGAGCCATGCTTGTAATCTTTAGTTTTAAGTTTGTAAATTTTTGAAATGAAAAAATAAAGATGATAATAATAAAAATAAATAATAAATTTCGATATACTTTTTTTCCTTTCTGCAGTATCGTTTCTTTTTTGTTGTTGGATTACATTCCACAAATGTTGATAGCATGTTAACACCTTTATTGTTGAACCACAATACAAAGGGTACTTTTTCACCATCGATATCTGCAACTCTCTCGATCATTTATCCGCGACCCTTCTTTCGCATTTCCTTTTCTGTGGGAGCAACAATATTTGGCACGCTGTTCAATCTTACCGTTTCTAATTGAAGCAGTCTCGTTTTGGTCAAATGTACCAGAAGCTTTGGACTATTGAACCAGTTATCGAAGAAGATCTTGTGGTTTTTTTGTCTTGGTACAGTGGCAGTCAATCGTGAAACAACATTTCCACTCACACCAACGTCAGGAGCATCATCTGAATATGTATTACTTTGGTCTCCAGCGAAAAGATCAAAGTCGTAGCTAAACCCTGACAACCCACTTAAGACCAGATTCTATAACCCCATTTGTGAGGTTTCTTTGGGTTGTACTGCTTTAGTTCATGCCCGCATTTTGTAGGAATTGTTTGCTCGTCAACTGCAAAAAATTCTTCTTCTTTGGAATAAGAAGAAGCCGAACTCTAATTTTACTAAGAAGATGCCTCACTTGAAAAAGTTTATCATGTCCGGGAAAACCGCGCTTTATAAGCTTATCGTTGTCAGCAAAGTTGAGATATTGCTTTATGTCTTCCCATCGGTTGCACATCCTTGTCTCGTAAACAAAACTTTGACTAATTTCTGAGCTCCAATATGCTCTTGTTGAAGGTAATTTCAACAAGGACATAAGCAAGCAAATACCAACAAATGTCTCCATTTCTTTTACCGTTATATTCTCCGGTTTGTCTATATTGCTTTGTAAAGCTTTTCAGTTGGATTCATCGGCTATCATTTGAATCAAATCTTCGGCAAAAAAAAACGAGAAAAGCAGTTCTCAATTTTCTAAAAAGGGTAAATCTTTTCTTTGAACGTACCAAGATTTGTATCACTCCAAATTATGTTGCTGTTTCTTCTATTGCATTTTCTTTTTCGTCACAAAACTAGCTAAAGGCTCTTCATCTTCAAAGTCGAAGTCACTCGTTTCAGAAACCATCTCTTCTGATTCGGCGGATCCATTACTTTTTTCTTCGTTATCTGACTCCAGTATTTCCTCTTGACTTTCTGAGCCATTGTGATGAGAAATTGAGTAGAATCTCGTTGTTGGGAAAACGGAGCTCGATGATGCCATTATGGAGTCACCTATTTGACAAAACCATAATATTTACTTTTTCGTTTTTGAAGGGTCTAATATAAAATATTACGACATCCCTGATAAAAATACGTTTTCGTTTTCGGTTTTCGGTTTCCGTTTTCTTATTTTATTTATTTTCTCTTCGGAAAGAATCGAAAGAGAAAAGATTACGCTTCAAAGAGCACATAGAAACAGCAATATCGCACCCACGCAAAATATAAAATCCCCAGAAAATATACCTGCGCTGCGCTGAGAAAATGCACCTACTCAATTCAACAACAACAACAAAAAGAAAACAGAAGATATAAATAAAATCGAAAGAAAATACAAAATACACATCAAGTGAACCCTACTGAATGAATCACTACAAAATTCTTCAATCTTCACAAAAACCAAAACACCGGTTTAGCCAGTAACCCCTTGTTGCATCTAGCTCACAAAAATACACATCGCATAGGCAGCAAAGGCAGGGTAGGGACATTTTTTGCCACACAAAGACCAGCAAAGGAAAAGATCGATGAAGACTCAACCAGCCTCAGCTAAGCCACCACTTGGAACTCACCAATTCAACATCACCAGCAGCGACCCGACCAGCAATGTCTTCCAAAGCAGCAGCAGCATCAGATCAGTCAATAACGACCACGCCGCGCCGCTCCGCCGCCGTTGTTGTGCAGGCGCATTCGAATTTTCTATTCGATTTGGTGTTTAAGTATCTCGTTTGTCTTAGGGCGAAAACCTGATTTTCAAAAAGAACCAAAACGAAAAAATGTAAAAACCTAAGAAAAAGGAAAACACAACTTTATGCTTTTATTAAATACAAGAGGGCACCGCTGGTCAAGCTATCCGTAGCGTAGTTTTTTATAATTCTGTTCTTCTACCTGCAAAACTGTAGGTGTAACCGTGGAACAACAACAACAACTATTCAGGTGTATCTCCAGCCGCCGCAGCAGTCTGAGGAGTCTCCTCAGCTCAGTCTTAAAGTTGGACCTTGTTTTGTTGCTTCTTTCCTCTTCTATATACGTACATATCTTCTAGATACTTAACTTATACTTGATGTGTGCCTGTGCAAAGAGGTAACAGGTAAAACTCAAAACATTATGTTCTCTCCTCAATGCGGGCTCTCATGGATCAGTTGAGATTGAATTGTGCTCATGTGCGAATGGTGTTCAGTTCAGTACAGATCGCGTATAATCGGTTTTTATTTAGATTGGATTTGATTTGTTGTTTTTGTATCCTGTTAAAAAAAAAGATATAAAATTCCAGAATCAGATTAATAAGTTCGTCATGGGATGAAAAGATATTCGTATTTCTTTCGATTCCGGGTTTGTGTTTTTTTTATTTGTTTTGTTTAAATTCAAAGCTTGAGCCTCATTGATTTGAATTCTATGATAGGCTTTGATTTCGGTGTATTTCAAAGTTACAGCGAACAACGAAAACAAAAAATCGGTTAAAATTCCGGTAATCTTTCCAGTGAGTCTGTGTGTGATTTTCTTTATGAAAATGTAAGAAAAAGGAATAAAAGAAAACAGGGAAATAAGAAGAAGAATAAGAAGAAAAAGTGTGTTCTGTGTGTGTACCTCTATACCTTCCCATAATCTTTCGTTATGTACCAATTTCTCACGAAACGAAAAAATACCTACAAAAAATCTCTGAGTTCAAACCGCTTTCAACTTAAAACAGAAAACCAGTCACTGATCGATTCGAATCGATTCTTTGGATAAACAAAAATAAAAATTGATCTAGAAATTATCAAATCAAACAAAAAGTGTCAAAAGTGGAAAATTTATATCTCCTAAAAATACCTCCGTTTATACTATGTTAATATTTGATCAAGAATAAAGTGCTTAACCATCGGTCCTCCGCATTGACTTGCAGTCTTATGTTTGCGGTTATGTTGTGGTGCGTCTGCTTTGCTCCATTATCGTCTGCGACCGACGAGCGACGCAGATGTGGTCAAATCGCTTAAGGGTGTTTAGTATATCGGGTTACTCTTGAAATCTTGAGACCAATTTCTGGATTCTTTATTTTTTTCTGTTAAAATATATTCTACTCTTTGTCAGCTGTGTCGTCGCGTTATTAACATGCATCTCATCGATTAACGAGTTAAAAGAACTTAACAAAAAGCGAAGAAAAAACAACAACAAAAAAACCTCTACGACCAACGAAGACGTTAACTATGAACAGCCTTGGGATCTCATTATTATGCATTGTACGACAGCACTGATGAAGTAAAATGAAGAAGGTGCTTGTACTTCAACAACACCAGGATTATGATACTCAGAAAAAAATATGGTAGGTTTTTCTTTTTTTTTTCTGATGATGGAAGAGAATATTGAGTCTAAAGTGTTGACTTAGTTTGTAACTATTTATCAGCTAAAGGAATAGTTACGCTTTGTTGGATCTCACTTTATGCGGTGGATACAATTTTAAAATGTTATCCGTGCACATCACAAGAGCATGGGTTTGGGTTTTGTTCGCATGCACTTTGTGCGTGTGTGTTTTTTTAAGTGCGGTAAACATGAGGCATTGGCACATGTTGCATGCAATAAACTATAATAAAAATTAATAGAATATCTTTGCAGTTAGTTTGTGATAAACAGAAAAAAACAACAAAACAACTTGTGCATAGTCACAAGGTATACAATCAATTAATTCAGTTATGCTTGTTTTTGAAAGAAATAAAAAGGGATAATCTCTTTTATAGAATGCTTAAGATTGTTTGTTGAATTTTATTTTTTTTACAAGAAACAATTGGTTTTTGAGTTTTAAACGAGAAATATGTAGAACAACTTTGAATAATAGATATACGCTGTCACGGACTTTTTTTTAGAACTATTAAAGGAGAACAATTCTGTAATACATTATTTTAGCAAAACTTTAACCGATTCTGCAGATCACGAAGTGGAAGTTCTTTTTTCGATTTTGAAACATTGTTTATATTGGTGGTCTGCTTTTATCTATATAGCCTATACAAAAATAAATAAATTGGATGCAGCAACAGTCCGTTGAGAACTAAGGCCTAGTGACTTACAAGTTTTAACTACTCCTGTGTGCAAGATATGTTGTCAGGGATGGAGGGGAGCTATAATTTTAAGCCGAACCCGAACGGCATATTTGAGAAAGCACTTTTTATGACAAGAATTACTCTTGGTGGATTTGTCTATTCCTCGCAAGAGGCAGTACCCTTGAGAAAAACTTTAGATGGAGTAGGCAGGGATTGAACCCAAGGCCTCTGGTATGACAATCCAATGCACTAACCATAATGCCACGGGTACAACTGCCTATAGCTTAAAGCTATCAATAAATACCCTTTCTAACACTGGAAGAATTTTTCAAATCGGACTAGTAGTTTCTGAGATTAACGCGTTCAAACAAACAAACAAACACTTCAACTTTCTAATATTAGGAAATATAATATTTGTATAGTTTAAATGAACATATTATTGATTCAATTTGCCTCTAGAGCATTCGTTTTCAGTTGTTGCATGTGTTAATGGAAAATTTTTGAAATTTTGACTTAAATTCATTTGTACTTCGGAAATTATGCATGTATAGCAAAGAGAAGGTCCATCCGTAATGTAAGGTTATAAGTTAAGTTGGTATAAAAAACTTAAATAAATTTAATTATTGTATTTATGCACTAAATGAGTTAAGACTTTTAAGAGTAAGACAATACTCGTGTTTTTTGGCATTCTATAAATAGTATAGTAGAATATTCGTAAGAAAACGCATCGGCTGTAGCCAGATTTTTGTATTTAAAAATTGGTACAACTTAAAGAAGATCTGTCAGAATAATAATACAAAAAAAACACACAAATAGAAGAAAATTTTGTTGAAATCAAAAGTTAAAATTAACTTCAGCAAAAGAAAAACTAACTAAAACTATTAAAATGGACAATTTTCATGAACAAATGGTAAGAAAACATCTGGAAATTGAGATTCTATAAAAATAGTTCATTTAACATTTGCAGCTTAAATATACAGTACAAACTTCAAGAAGAGGGTTTGTTCGTAGACTACTACATTTACATGTGGTATTGATGCGAGCTTGAAGCTCCTCTCAATTCTGTATATAACTGAATAGAGTTGAAATCAGCTTGAATTAACTCGATTCCGGTCGGGGTCCAGATTGATTCAAAATTCGTGAAGAACAACCTGTATGGAGGAGTTGGGTTTACAGATAATGCATTATGGTCTGTTTATTTGCATGTTTGTGTACAAAACATATAGTTTTGGTTTAACCAAATTAAAAAAAAATTGCACATGGAGTAGTTCCAGCTACTGCCAAACTTAATTATTTTTAAATCTTCTTGTGCGGTGGAAACACCAAAAAGATTTCTTTAATCTAAACTGAGATAAGCCTTTAGTGGAAACACAGCAAAACTTAATAATCTTTTCTATTGTTTTGTCTTGCAAAATAATCCCAATAAGTCCATTTTCTTTGACAAAACTAAATTATTAGCCCTGTCATGAATTAAATCGAAATCGCAATGCAAAATTTTATGAGATTTTCCACTATAAACGGATTTCATGATACAGTTTTTCGGGATTCGTAAGAATTTCCGATTACGATGCAATTCATGATAGGTCTGAATATCAACAGTAACAGATTGATTTTTTCCCTAATGGAAAACACATGATTCAAAATGTACAACTACTCAACGAACTCAGCCACACAGCGAGACACAAATGCAATATCAATCGTACCAACATTTGAGAACGAAATCACATACATACATACTCGTATAAATGTCAAAAACCCATCCGTAGTAAGATTCTACTTTAACTTTTATCGGTAGTATTCAAACTGCGAATATTGTTTTTGTTATTCGTGTAAAATCCTACTATACTATCGATAGATTTTCCAATAAAACACGGGTATTATAAGGGAAACATTTTTCAAAAAACATGACCTAAAATTTAAGCTTTGTACAGAAAATCGCAACTAAACCTCGGAACGGTGCGCAAGTCCTTGCTTATTTCGACGTCTTTTGTATCCTTTAAACGATTTATACGTTTTCTATTTTTAATACAAAATTTGAGTAAGATTTTTCAATAATATTGAATGAAACATAATTGATAATTTTGTATGTTCAATACAAAATCTAAGTTATATTTTGTATTAAAATTGAATGAATCATAACTAATAACCTTAACTACATGCTTTCCTATAAATCATGGCTATTCTGTTAAGTAATCTAGTCTTTAAAATGTATAAAGCAAGAGATATTAATAAGTTGTTAGTTCTTACGTAATAATTTAATTGTTTTTTGTAAAGTCCGAACCTGAATCACAATTTTTCCTCACGATTTTAATTTGCATACAATTTTTTTTCCTACTGTTACTAAAACAAGTGGAAATTATTGTTACAATAATACCAGTGTCTTGTAGGAAAATGTATCCATAGTATAGTAGAATTTTACACAAAGAACAAAAACAATATCCAAAGTATGAATAACACCGATAAAAGTTAGAGTAGAATCTTACTATGGAAGGGTTTTTGACATTTATACGAGTCTCGAATGGATCTTATGTGATTTCGTTCTCAAATTTTGGTACGATTGATATTGCATTCGTATCTAGATGGCAGTGTTCGTTGAGTAGTTTTGCATTTGGAAGCATGTGTTTTCTATTGGCGAAAAAAATCAATCTGTTACTGTTGATATTATTTCGTTTTGTTAAGAATAAGAATGGAAAAGATAATTTCCAGCAAAGGTTTATCTCACATTAGATTTAATAGCTACTTTTCGTGTTTCCACCACACAAGAAGATTTAAAAATGATTAAGTTTGACGGCACTTTCTAAAATGCAAATAGTGTTTAGATGTTTTCGATATGTGAAGTGCAAGTGAGATTGATTCGTACTAAACAATGAAGAACTAAATAGTTCAGCACAATATAAAAATACCTACTCCACTTTTTTTTGTAATTTGATTATAAAAAAACTATTTTGTTTGTACACAAACATGCAAATAATCGGACCATAATGTATTATCTGTAAAACCAACTCCTCCATACAGGGTTTTCTCATTTCAACTCGATTCAGGTATATAAAGAATTGAGGCGAGCTTCAAGCTCGCTTCAACGCCACATGTTATTTTAGTAGCCTACGAACGAAACCCCTTCTTGAAGCAGTTGTTAAATGAACTTTTGTTGACGTTTTCTTACTACTTTGCTTGTAAATTGTGCTTTTTTAGTTTTTGTTACTTTTTTTTACTAAGTTAATTTTAACTTTTTATTTTCACAAACATTTCTTTTATTTGTGTGTTTTTGTTTAAATTATTATTTTGACAGATCTTCTTTCAGTTGTACCAATTTTTAAATACAAAAATCTGGCTACTGCGGATCTTTTTGTTGGCAATTCATCATTGTTCTATATACGGAGTTCCAAAAAAACGCACTTATTGTATGTTTTATTTTAAATTATACATGGGGGAAAATTAAAAAAAATTGACATTTTAATATCGGGAACAAATGTACTAGTTTTAATTTTAATTCAAAGAACACCCATCTGTATAAAATTTATAATTTGAGACGTTCTATGAGTTCCCGAAATAGAGCATTACAATTTTTTCGTGATCTCGAATTTTGTTTCAAAACTCTTATAATGCCGATTCCCCAATAGCTAGAGCTGCTAATATTTTCCCAAATTTTTTCACAAACCTCTATAAATACATAATTTTAAACCATTTCCCTAAATCTAGAAGTTTTGCGCAAACAGTTCGGGTTATTATAAAAACGCATTCAATCTAAGAACAAACAAAAGAGCTGAGTAGCAAACTTGATGTTGGTAGTTTTCTTTGACATCGCAGTTAAATATTAAAATATTTATTTAAATTTAGTATAGTGCTTTATGATTGAGGAGTTTGTTATGTTTTATAACGATTTTTTATAGTTGTCACGAAATAAATCCGAAAGAAACAAGATAACTTCATGATTTTCTGTTTTTTCATGATTCTGATTTAATTTTTTATTCGCCCTTGTATGCATTTGTGTTAGAACCATTTGCTCAGCATTTTGATTTAACATATTTTTTGAGAAAAATAGAGAAACTGCAACAAATGTATCCCATTTAGTTATTTGTTATGGTTAACATTTTTAACTCAAAGAAACTAATAATAATAAACAATTTTAAATCCTTTAGGAATCGGTATTTTTCAAAGAAGCCGCTACTTTATGAATTGAGTTTTGTTCAAAACTTTTTTCTAAAAATGTAGATGTATATTGTATAGTTATTGTGAATATGAACCATTTGAAAATGCTACTTACTACTTATGTCGTCATACCTGTTAAGTCCATTGGGAACCATTTAAGGGCCTCTACTCCGCCTACGCTCCATCGTGTACGGTTTCCGGAGATGAGTTTCAGCTCCCTCCAACTCTTGCCAAGTGACGATGATTCCGCTTGACTGTCCTGCGCCATGTGCTTCTCGGTCGTCCAGGTCTTCTTCCTTCTTGTGTGAGCGGATTACACTGCATTGCAGTCGTTACCTTTTCGAAGCGTATGTTTCAATTCATTGCCACTTACGTCTCCATATTATAGATTCTATAGGTTCCTGGCTGTCCTTCTATGAAGTACCTCATTTGAAATACGGTTTGGCCACAAAATCCTTAGAATGTTACGATATTTACGAAGGTTTGCAGCGTTCTTGTTATGGCTCAAGTAACCTTCCAAGTGCTGCACCCATAAAGAAGCAGACATTTGTGTGAAACAGTCGTAGTTTTGTTCTTAAGCTGATAGAGTTATTAATTTAATTGTTTTTTGTAAAGTCCGAACCTGAATCACAATTTTTCCTCACGATTTTAATTTGCATACAATTTTTTTTCCTACTGTTACTAAAACAAGTGGAAATTATTGTTACAATAATACCAGTGTCTTGTAGGAAAATGTATCCATAGTATAGTAGAATTTTACACAAAGAACAAAAACAATATCCAAAGTATGAATAACACCGATAAAAGTTAGAGTAGAATCTTACTATGGAAGGGTTTTTGACATTTATACGAGTCTCGAATGGATCTTATGTGATTTCGTTCTCAAATTTTGGTACGATTGATATTGCATTCGTATCTAGATGGCAGTGTTCGTTGAGTAGTTTTGCATTTGGAAGCATGTGTTTTCTATTGGCGAAAAAAATCAATCTGTTACTGTTGATATTATTTCGTTTTGTTAAGAATAAGAATGGAAAAGATAATTTCCAGCAAAGGTTTATCTCACATTAGATTTAATAGCTACTTTTCGTGTTTCCACCACACAAGAAGATTTAAAAATGATTAAGTTTGACGGCACTTTCTAAAATGCAAATAGTGTTTAGATGTTTTCGATATGTGAAGTGCAAGTGAGATTGATTCGTACTAAACAATGAAGAACTAAATAGTTCAGCACAATATAAAAATACCTACTCCACTTTTTTTTGTAATTTGATTATAAAAAAACTATTTTGTTTGTACACAAACATGCAAATAATCGGACCATAATGTATTATCTGTAAAACCAACTCCTCCATACAGGGTTTTCTCATTTCAACTCGATTCAGGTATATAAAGAATTGAGGCGAGCTTCAAGCTCGCTTCAACGCCACATGTTATTTTAGTAGCCTACGAACGAAACCCCTTCTTGAAGCAGTTGTTAAATGAACTTTTGTTGACGTTTTCTTACTACTTTGCTTGTAAATTGTGCTTTTTTAGTTTTTGTTACTTTTTTTTACTAAGTTAATTTTAACTTTTTATTTTCACAAACATTTCTTTTATTTGTGTGTTTTTGTTTAAATTATTATTTTGACAGATCTTCTTTCAGTTGTACCAATTTTTAAATACAAAAATCTGGCTACTGCGGATCTTTTTGTTGGCAATTCATCATTGTTCTATATACGGAGTTCCAAAAAAACGCACTTATTGTATGTTTTATTTTAAATTATACATGGGGGAAAATTAAAAAAAATTGACATTTTAATATCGGGAACAAATGTACTAGTTTTAATTTTAATTCAAAGAACACCCATCTGTATAAAATTTATAATTTGAGACGTTCTATGAGTTCCCGAAATAGAGCATTACAATTTTTTCGTGATCTCGAATTTTGTTTCAAAACTCTTATAATGCCGATTCCCCAATAGCTAGAGCTGCTAATATTTTCCCAAATTTTTTCACAAACCTCTATAAATACATAATTTTAAACCATTTCCCTAAATCTAGAAGTTTTGCGCAAACAGTTCGGGTTATTATAAAAACGCATTCAATCTAAGAACAAACAAAAGAGCTGAGTAGCAAACTTGATGTTGGTAGTTTTCTTTGACATCGCAGTTAAATATTAAAATATTTATTTAAATTTAGTATAGTGCTTTATGATTGAGGAGTTTGTTATGTTTTATAACGATTTTTTATAGTTGTCACGAAATAAATCCGAAAGAAACAAGATAACTTCATGATTTTCTGTTTTTTCATGATTCTGATTTAATTTTTTATTCGCCCTTGTATGCATTTGTGTTAGAACCATTTGCTCAGCATTTTGATTTAACATATTTTTTGAGAAAAATAGAGAAACTGCAACAAATGTATCCCATTTAGTTATTTGTTATGGTTAACATTTTTAACTCAAAGAAACTAATAATAATAAACAATTTTAAATCCTTTAGGAATCGGTATTTTTCAAAGAAGCCGCTACTTTATGAATTGAGTTTTGTTCAAAACTTTTTTCTAAAAATGTAGATGTATATTGTATAGTTATTGTGAATATGAACCATTTGAAAATGCTACTTACTACTTATGTCGTCATACCTGTTAAGTCCATTGGGAACCATTTAAGGGCCTCTACTCCGCCTACGCTCCATCGTGTACGGTTTCCGGAGATGAGTTTCAGCTCCCTCCAACTCTTGCCAAGTGACGATGATTCCGCTTGACTGTCCTGCGCCATGTGCTTCTCGGTCGTCCAGGTCTTCTTCCTTCTTGTGTGAGCGGATTACACTGCATTGCAGTCGTTACCTTTTCGAAGCGTATGTTTCAATTCATTGCCACTTACGTCTCCATATTATAGATTCTATAGGTTCCTGGCTGTCCTTCTATGAAGTACCTCATTTGAAATACGGTTTGGCCACAAAATCCTTAGAATGTTACGATATTTACGAAGGTTTGCAGCGTTCTTGTTATGGCTCAAGTAACCTTCCAAGTGCTGCACCCATAAAGAAGCAGACATTTGTGTGAAACAGTCGTAGTTTTGTTCTTAAGCTGATAGAGTTATTCCTCCAAATTTGTGACAGCATACCGAACACCGCTTTTGCTTTACCGATGCGGTTAATGACGTCTTGTTTGGTTCCGTCTTTGATGGAAAAGATACTTCCAAGGTATTGAAAGCTCTCCACTTTTTCCATTATTTGAGAGCATGGTCGGGTTCCGAGGCTGATCAGTTTTGTTTTGCCGGAATTAATTTTCAGTCCCACAACCTCTGCTTCTCTCTCCACACTTGTTGTCATTTGATGGAGATCCATGATCCTATGAGAGAGTAAGCAAAATCGTCCACGTAATCCAAGTGATTTAAATAGGATATCAAAGCCTATTGGATCAATCCGCTACCTGACAAAACTGAGCACAGTATATCGCTTATCACCAACAAAAACAATATTGGCCCTGTCTGACTCCGCTACGGATTTCAAAATCATCTGACGACCAACCATCGTTCAGAACGTGACACTTGGATTGTTGCTTTAATAATAGCAATTAGTTTTTCTGGGATGCCTCTTCTCCGCAAAGCTAACCAGATGAACTCCCTGTTAACGCTATCAAAGGCCTTCTCGAAGTCGATGAACAGCAGGTGTAGTGGTGATCAATATTCAATGCACTGTTCAATAATGATCCGCAGGGTGTTAATATGATCAATACAGGAGGATCCAGCGTGGATCCAGTGTGGCCCTCTCTGATGCGTTCCAGTATAACTTTTGCCACTATTTTGGCAACGGCTGGCAGAAGAACGCAAATTCCTCTCCAGTTTTCGCACTTTGTAAGATCTCCTTTTTTTGGGAGCTTGACGATAATTCCCTTCTTCCACTCATTGGGGAAGCTTTCGGTGTTCCAGGCTTCTTTTATGAACGGATGAAGCAGTTCGCTTGATGACGTTGGTGCTGCTTGTAAAAGCTCTGCGTAAATTTCATCAAGTCCTACCGCTTTGTTGTTCTTAAGTGCTTTAATTGCGGTAACGATCTCATCTTTACTGGGAGGTGCGGTGCGGATTTGGGAATTAGTTCCTTCTGGCACAAAAAAACAAACAAACATATTCTAAATGTCAATCAAATTAATAACAGTTTTTTGTTTTTAAAAAATCATAAAAACATTTCCATTGAGCTATTACTATCCATAAATTTAAAAGACTTCACTAAAATGTCTCACATCTCAAAGACAACAAAGAAGTAGCAAGAGAAAGGAATACATTTTTCTTAAATCTATGTGTTTTAAATACTAAATAAATTCCATTGAATGGTGGTAATGAAATTCTAATAAAAATACCGCTTTATAGAATATTTTAATTTGATATAAAAATACTCATTTATTTAACTTTTACAGAACCATTTAACGCTTTATTCTTAATAAAAAAAAAACAATTCCTTTCTCTCTCATTTCCATAATAACAAAAAAAAACACGATTTCAATTTGAAAAACGAAAAGAAAACAATTTATTTGATGTTTTATTTGTTTGGTAATAAAAATAAAACCCCATATTTAACTGATCAAATCAAACAAGCAACAAGAGTAAAACATCTGCAATGATTATGTCACTTGGTCGTAATTTACATATATACCATAAAATAACATCCCACCTCGAATATAATTAAAATGCATCCCAATACCGCAACGAAAAAGAACATCATTTTCGTAAATAAAATATTTTTCCCGTGAATAACCAAAGAATAACGATAAGTATTGGGATTTCTTTATGTTTCCAAATTGAACTCCTCAAAACTGAGTCAGATAAACCTGAAATAAAAGAAAAACGAAAAAAAAAGAACTTGAACTCGAGAATTAAGTTTATGTTTTGTGATGGCGTTCTCTTTAGTTTCAGAATTTATGTAAAAAAAAAGAAATTATTTGACACATTCTCGATCAAAAGATGTTAACGCCAGAGCCAACAACGGCGATATACATACCATCTGCATAAAGATATCAAAAGATAAAACAATTTTCATGTTGTTGGAAGTTTTTTTTTGGTTTGGATTTTCTTAACTGTCTACTCATTTTGAAACCTTTTAAAAGGCCTTAAAGATCGAGCAATTAAAAGCTGAATTTGATATGCCTGCTTTTGACCCACCTGCATTAGAGTCAATTAAAAATACATCGCATGATGGCCGACATCACCATCAGTAGGATCAATCATATTCCCTGATTGACTATTAATTCCTCATGGAATGTTCTATTAAATTTTAAAAATCCTACTTCTATGAGAAGATAGGAAGGTACATGATTATCCAAGATCCATGATGCATATCAACACCTCTCTGCCGTCAAACTCCCACCACTGTCCGCTTCATCGTTGTCGTGATCATCCACGGAGAACATCATCATTGTCATCATCTAGTTAAGGCTTAACCAGGGATAACATTCCAATCAAAAACAAGAGTACTAGATAAACATAAAAAGAGGAGTGTACACTACCAACCAAAATGTTTTTTCCTCAATGAAAGATTCGAGATATATAGACTGCTTTTCAAGACTTATCTTTTATATTAAAAAAAAATATTTCTTCAAAACTATCCTTTTTATAAATTGTTAAAAAAAAACGACAAAAAAGAAGTCATAATACTTTAAGTAGTGAATTGTGATCACTGATCATACATAATTATGTATTTTCGATTTCAATAGAGCTCGACTAAGCGAAACAACCGAATCGAAAACCAACAATCCTGAGGCCGAGTCGAGTCGAGTAGGCTAACAGAGAGGCTCCTCCGCCGGTTCCACCATATACCAGCATCGGAACCAGTTTTGTATCATTTCGTGAGTGCTCAGAGCTCATCATCATCATCATCAGCAGCCTCAGTCTCAGCCTTAGCAGCACCGCGAAACTGGTTGCGGCCATAGGTACAATGCGAGTAGGTAAAGTATCTACATACCTATATAGCATCATCATGGGAAGAACTCATGATTAAGTGGTGTGGTCTGGTAGAGCAAGGGTTGTTTCATGGTCTTTTTTGTGTTGGATTGGATATAAAGTACCTACCTAGCTGTATCCGTAAATAAGGCTGGATGTGGTGTGGTGGGGTGTTGGTGGGATGGGGTGAAGTAAGGTGAGGTTCACGCGGAAATATCTCTGTTTCTGTGTTACCGTTGAAGAAATAAATATTCTATATGGCGCTTTCCCCAAAAACTAAAGCTTCTTTTTATTGGACCAAATATTTCATTTTTGTTGCTCAGTTAATCTTACAGATTTATTGGGATTCTTTTCAATCGGCAAATAAATCTCGGAGTTGAGAAAATAAACAAAAAGGTGGTGAGACTTGAGACTTTATTTAAATTCGTTGATTTTTTGTTTTTTGTTTTTGTATTGTTTTTCATTATAATTGAGGTTGAGGTGGCAGCAGCAACATTAACAGTGAGCGGTATCTTTGTGGTAAAACAAATACAAATAGTATAGGATCAGCAATCAGACTGAATAATTGGTGTGTGTATAGGTTTGGACATTTTACAATAGATACAAACCTATACTTCTATACATACATGGATATGCATATAATTTATGAAGGTTTTATAATATTTGACAAATTATATTATTATAATATTTGAATTTTGCTGAATGAACAAAGTGTGTAAAAACATGACTTTTGATTTCTGTTGTAACTTATGATTATTAGATGCAAATCCGGATGTTTCAAGCTGTTGTCAAGACGTTCAATGATACAACTTATATGTGCAAAAATAACGACATTTTGTAAAGTAAGCAAATAAAATTCAAAGTTTACGGTTTTTTTTTTTCTATTTTGGAATGAAATTATGATTTTATTGTATAAATATTAATAAGAGAGTTTCATTGATCTTGAACCTATAAATATATCGATAAATTTTGCAATCTGATGAATAAATAAAATATAATTTAAGTAGGTCACTTTGAAAAACAGTTTTAGTGTTATTAGGAAGCTCAATTTCAGCTATTTTAAATAATATTTTTAACTTCCCCTAGGAAGTTATTGTAATGGGTCCGATTTGCCAAATTGAAAATTTTGACATTTCTCGACATTTCAAGGTCCCTAGAGTAGAAATAAAAGATTTTTAGAAAGATGTCTGTACATTTTTTCGTCGTTCATAGCTCAAGAACCAGTAAAGATATCGACTTAAAATACATTTGTTAACCATAGAATAATAAAGAAAGACGCAGAAATGGCTGTCAAGGAAATTGCGTGGGTGACTTTTTTACCAAATCAGTTTAAAAAAATGTACAAATTTTAGTTAACCCTAAATATCTAACGAACCAATGAGGCTAAAGACTTTAATTAAATTGTTTATAATATATTGTAACGTGATAAGAAACAAGTATTGAAAAAAAATCCAATCAACGGTTTTTCTATAAATCAAAAAAACTGAAAAAAATTGTCACGTCGAAAATTTTACGAATAAAAATGATTTTATCTCCAAAACAATTTTTTGCAACGAAAAATATAGTTTTTAACATCTGATAAAATTTTGAGTAAAATCGAATTGACGGTTGTTTTACAAAAAATAGAAACTTAAAAGAAAATTTAACAAAAGTTGATAAAAATTGATTTTCGACTCAAATATCTTTTCAAAATTTCGAGATATTGACATGGACAACATGGATGGGAAGTTATCAGTGTGGGTTGCATCCCAGCCTCTTTTTTATTTAACGATATGTACCTTAGTCGCAATGTAAAGAGCGATTTTTTTAAAGCTATAGGAAAGTTTTAAAAAAAAACACATAAAATTAAGAAAAATGCATTAAATCTTTATTTGAATCGGTAGTACTTACGAGTAATTTAATTACTTAAGGTCGCGCTACAGTCTGGAGTGGACCTGGGCCTTAACCAACATGAGTCTCCAGCCACTTCGGTCCCTAGCTAACTGTATCCAGTTTCACACGCCAAGTTGGTTGAGGTCTTCACCCACCTGCGTGCGCCACCTGAGTCACGGTGTTCCTGTACTGCACCGTCCCACGGGATTGGATTCGAAGACCTTCGGGGCTGGAGCATTGATGTTTATTCGCTCTACATGAATTATTTATCTAAGCCGTTGGAATCAATAGTACGCTCCATATAATTAAATGTTTTGAACATTATTTCATCAAAATGTTGATCTTGACTGCGCTAAAATGGTCCACCCGCTTAGTCCAATTTGGGCATACTCTTTCAAACATTTAGGCGGGTATAACACGAATAAATGTTTTAGTGTTGTCTTCCAAATGAGTCAATTGGTCAATTGAAGCGGGTTTGTCTGTATAGACACGAGCTTTAACATAGCCTCACAAAAAATAGTCTAAAGGCGTTAAATCGCAAGATCTAGGCGGCCAATTGAACGGTCCCGAACGTGAAATAAAATGTTCACTGAACTCGCCTCTCAATAAGTCTATTGTTGCGCGTGCTGTGTGACATGTGGCACCGTCTTGTTGAAACCACATGTCATGCGAATCAAGTTCTTGCATTTTGGGCAAAAAAAGTTGAATATTATCTTACGGGAAAGCTCACATTCACAGTTACGTAACGATTCGCATCATCTTTGAAGAAGTACGGTCCAATAATGCCACCAGCCCATAAACCGCACCAAACTGTGACTTTTTCCGGATACATTGGTAGCTCTTGCAATGCTTCTGGCTGATATTCACTCCAAAATCGACAATTCTACCAATTCACCCATCGAGCCAAAAATGAGCTTCGTCGCTGAACACAATTTTCGTTAAAAAAGTACATCTTCGGCCAACCCAGCAAAAATTTTACGTTGCTGTAGGTCGTTCGGCTTCAATTCTTACACCAGCTGTATTTTGAAAGGCAACACCTAAATCTTCCGACAATATTTCCACGTTGTTGAGTAACAGAGGCCAATTGCTGCGAACGGCGACGGATCGATAATTGATGGTCATCAATAACACTAGCCGATACACCTGCGATATTTTCTTAAGTTCACACTCTACTTAAGCTTGTTGGTGGTTTAATGTCCAACAATGTAAATTTGGTGCGAAATTTAGTAACATTAGCCCAAATAGCCGCTTCAGTGGGTCGATTAAACTGACCATAAAATGGAAGAAGCGCGCGATGAACTTTCTTAGCACAGAACGCATTTTGATAACAGAATTCAATAATTTGCAAGCGTTCTTCGTTTGTAAGACAATGCATCGTTAAATTATAGACCAAACTAAAGAGGTTTGACAAAACACGAAACTTGGGTCAGCTGTTTAAACCAGTGTTGCCAAGAAGATAATAGCTAAAGTAATCACCCTTTATATTAAAGAATTTAAAATGTATAAATTGAATATGCACACTCCTAGAAATTCTTAATAATTTTCGAACTTTGAATCCGTAAAACATACGTAAATTAAAATACTGAAAAAGGATCGAAACATAGTGAATGATCGCAGTCCTAACCGATTACTTTAGTTCTCAACTTAAATAATCTATACTATCTATATCTATACTAATATTAAAAATGCGAAAGTAACTCTGTCTGTCTGTCTGTTACTCAATCACGCCTTAACTACTGAACCAATTTGCATAAAATTTGGTATGGGGATATTTTGATACCCGAGAAAGGACATAATATGCTACTTTTTACCCCAGTGTGCATTTAAAAAACGGCCAAAGTGTCTTATTTTACGGAAAATAATTTAAAAGAGAGGCTATCATCTCCACCTAACACGACTCTCACCCCATTTTTTGAAGTCTGTACAAGAGATGAGTTTTCAAGAACAATTCTTTATGTCCAGGTATCAAGATATTACACCTGGAATGCAACATGAAAAGAATGGAAACGTCGCATTCAAGTAGTGTCAGTTCAAAATTGGCCTGGTGTCAAATCTGGAGATTCTTTAGGGCGAGTATACACGCTCCATGGAATGTTTCTGTTTGAGAATGCTGTTACATCATGTGCGTGGGCAAACCTCTTTTAATGATCTAAGAAAGCATAATGATCAAGAATTTACAACATTTCGAGAGACGTGTGAGGCCAGAGAGTTATTAGAAAATGACAACCAGCGAGAAATGCAAATCTGCTCCCAAAGTGCGAGAGCTTTTTTTTGCAACATGTGGACTGTCAAATCCTTGAGATTCGCTTAAAAATGATATGGTTTACACAGATTTCAGGAAGAAAAACCGACTGATATAATTTACAATGGGTCGTCTAATTTTGTAGAAGATCACGTTACAAATATTACAGGGAAAGATTTCTCTGAATTTGGGATGACCAGACCACAGAGAATTGGGGAAGTGAGCAGTGATTCAGTTCGAGAATTAAATTATGATACTGTTGCTTTATAGCAGAGAAAAACAAAGGATGTTCCACAATTCAGAACAAAAAAAGTTTTTGACACAGTTATACACAAAATTTCCAGCGAAGAATATGGTTTGCTATTTTCAGATGCTCCAGGAGGCACGACAAAACAATGGAGTTGCTTTAGCAGTAGCTTCCTCAGGAATATTAACTACGCTGCTTAGTGGTGGACGCCACTCGGTTCTGAAACTGTGGTTGAACTTAGCTCATGAAGAAACGCCAGTATGTAATATGAGCAAAAGTAGTTAGCGTGAAAGAATGTTGTCAGTGTAAATTGTTGGTTTGGGATGAATGTATAATGTCCCACAAAAAAGCAGTTGAAGCACTAGATCGTACACTGAAAGACATCAAGAACAACCGGGCTATCATGGGAGGGATAGTGGTTCTCTTAGCTGGCGACTTTAGACAGACCCTGTCGGTAATTACTAGAGGTACGCTGGCAGATGAAATAAAAGGCATGTCTGAAAGCATCTGTGTTATGTGTACATGCACAAAAGTTTTGTATGACTACGAATATGCGAGTACAGCTACACAATGATTCTCAAGCAGGACAATATGCCGCTGCTCTTCTAAAAACCGGAGAAGATTGTATGCCAACAGACTGTAACGACTCGATTACGTTGAGTCATGAGAGAGAGGGCAATTTTAGCTCCAACTAATGAGATAGTTAGCCAGATAAACGAAAAAATTATGTCGGACGTGGAGGGAGATATCGTCGAGTACCGTAACATCATGCCCCATAGTTTCTTAATTCTTTGGAATTTTCAGGAGTGCCTTCTCATAAGTTGAGATTAAAGGTTGGTGTTCCAGTCCAGAAATCTTGCAGCACCAAAGTTATGTAATGGTACACGGCTTCAAATTACTCACCTAAGAAGAAATATTATAAAAGCTATAATCATGGCTAAAATAGCAAACGCATTCCCAACCGATTTGCCGTTTCAGTTTAAAAGAGTACAATTTCCTCTGAAAGCATTTACATGTAGCATGCTCACGAGTCTCAAAAACAAAAAACGTCGTATATAAAAATGTTTTGCAGTAACCTATCTTCTTCTTAAATTGTATAAACCTAAACAAACCTATGACAATCACACTTAGTATGGCCTCATCAAATCTCGGCACAATTCAAACATACATACGTACAAAAAGTACAGCTTAGGTTTTTACACTACTATCCAAAAAAAAACTATCTAATGCGGATGAAGTCGTGGGTAAACCCAAGTCTTCAAATAAATAAGAATAGTGATGCTTCAGCTCGTCGAAAACCAGGGCCTAGTAACTTACAACCAAAAATACTCAATTTCAAAAATGGGAATTTGAGGCTGACATTTCGGTTCGTCTAAAAATTGCGAAATACTTTATGTGAGGAAGTGTGCGTATAATCATAAAACAACCAAACACATCAATGTCCTCCTCCGCCCAATCAAAATAATTTTAATTTAAAAATCTCATGGACGTGTTCAAAAACAATGCAATCCAAATCAACAAAATTTTAAGTCTCGATATGGTCTTAAATTGGATGATTTGTTTTTTTTTTTTTTTTTTAATTAACTAAAAGTTAACAACAATATTTTACATATGATAAAATAAGTTTAATTTCAATATTAGTTTTCTTTAAGAAATTTTAGTCGCAAACCATTTTTTAACAATTTTGGTAGCATTTTTTTAAAGTTTTTACTAAGACACAAAAATTTAGCAGAAAATGAAATCATTTTGAAATCAATTCACGATAGCGAGAATCAAATGTCAATTTTTACCAATTATAGTAGTATTTTTTTCGATTTTAATTTTTATGAACAAATTGACTGTTGGATTTAAATAAAAATATCAAAATTTGGATTTGATTAGATAAAATTACTTCGAAGCCAATGTCTTTGATATTTGAGTAAATATCAATTTTTATTAACTTTAAGTAGCGTTTTTTTTTATAAAACAAAATGTCAATTCGATTTTTCTCAAAATGTAACCAGATGTCAAAAACGTTATAAAATCTGACGTTTTTTTTTTCAACTAGTTCTTATTTCGCAAATGGTAACACTTAGCTCATTTCTGATTTGACAGATAATTAGTTTTCTGCTGAACGAATATGGTTGTGAATACGCCTGAACAACGCTTGGAAATATTGCCTGCGATCGACTTAGAGAAAAACTGTCAATTCGATTTTTCTCAAAATTTGAACGACTTAAAGATTTTGCCATTCTTTTCAGATGAAGTTCATTTTTTTTGGCGGG
Source organism: Eupeodes corollae (assembly GCF_945859685.1). Classification (NCBI taxonomy): domain Eukaryota; kingdom Metazoa; phylum Arthropoda; class Insecta; order Diptera; family Syrphidae; genus Eupeodes; species Eupeodes corollae. The sequence continues at coordinate 134,605,230 of NC_079148.1, read as the reverse complement.
TATGTAAACAAACAAAATTGTAGCATTTGGGGCACAGAAAACCCGCACGTATAAATCGAAAAGCCGATACAACCAAAACGAGTCACTGTTTTGTGCAGATTTTGGTCCAGAGGCATAATTGGGCCATTTTTTGAAAATGCGCAAGGAGTGGCCGTTGCAGTCAATGGCGATCCATATCGGACCTGTTAAACGAATTTTTGTTCACAAAAATTCATGAGGAGGATATTGGCGACATTTAGTTTTAATAGGACAGCGGCGCACGCTACGTGCCACAGAACTAAAGCTGCACTCGACGTTTTGCGCCCTGTTTAAAAAAAAAAACTGTTTGGCGGACCCTGTTTAAGATTGAAAATAATTGAGTTTTCCAATGGTTAATTTGTTATATTTTTGTTTAAACTAAAACTCGAATGAAAATTGATTGTTTTTTTTTTTCATGATAAGTGTTGCTGTCAAATGATCGTTTAAATTAATTTATGTTCGATGTACTTTAGAATAAGAAAATGAGATTGAAGAAACAAAAACCAATATTGACCATGAATTGCTTTTGAAATATTTTCAATTTTTACAGATAAAAAAACTCTAACTACATCAATTAAACTGACACTTGACAGACAAGAAAAATTGCATTGGTGTTGATGCAAGCAGGGATTAATTTGTACATTTATTTTGCCCAATAAAATGATTGGTATTTTGACAAACGGAATTTATAAAAAATTGATCTATTTAGCCAATGGAATCTAGAATTCAAACTGTTGCATTGACAGCTGTCAAAAGCAGCTGTAGTTAAATTTTGTATGGAACACTGAAATAAAACGCATACAGTTCAACATCCAATTATTCAATTAATACAAGCTTCAGAAGTATATGCAGCAGAAATGGGCCACGTCCTTAAAGTTCTTAAAACGTACTTCCAACAAAAGCTTTCAAATTGATAGAATATGATAAAAATCAATAGACAATCAATATAACATTTGTCTATGAGAAGTACACAACAACATAAAGCTCTTTTATAGAGGTCTTCATTTCTTATAAATTAAAATGTCTGTTCTACTTTACATACACACAAAGCCATATTGATGTTAACATAAATGTCTTTTCCTTTCGGTCTTATTTCAGAAGGACATCACCTACTATTCACCAATCACTGCCATCTGAAACATGGATAACAAAACTAAGTACAAAATGTCTTCGCAAATGCGACTAAACGAAATTTCTCGTCCAACTGCCAATATCCAATGTGACCACCATCACCGCACGTCCATGTATCGACCTCTTTCACCAGGATGCCATTGCCATCACTTGCCCAACACTGCCACCACTACCGCCTCCTCCGGTAGTTCCAACAACGCCACCACCATCGCCGCCGCCGCTCCATCAGCATTAGCATCACCATCAGCATCAGCTTCAGCGTCCGTTCACCCACCTTCATCATCTAGTCTAGGCGATAGCAGTTCCTGCATTTGTTCCCACCACTATCACTACATCCAGCACCATCGGCCAAACAGTCCGAGTCGGAGCCGGAGTCCGAGGGCTTCGACACCACCACTGCCACCACCTTTGTTGCCAGAACGCATTGGCTGCTGCCAATCCGCTTGTGAGGATAACAATGACAGGCAAATTAGTGGTGCAACTCATGTAGCTGTTACAGTACACCAGCACCATACAGCACCATCAACAGCACCCGCAACACAAGCCTCCCAGCACTCGCTGCACCACCAATACCAGGCGCTCGATGAGACCACAAATGACGAGCACGAAGACTGTGAGTGTTGCGAAGCCAGTGGCCATCATGCCAACGCTGACCACCCTAGTGGACGCAGCTCATCCCGACTGGTCTCTGCGGACGAGATTATTCCTAGCGGCTCCGAAGACAACGCTGCCATCCTGCAACGTTGCTGCCAGCACAATCACAGAAAAAGCCACAGGTATAGCAATGTCCGAACTCGAGTAGGCCACACGAGTAGTTGTTCTCACGTCACACATCCATCTTGCAGGAACAGATTAGGGGATCAACTGCTGAGCTCGAAGGCTAGGGCTGGAAGCATGCAGAAACGTTCACGAATAGATGAGGAGAATTACTCGACTGGCATCGAGGTTTACAGCGATGGAGCGGATTCCGGTGTTAAAGTTACAGATGGTGCCACCTCCGAGGAGGACCAGGGTCCACCGCTGCCTCCTAGACCACCACCCCGGCCCAGGAATGTGCCGGCCAATTTCAATCGTAAGTAGACCAACATTTCTTCTTATTTCGTTTTTATTTTTTTGGTAAAAACACATCATACCGAATGAGCATCATCTGCTCGAATAGTTGAAGAGCAATTAAATTGAAAACGTCTTCTCTGATAGTCTTTATGTATAAGGTAAGGGTGGAAATGGGGTTGAGATAATTGGATGTCTGTGTAAGCTATTTGGGTGAGGAGATTGAGAGGGAACACATCCTTGAGTATTTGGGATTTATCGAATTTAGGACACACTGACGTTGCCGTTGTATTGATTAATGAACACAAAATCGTGTATAGTTTACGAAGTTTTTAAGAGGCATTTAATTTCTGACTCTGACTCTGGGACGGACGACAGAATGTGTGCTCCTTGAGCATCAACTCTCCTTGAACTGACCTAGTTTGATATAGTTTTAATTGGGATTGTCCCACTTAACGATAAGAGAATTTAATAAACCCATTTATATAAGAGTAACAACAATAACCAACAACTTTGTCATTGGCACTTTATTCTGTTAAAGTTCAAAAAGTGTTTTCGAAGAATTTTAATACTTTGTTGCAAGTTGAAGTTAAGACACATTTTAAGGTACTTACAGAAAGGATATACAACGTGTATGGTTGCCATTTTAGGTGAATTATTCAACAACAACAGCAAGAAAAAAGTTGCAGAGTTATTTAACATACGATGGAGCTTCTGAGATTCTTCGGTATATATCTAGAAGATTTGTTTTTAAATGATTCGTAGAAAATATGGCGCCCAAAAAGGCCCTCAAAGCCGAAAATTATTTTCGTCTCCTTTTTGCCTCTTGGCCAAAGCATATTTTCATGAATATTCAAGGCCGTATTACTAATACTCTTTAAAGGGGAGCCTTCCCAACAGCAACCGCACCCAATTATGAAATATCCTGTTTGTTCTTTAACGATGTTTTTAAAAAATACAATTTTTCAAATTTGCTGAGGTTATAACTCAAAGAATAACAACCCCATAAACTTGAAACGTGAACTGATGTAGAATATTTTTGAGTGAATTAAAATTCACGAATTGGCATTAAACATGCAACCATTTAAAAGGACACGAAACAGGCTTTTTACTTGCGACATAAAGGAACTAAACATATGGCAAGTATTGCATTCGCAAAAAATGTCTGACTCAAGATTTTAATGAAACATTACATTATGATGTCAGAGAAGTCGAAAAGGGGGCACCGCTGATTTCTGTTCGTCCTTGCTTCGCCTATACCGTTGGGTCGATAGAGTTCAAATTTAGGAATTATTATTTTTGGACGTTCGCGTTTGGCTTTTTCGTTTTCATTGCTTTAGTGATCAAAAATGATAGTAGTCCCCATACAATTCTGTTTGTCAAAATCAAAAGTTAATTTTTTTACAAAAACCGCCGGATTATTCTAATAGGATAACGCCACGCAACTAGGCGTGTTCTCAAATGCCTTTTGCAGAAGTTGTATGGACGAGGAAGAGGAGGAATAAGTTCTTCATCTTCTACATGGCCTGCTCTGGCTTGGAAGAATTACCTAGGAGAGTTCTTCTTTAACGATCTTAACGATCTAAATCATATCAACATAATCAGCCTCTCACATTTCGTAAGGGACTCAAACTGGTTCCATTGAGCTTAGGAGAAAGCCTTAGGATTCATGTGGTATTACAATGGGCCATTAAACTGGCCTAAGTGTGTCCGTTTAAATCTTGGACAGCCACTATAACCTAACCTAACCTAACCTAACCTAACCTAACCCCATTATTATTAAATCTATTATTTTTTTAACATGGATTCTTTCAATTCCCTAAAACGTTGATTCACCCGTTCATTTCCTTACTGAGGAGGAACCAACAGCTATCAACAGCTTTCTGAGTTTTACAAGAATACAAGAGGAAGACATTGTAGGGGCAATAATATCGAATAAATTTAATGCTATTGGCCTAGGCCAAATGGACCCCAAGTTCTTGAGACTACTGCTTCCATATTAGCTGCGCTATATAACCTACATATTTAACAGAATATTGACTACTTCCGAGTTTCCTTTAGAATGAAAGAAGGCTAAGATTACTCCAATATCCGAAAAAAAAAACAGGTACAGAATTTCGGCCGATTGCCATTTTGAAGATGTTTGAAAAAACTATTCTGGGGCAGATCCAAAATTATCTTACAATCAACATCCTGTTAATTACCTGTCAGTCTGGTTTTCGACCTTTTGTAACTGATGGAATAAGAATGGCAATAGACAGTGATCATGTTACATTGTTAACATTGTTAGATTATTCATAGACTTTTCATACTGTTAACCACTCAATTCTTTGTAGAAAGGTGCGAATTAACTTTGGGTTTTCTTAAGAGTACTGAAAGCTTGTTCTTTAGTATCTCAGCGGAAGGCAACAATGCGTTGTGGCCAAAGGATACTCGTCGACATTTCTTAATGTTTTGACTGGAGTGCCACAGGGATCTATCCTTGGACCAATCCTCTTCTCACTTTACATAAATGAATTACCACAAATTGCTAAACAATGTTTAATTCATCATTATACTGATAATGTGCAGCTCCCGACAAGTCGACCTTTTGGGGCTAACAATGATGTTGTAGCTTTAATGAACGAGGATCTGCTCCGCATTTCACAGTGGTCAAAAAAGAACGATCTCCGCCTTAACCCTGTGAAATCAACATCGGAAAAACTTTGATCTATCGGGTTTAAATCTGTTGAAACTTGACGACGAAACCATTGAATATGTTAGCACTGCTAGAAACATAGGACCACTTAGTATTCAATTGCACTCTGACTTGGAATGACCACCTTAATAGTGCCATTGGTAAAGTCTATAGAAGTCTCCAAAAATTTCTAATGTTTTTTTTTTTTCAAAATTCGATATCTCAAAAACTAGTCAATATTTTTAACGGAATTGAAAACTAAAACGTATGTTTGCAAGTACCAAACAACTGCTGTAAAAAAAAAAACATTTCTAAACTATATTAAATTATTAAGAAACGGTCCTAACGATTTTCGACGAAATTTTTTTTTGAGAAATTAAATCATATTTAAGTTTTTGAAGCTAAACTTATTTTAATATATTTCAAAATCTTAAAATAACATTAAATCCTAAATGAGGAAGTACATACTTGTGACCCATACATGCTTCTCATTTCCAGAAAGACATCATTTTGTTAGACATTGAGGTTTTCCAAAAAACTATGGAATACACATTTCATGTTCTAAATTTTCGAACAAAATTTCTTTGTGTATATTGAATAGGAAAAATATTTAAAATATCATTCAGATCACACGGTTTATTACCAAATTTCTATAGTCATAAACTTTTTCTGCTCTGGATTTGGTGAAAACATTTAAGCCCCTACGTGAAATTTGTTCACATGACGACCGAGAAGCTGATGATGATTTTTTTTCGAAAATTTAACTGTCAGTTCTGATTTTTTGTCTAATTCAGATCTTTTTTGACTAAGACCTTGTGGTGTCAATTTTCAGAAACCTATAATTTTCGAACAAGAAAAAAGGTCTCAGATGTTCAAGGCATAAGAACATAAGAAATAATTGAAGAAAGCTTTAGCACCAGGGTTGTGATTTTTTGGGAGCCCAGTGGAAATACTGACCGAGGAGAATTTAATGCTTCAAAAACTCAATGGTGCCTCCTATCGTTAAAGCATAACCCACTCTCGATGCCACTATGTGTCACAGATCACCTCCTATGGAATGATCACGTATTCAATATTGCCAAAAATACTGCTAGGTACTTAAGATTTCTTCGACGTTGCAAGAAATTTGTCACCCGTATTGATCTGGCTGTAATTTATAAATCCTTCACTAGCCCAAAACTTAAATCTAACTCGCATATCTGGGCAACAGCCCCTAAAACAAGTTTAAGTCTTTTAGACAGGAATCAAAAACAGAGCTTTAAAAATGATAGGCCATAGAACTATAACCGAAAAAATTACGTCACTCGAATACGGCCGTAGGTTTTTAAGCCTTTCTTTATTTTAATGGTTTTTTTTACAAACCGTGTTCTTTTGAATTAGCCATTCCCAACCTCAAATAATGCAGCCGGAACACAAGCATTTCTAGGTATGCTCATCAGTTTAACCCTGAGCTCAATTTCGGACGTATTGTCAAGTATAGAGATTCTTGAAATGCTTTACCCAACTCTATTTTTCCCTATCATTTTGATATTCAAAATTTTAAGCCCAATGTGCTTCGGCATATTCTCCTTAATCCTTCGATGTTTTCTAAAGCTCTTACTATATTTAAACTTTAAACATGTTAAAGGTAATAATAACCCATAAAGTGCCCGTAAATTATAAAACAAATCAAACCCATCTTAGAGCAAAATCATTTGAAATGTCCTATAAGTGTTGGAAAAATTGCATTTCAAACTGCAAACTGCTTGGACTGTTGACAACATAAAATTGAACTAGGATTATCAGCTTTTTCTTGACTTATTTTTAACGTTGTTTTAAGATTTGTCGAATTGAATATTTTAACATCTTTCAACGTTTTAGGGTCCATATCACAAGAACCAGTAGAGATATCAGTGTTTTTTTGGTATTCTATAAATAGTGTAGTAGAAAGTTCCCAAAAAAACCCATCGGCAGTAGGCAGATTTTTGTATTTAAAAAGTGGTACAACTAAAAAAAGGCCTTATAGAATAATAATACAAAAAACTCAATAGAAGAACGTTTTGTGAAAACCGAAAGTTAAAATTAACTTCAGCAAAAAAAAACTAACTAAAACTAATAAAATGGAGAATTTTCAAAAAGAAATGCTAAAAAACATCTGGAAATGGAGATTCTATAAAAAAAGTTCATTCAAAAATTGTAGCTTTGACATAAAATAAAAGCTTTAAGAAGGGGGTTTGTTTGTACATTAACACGTGGGATGATCTTCAAAAGTTGTCTAGATTTGGTCTATATACCTCAGCGATGGAGAGAAGCAAAGGTAGTTTTTATTCCCAAGGCGGGAAAATGCCTACAGATCTAAGACCTATTACCCTATCATCATTCATTCTCAAAACTCTGGAACGATTGATTCATATCCATGTACATTGTTATCATTGATAAGAGACTATCGTAGTCTCAGCAAGGTTACTGCAAAGGGAAATCGGTAGAAACAGCCTTACACACTCTGGTTAGAACTATTGAATAATCGGTACTAGAGGATAACGAATGGTGGCCTTGATATTGAGGGCGCTTTCAACAACGTTGACACATCCGCTATCATTTCTGCTATGACGACCCTAAACGTCGAATACTCACTCTGAGAGTTGATTAATATAATGCTAAAAGCAGGATCATCAATTCTAAAATAGGGGATTTTTGTACGAAAAGGTCTGTCGGTAGAGGTACTCCGAAAGGTGGTGTTCTGTCCCCTCTCTGGTGCAACATAGTGGTTAAAGAACTACTAATATCCCTTGAGAGGGAAGGCTGATGTTGCTATCGCCCTTACAGGAGAACATCCTAATACACTTAGAGACCTCCTCCAAATCGTCATCGTCCTTTTTACCCATAAATACAAGATCCCAGTAATTGGACCACCTTCAATAAAAAGTGTACCACTAATTTTTACGAATGAAGCCAAATACCTTGGTCTGATATTGGACAAAAAATCAAGTTGGAAATCTAATATACAGGAAAGAGTTAAAAAAAAGCTACAGTAGATCTTTAAATTTGCAAGAAAGCCATAGGAAGCAAATGGGGTTTTCAACCTCGCATAACCTACTGGCTATGCACATCGGTCATTCGACCAATACTTATGTACGGGGTTGCAGTATTTAGGACTGCACTGGAGAAAGTCACATACTACGACAAACTCAGAAGAGTCCAACGCACTGCACTTCTCTGCATAAGTAGGGCATTGAGAACCACAACCTCAGCAGCGTTAGACACTCTCCTCCATCTGACACCCCTCGAAATCTTTAGCAAACAAGTGGCATCGAGAACAGCTATAAGAATCAAAGCCTCATCTCAATGGACTAACAACAATGTGGGGAACTCCATCATTTTGAACCTCTTTGGTTCTATACCAAAGTCCATAGACTACACTATTCCAAATCCCCAATTAGGAAAAAACTTCCAGGTATCAATTCCATCCAGAGATGAATAGAAAGACAAAAAACTCCTGGATAACAAAAGTATTCATTTTTATACAGATGGATCCAAGGCAAATTAGGGAGTTGGTAGTGGTGTGTGCTCAGAAAAGCTTAATCTAATAATTGTAGCGTCTTTCAATCGGAAATTTGAGTGATCAAATAGGTTCTCTCCTGGCTAGGAGAAAACGTGATATCAACTTCTGATATCCGCATCTTCTCTGACAGTCAGGCTGCTATTAAATCTCTTGACGATGTCTCAACTAAATCTCAAACGGCCCTCGAGTGTTGATCGCAGCAATTTAACATTTACCTATGTTGGGTGCTGGGCCACAGAGACATCACTGGAAATTGTAGAGCAGATGAACTCGCTAAAAATGGAACCATCATACCTATTTCACTTGAAAGGGAGAATACAGGAATACCGATAGCTGCATGTAAACTTTTGCTAAAAGAAACAGCTGTCGGATGACAAATTCTAGGTGGCACAATTCACCAACATGCGCAGCCACAAAACTTATATGGCCTTCACTGGACCTAAAGCGCTCTAAAGACTTGTTATCTCAAAGTAAACTTCATATTAGTTCCCTTATAGGTATCCTTACGGGACACATTCTTCTATGCAGACACGCAATACGACTTGGTGTAGCCTCAAATGACTTCTGCAGGAGCTGTATGTACGGGGAAGAAGAGGAAACAATCTCTCACCTTTTCTGCACTTGCCCTGCTCTTTCACTAAGACGCAAACTTCATCTGGAAGACTACTCTTTTGATAATCCCAGTGAACTAGCTAAACAGGATATCAAACATCTTCTTCGCTTTATAAATAGCTCGAAATGGTTCGACTAGTAAAAAGTAATTCTCTAGATGCATGTGGTATCACAATGGGCCTTTTCTTTTGGACTAAGTGCGTGGATTTTGAATTAGCTGGGATAAAACTTTATTGGAAACATAGCAAAACTTAATAATCTCTTCTATTCTTGCAAAATAAACTCAGTTAGTAAATTTTCATTAACAAAACTAAATAATATCAACAGTAACAGATTGATTTTTTGTGTCACCAATGGAAAACACATGATTCCAAATGCACAACTACTCAACGAACACTGCCATCGAGATACGAATGCAATATAAATCGCACCAACATTTGAGAACGAAATCACATAAGATCCATTCGAGACTCGTATAAATGTCAAAGACCCATCAGTAGTAAGATTCTACTTTAAATTTTATCGGTAGTATTCATACTTCGGATATTGTTTTTGTTATTTCGGTAAAATCCTACTATACTATTGATAGATTTTCCAACAAAACACGGGTAAAAGCATCGTAAAATGCAGATACTATAGCCATTAAAAAAAAAGTTAAAATGTCGGTTGATCCCAAATTTCTCATGAACTGATAACTCTAAAGATGCTTTTTTTACAAAAAATAAAATCTTAAAAAAACATTACTAAAAGTTTTTAAAAAAAAAGAAAAATATTGTTAAAAAATTGTTTAAACCACACAAAATATTGTTATTCATAAAGTTGGTAAAGTTTAAAAATATCAACAGACGAGGAAGAATGGGAAGTTTTCAGTGTGAGTTGCATACCAGCCTCTTTTTATTTCGTTGAATATTATCCTATTTTTCAGAAACTTTTACTCGAACATCAATAACACCCTTTTAAGTAATTTCCATCCATCTACACACAAACATATATAGGAACAATATTTACATTTCCATAGAAGTCTATTTTAAGCTTTAAAACAATCGTAGCGCATCCACCATGTCTATCATTTAATCGATTTACAATTTAAACAAAAGAAAAAACACTCTTGCATCCAAACTTTGTTTTTGTACGAGTTTAACAACAACAACAAAATCAAACAACTCCCCCCAGAAGGCTCCAATTTTCATATGACTTCAATATAAAAAAAATAAAGAAATATTAACAACAGAAAAACCTCCCCACCCGGATGGAGTAAGTACCATAAAACTCCCCTCATACAATAACTTTGAGTATGTGTACTTGTACTCATAGAATACAAGTTGACTTTGTATTCAAAATCATTTAAATTTAACCCTAATGCCTTAATGCATTGACCTTATGCACTGTTAAGCATTTTCAAGTAGAAAGTATAAAGCCCAACCATAAAATTTACACTCTAATGTTTTCGTCCTGATACCAGACACCTGCTGCCTTAACGCTATACTTTTATAAGGATCTACACATATACATATACATATAGAAAAGAAAACCTCAACTCAACTCTATGCCTATGCGTGATGGCATTTTTGTTTAAAAAAAAAAAGAAATTATTCAAAATACTCTCATCTATTAGAAAACCAACTATGTGCCTTGGTATACCTACGTATATCCTGTATGGTGGAATTTTTGTGTTATCCTTTTTTTGTTCAACTCTAAGCCAATTTTTGCGCATGACACAAACGCATCATAAGCACAGGGTGACGTATCAGAAAGCTTTTTCTGTGATAACTTTTTGACACAAGAGAGAGAGTGTACGAGCAGGACGAGCACGAGCACAAGTCCTGATGTGAAGACTTGTAATTACATCTCGAAGGAAATTAGAAACTACTCACCGTCGAGACGAAGAGCATTTCAGTAGAAAAGGGCGGAAGACTCTCGGAGGTATATAGCGTGCGGTACCACAAGCTGTGAAATTGGAAAATAGAAAAATTTAGAATTTTTTTGAAGCAAAAACCAAAACGAGTGTCCTTTCAAAGGATATGAAAAGTTTTCTGTGACTAAAGTGAGTGTGATAAGTTAAAAGTATTGCTCAAAAATGGATAAAGTCTTCTAGAAATGAGGAACACCATAATTCACAATATTATCATCAGAATTATCGCGTTGTCGTTTTCGAAGGAAGGACTCCTCCTTGTTGTCGTTTGCTGAAGCTTTTGCTCTGTTTTGCCAACAAACCAAAAATTGAAAGAAAAAGTGTTCAAAAACGAAATAAGAGAATCCCGGTTGAGAAAACGAGAGTTTATCCGTACCGCAAATATATAAATAAACAAAAATCCCGATTTATTTCGCCAACTATATATTTTGTGTACGTTCGTTCTTCCTCGTTCTAAATCACAATAATTCCTCCGAAAATCATCGCGTCCCAAACGAAGCAGAAGTCCTAACTACTTTCCGTTTTTCTTCCTTGTGCCGTGGTGCTCTTTCTTCTTCAGCTACTTAAGTTTGTTTCGTTTATGTTATTTTGTAATTTATGTGTTTACTCAGACGGGAATAATAATATTAATTCAGATATTCCAAAGCACCATAACGGCGGCGGCGGAGTGGTGTGTGTGCAAAAGGTAAACAAAGTTTTCTCCATTACCCCATCTGTACTTCACTCCCAATCATCAGCAGGAGTCATCAGGCCTTTAAGGACGCGCATTTGAAGGAATTCCGGATAAAATTTTGTCTATATATTCTTCTACAAGTTTTGATTTGAAATTTCTTCAAGAAAGTGTAAAAGCTCTTCCAGATGAATTCGACAAAGTCAGCATCAGCAGCAGCAGCATCAGGAAGAAGATTGTCGTAGAAAAAAAAGGACTCTTTCCGATAACATATAGTCAGAGCTCCGAGTCAGTGTCAGTCACTCATCGGCCGAGGTGCGGTGCTGGAATTTTTCGATTTGTTTTCGTTGACTGTCTTGAGCTTCCATATGGATTTGTTCGAGAGTTATTTCCTCTCCTCGTCATCCTTGTCGTCGTAGTCGTAGTCGTTCTCATCCTCATCCTCTATCAAGGGTGGGAGTTATTGATTCTTGAAAGAAAGTTTACAACACAAAAAAAAATAAAATATAAAAACGAGTGTTCGGTTGAACACGTGGCTTAAATGGCTTAAGGCAAAGTGAAGTGATCCTTGATTAAGGGTGTGTTTGTGTGTGCGCTTTCGGTCATAATCTAATAGAGGTGTATATAGAAGTTTTGTGCGTGGGTTATTCTTGTTCATATATCCTTTAATTAATTCATTCTCAAACATCAAATCGGAAAACGGAAACAAAAAATTCATTAAGTGAAAATGCATGGATATCCGGTTATGCAGTTTGTTCAGTACAGTGTGCCACCGCCATGTACTTGGGTACCACCATCGGATCCACATCGTCCATCATCAGCAGGTTAGTTTTTGGTTTTTAGTTTGTTTCTTCTCTCTTCCTCTCTCTTTTGATCTCGATGTGTACTTCTCTCTATCATCTCATCTATCAAATAGCCCCTGGGGGTTTGTGGGACAGTTAAAAAAGTTAGAAGACATTTGTTACAATAATAAATAAATTTCCAAACGGTTTCCTTTTTCTATAATTCGATCCAATAGGGAACGTTTTTCTTGTTCGTTTCTTCTGCTTCTATAGCTTATGCATATAAATATGTACCTATAGAAAAGATACGACAGACGGACGGACAAACAGGACTATACTGTTTAGATTTGCCTTTGCCTTGTGTCCTTTTGCACGGCTCATGAAATACGATGATTATGAATTAGTCATAGTCAAGTCCTATAGTCTCCATCATAGACGTTTGAGTTTGAGATTCTTCTTTTATTTTATGTGCTGTGTGTCCCTGTCCGTCCATATCCATGTCCATGTCCATGTCTCGTCGTCTTGATATATGAAAGTCATTATTTTATCCAAGTTTCCTTGGGGCTTTTCTATCTCTATACTCGCAGTCCATCCAATACAGGAGGAAGTTCCATTGTTTTATATACTATGTTATGTGTACCTAAACGCACAAGTGTTTTATATGTAAAATAGAATAAGAGTCTTTAAAACCTCACTAGAAAAAAAAATAAGAAAAAGGAGCTCTCTGTGATGTGATATTGGCAGTGATATCTTTTGTTGTTGTTGTTCTATTCTTTATATATACAATAATGTAATATAGGTATACACATGTTATATTCTTTTCTGTGAAATGGGTTCTTTTGTGTGAACCTTGACCAATTTATACAGGAAGTCAACTAAAAGCTTGTCTAAAGGTAGATATATACAAAGCATATAGATATGTATATGGTTATAGAGAAGATATTTCTTTGAAATGAGGGGGAGAGGAAAATAAAAAGAACTTTAGACGACAGACGATTAAGTTAATAACAAAAAATAATAAATCACTTTAAGGTGGCAGATTAAGTTCATTTTATTAATGAATTTAAAAGAAAAAACGTAGGTAGGTTAACATACTTATACATACATACATAAGCTTACTTTAGGCTGCAAAAAAATGTAATATAAAATGTTTTGGTTTGGCCCAATCCTGCAGAGAGTAAAATGGCTTTTTCCTGGTTTCCCGAAATTCAAAGTTTGTAATTTTGAATTTTAACATCTTCAGATAGTAAGTCACTCAAAAAGCATTAATTGTTCTTCATTTCGTTCCTCGATGAAACCTTTCTTTTTGAATGCTTTCACATTTGTTTGAAATCAATTTTAATCAAAAAATTATCAACAAGTTTCATAAATGTATGCATAGGTTTCTGTTTTATCTCCAACATGCTTTCTTATTTTTATTAACGATCTCTTGTCTTCAACTTCTAATCCACTACATTTTTTCGCTGACGATAGTACTCTAAGCTTTCCATTTTCGTTTTAAGATTCAGATTCCTCTTCTTTGGATGTGGAACTGCAACGACAAAATATGATAAGCTCTTTAAATTCCGGCCTAAACAGAAGTATCCGTGGCATGATGGTTAGTGCGTTGGACTGTCGGAATCTTACAATTACAGTAAGATGCGATGGCCTCGTTCCACTTACGCCCTAGCGAGAGAACTTCGTTCGAGTGACATAGCCCCACCAAACAACAATAACCTGACAAATACAGAAATTGACCAACATTTACAACAGATGGACGAAACAATAAAACGAACGATGGAACGGACAATACCAAAGTACAAAGAACGGGACCAAATGAAGAGAACAACGACGTACTCAGGACAGCGCAAATAGATCCAGAAGAAGCCATCTTTGACGATGACTTTTACATAATTGTAGATCCGAAGGAAACAGTGGAGGCGGTTGGAGCTGCTTTCCAGCAAGTGTATGGTGAATGTTAGCATTCGTCCCAACCACTACCTGGAAAACAGAGCCCTACTTAATCACTTTTACCTTCGAAATGATATCACACAATGGCGATCCGAGAACCGCAGTTTCATGCGGTTCAATGACGATTCCTTGGCAAATGCCATAATCGCCGAGGAAACGGGACCAAGTCCCTTGTTAGTGACGAAGATTGAGCTTCAGCTCATCTTCAATTCAATAAAAAACAAAAAGTCGATGGTATATCCAACGTTGTACTGAGACATTTACCGATAGAGGCAATTGACATTTACACCACACTCTTCAATAATGCATATTATCCAGTCCAGTGCATTGGACCGCTGTGGTTCATCCTCTCCCGAAAAAGGGAAAGGACAACTCCAACCCGTAAAATCTTCGGTCGCTCGATAAGTCTTCTTCCAAGCAAAAGACTCTGACTAAGAGGGCTGCGGACAACAACATAATTCCGGATAAAAAGTTCGGGTTCAAGGCGGGTCATGACACAATTCATGCTGCGTCTTAACTTGTTTCTGATATCCAATGGAATAAATCAAAACAACAATGCACAGGTGCTGTTCTGGTTGATTTGGAAAAGGCCTTTGACACCGTATGGTTAGAGGGTCTTTACCTAAAACTGAGCAGGCTTGGCATAAGCAAGCCATTGTTGTATATACTTTATGATATGCTTAACATTGGAAAGTTTGTTGTCAAAAGTGGCAATGTAACTTCTACCACAACATTCTCAATTAAAAATGGTCTTCAACAGGGAGCGGTGAATTACCCGATTCTCTTCAGCATTTACACCAGCGATCTGATAGGTAGTCTTACAAAGGCAATTGCGTACGCCGACGATCTAATTGCGTACAGAACGGCCCGAAAGGTTGAGGTTATTAGAATTGTCTTGCGGCGTGATTTCGACAAGATTCAGCGATATTGCGACGACTGGAAACTGAAAATAAATGTCCAGAAGTCGGAGATAATTCTGTTCCGGACTCCGTTGGCTAGGGCCACGAGGGATACGTGTAAGAATTGGAGCAAGATTGTCATCGTTGATCTTCACGGGCAGCCATTAGCGAGCAAAAGTGTAGTGAAGTACCTCGGTATCTGGTTAGATCAGTATTTATATTTCGACAGACATATAAATGCTGCTCTGACCAGGGCCAGAGGAGCCTTCGCTCTGACGAAACGGCTGTTTTTTAGCAGTCGGCTACCCCAGAGTGAAGGTAATTTGCTACATGGCTCTCATACGGCCAATGATCGTTTATGGTTGTCCTGTGTGGTTCAACGTTGCCCCGTCCGGACGGGACGCGTCCCAACAACAATTTAATTTTCGGGGCGTTCTATCCGACCGACGAGTATTTTGAAAGTGCACGCTAGAGCGGCTTCATTCCACCAGAGGCATTCCTCTTTTTAGATAGATGCGGTCTGATACACGATAGATTGGCAGTTCCACTAATCGGTTTCATAAGGCTTTGTCCGAACGGGACCGAACTGATTGGGTGAAGCAGTGGAACCAGTTTTGGTGGCTTCAATCGGCACTAGATAGTGGGTAATTGTAAAGGGGTCTTTAGCCTTGGCCAGCTTACATACTTGTTTTATAGTTAGTAAGGTTTAGTTTTAAGTAGAATAGGCATGGTGAAGTTTATAGGTAGTTTAAGATAGCTTTAAGTTTTATATTGAGGACCTTATTTTAAGTAGTTTTTAAGTAAAAATAAAAAAAGATCTCGATATTAGTTTTATGCAAATTTTCTAATAAATACAAAAATAAATAAAATGTAAATTAAAGTAAAATAGATCTTAGGGCCGAAAGGCATAAGAATTAAGTGTTATACTTTAACTTAGAGTGTCCGTATGGAATCATTAAGTTAGTTGTTAGTTATGGTTAATTATTGTTTGGCTTTAAGATAGGTTTAACAAGTAATAAAAATAAATATGACAAAAAAAGTGCGTTGGACAGTCATGCGAGAGGTCTTGGGTTCGATCACTGCATGTGACACCTAAAGTTTTATTCACAGGTACTGCCTCTTGCGAGGAATTGACAAATTTTCCAAGAGCAATTCTTGTCATGAAAAAGTGCTTTCAGTACTTTCAGTACTCGTACACAGGAATGGTAAAGAGTTGTCAGTAACTAGGCCCTAGTTCTCAAACGGACTGTTGCGCCGCCTAATTTATTTATTTTTATAAACAGCATTGTATAATGGGGATTAGAAAACCGCGTCGAATTTAATGCTTCGAAAACCCAATGCTGTCTTGTATCGTTAAAGCGAAACATACATACATCCTTGCCATTATCCATAGATGGCACTTGCATCGACTAGACTGAACATCTCGAATGCAGCAAAATGTTTTGGTTTTCCAA
Organism: Eupeodes corollae; assembly: GCF_945859685.1. Lineage (NCBI taxonomy): Eukaryota > Metazoa > Arthropoda > Insecta > Diptera > Syrphidae > Eupeodes > Eupeodes corollae. The sequence goes on along the minus strand of NC_079148.1, from coordinate 134,588,534 downwards.
CAATAAACTCAAGCCCAACTTCGTTCGCACTGTCAAATAAAGAAATTCGTTCTTTAGCCGTACTACGCGAATGTGTGTCTTTTTTCCGGCCATTGCAATATTCAGGAATTCAAAACCAATGTGCACCGACATTGCCTTTCAACATGTCCCTTTCCTAGTGATGCTCACACTGTGTCTTTACATAAAAAGGGTAGTAAAATCCAATTTAGGGTGCGCTTATTATAAAAAAGTGTCAAATACTTTTTATTCAGAATTTTTGAGATATTGTGATATTCTGTAATTTTTAGTCCCAATGCCTGTCAATTAGATATTACCTTATGGACTTGGCAGGACTTTGAAATACATCGAAATAATCTATTTTTGCAAGATTATTCTTACTGTGTAATTTTTTAAAAACAAATCACAAATTGGTCACCGACATCTTGAACCAATATCGCTTTAAGACAATAAAGATGGAATTCATGAATTAATCGAGATCTTACAGCAACAATTTTGTCAAAATAAAACTTCTTATTGAAAAACCCTATTTATCTAAGGTTGTCGATTTGAATATTAATCCAAATTTCAATTAAACTTTGATGAAAATTTTATGAGCTGACAAAACCATTCTTCTTCTTGGTCAAAATTTATTTCGAACATGATAACATTTTTTTTGTTTAATATTTTCGAGATGAAAAATAATTTCTTCAATGTTTTTTATTTATAAACAAAAATTATATAAGGTTATAATGAGTGAAATAACTTTTAGTCAAAATCGAAAGCAGGACAAAATTCTATAGAAAAACAATTGATATTTAGTAAGAACCACACTTATTGAATTTTGTTAAAAGTTTCTTCTGCACATGTAGATAATGACGTTAGGTCTTTTCGCCCAAAACCCTAACGCCCAAATCCTAACATAATTGGTCACGAAGCTCAAAAAGTTGAATCCTTAATATTTTTAATTTTTATTTTGGATTTTATGACGTATAAATAAATAATAATAAAAGTAAAAAATTAGAGAATGGCATTTAAGTGTTATAAAGTAACAAAATTTCAGCTAAGAAAAGAATTTGATCTTCTCAACAAGTTTTTGTAAAGACATTATATATTTAATACTAAATCAAACATAAAACATAATTCGAAATCTTTTTGGATATTTCTGAATTCTAAAAGAAATTGTTCATCTTTTCATCAATATATGGAATACGAGGAACTGACATCCAATTATATTAAGTCCTCATGTGACCTATTTGTTCGATTCTTTAAAAACTTCTTATAATTATGATATTTTAACAAATATCAGCAGCTTGTATCCCGATATAACTCCTTTGATTGATTTTAAACTACAGAGTTTTTCAGAACAGGAGGTTCTGGATAGCTTAAATGAAATTCAGAACAGGATGTTTTGAATAGCTTAAAAAAATTGATATGTCAAAAAAACCTGGCTTTGATATGATTCCTCCTATTCTTTTGTCAAAATGATGTTCGTATTCACTTTGAAGTATTTTAACCCTTATTTTTAATAAATCTTTACAAACTGGTGTTTTTCTTAATGAATGGAAAATATCTTATATAGATCCCATTTAAAAAAGTAGCCTTAAACACTTAGTGAAGAACTATGGGCCAATATCAAAACTTTCAATTATTCCCAAACTTTTTGAAAAAATGGTCACCCAAAGACTTTATTTTGGTGTCAAAAATTTCTTGTCTCAAAAACAACATGGTTTTGTAACAACATGGTAGGGTAAAGGGTAAGTCTATTTGCAAATCATTGCTATAATCATGTTGAAAAGGGTAGGCAACTTGATGTCCTGTAAACGGATTTTGTTAAAGCCTTTGACCGCGTGCATCATGGTCTTCTCCTACAAAAGCTCAAGATGTTGGGATTGAATGCTTCATTTTTACGTTGGTTAGATTCATACCTTTCTGATCGAAAACAAGCTGTTAAAATGGATGATTGTGTTTCAAGTCTTCCACAAGGCAGTTATTTGGGTCCACTCCTTTTTATAATCTTTATAAATGATCTACCATCTGTTTTTAAATTTTGTTACTGCTTGATGTACGCCAATGATGTGAAAGTTTTCACTTGAATATTGCTTATTAATGCAGTTGGATATGAATAATGTTCTTAATTGGTGTGACCACAATCTTCTTCAGCTGAATTACTCGAAGTGTACAATTTTAAGTGTATATAAGTCTTCATCCCTTATTGACTTTGAATATAAATTCTATGATGTTAGTCTTCTGAAGGTAATTGAAGTAAATGATCTTGGGGTTATTTTTGATTGAAAGATTGACTTTAGACCGCATGTTAATAACATTTACATTTACAATTACATTTGCACACAATTCCAAAGGTAATTCACTTTTAAGTTTCTTGAAGCGGAACTCCAAATATTTTAAACGAGCCTATCCTTTAAAGACCTTATTTATATCTATAGTAGTATCCCTTTTATGAAAATAATACTTTGAGAATCGAAAGAGTTCAGAAAAGATGCCCTCGTTATGCACTTCGAAAACTTAACTTCGATAGTCCAAAGTGTTTTGTTTATTAAGGATATTATTAATAACAGAATAAATTCTTGTTTTTTGCTTTCATTAATTCCATTCCATGTTCCATCACGAGTTTTTCGCAACATAAATTAATTATTTTATCCTCCTCTTCACAGGACTGGTTATGGTCTAAATGAACCAATAACGCGTTCTCTGTATCTTTTTAAATATTGTTTATTATAAAATTGACCTTTGTATTAATAAAGATTGTTTTAAGACAAAAATTCTTGAAATATGTAATTGATTAATTATTCAATTAAATGTAATCTACAATTTCTTGTATATATCTTATAAGCTTTATTATTTTGTAGTAATATTGTTATCAGCAGATCTTCGATCAATTGATGAAATAAATAAAATAAATACAAATATACAAATTTCAAATCCGACAAATATTAACTTTTACTATGCCCTCCAATGGAAAGTTATTGATGGTACACCTGGGCGTATACGTATTTTTTGTTTCTTGAAGGATTTCCAATAACAGATTTCTTTTTAAATATACCACTCTTTGGGTAGTTGCCTCTTTTAAAGCTACCATTTTTCCACATTCAACAAGAAAAAATACGCCATTATTAAAAATAGAATGGAACTCATTTCATGAACCTACTCAAATTTCAAAAAAATTACAAAAATGGTGACTATTTTTTTCAGTCTTGATTAACATAATTAAAGTTTTTCTTCAATATCAAAATTGAACCTTTTATTAGAAAATCCTTTATTTTCATCATTTTAAAAGCTTGTATATTTGTCTACATTGCATTGGCTTATTTGTCCTAAAACAAGAACACAATAAGAAAATTGTACGCTTTATTTGGGTTAATGATAATTTTTTAAAATGCAAATATGTCTAAAATAGTATAGTTTATAAATTTGGGTTGATGATAATTTTTGTATATGCAACTGTGTCTACAATCGTAAAGTTTATAATACTTGAACATTAAAAACGCTAAGTTTTGTACAGCTTTCTTTGAAAAACTGCTAAGTCAACATTAGATACGGTCTTAGGCTAAAAATAAAGTAGCCTTAAAATAATGGAATATAATTGCCTTTAGAAACCTTGTTTCTCGATATAAGCTGTGTATGTAACGTTTAGTGTGAAGGCAGCAGACTCAAGTTAATATCTAATACAAAAAAAAACTAGGCAAAAATTAGAAAATGACAATTTTACTGAAACTTAATTTTAAAGCTCAATCTAATTTAAAAAGACTCCCACAATTGTTGGTGCTGTTAAAAAAAAAACCTTAAGTGCATAAATATTTAAATGAAAGTAATTTTTCTGTTAAATATTAAATCAAATTAAATGTATCCCTTTTTATTTCAAAACACAGAGCGCGGAAAATGATTGCCTCATACTCCTCATTAATAAATCATTTCTAAAAGTGTGGAGTGAACCTTTTTTTTTACAAAAAGTGTCTTATCTGACATTGATTGTATTTTTTGTTTTTAGTTCGTTAATTTGATTTAACAAAAGAAGTATATTGGCTGTCAATTAGACACATAATATTTATTTCCACATTTTCAATTTTATTGTTTTGTTTTAATATAAGAAGAATAAAATATAATATAATATATCCTTCAAACTAGATGATGGTTATAAGGGTTACATCACACTAATTTCTTCTCTTCTCTTCTTTTCTCTTGACCCATTTCAATCACTGTCCTTCGATATTATTTTTTTAATTTACTTTCTTTTGCTTTTTATGTTTTTGTTTGAGTGACAGAATATAAAAGATAAAATCAACAAACAAAAGAATGCGTCATCTGAGATGTGAAATGTTTTAAAACAAAGATTTTATGATTCCGTTGACAATGATGTCAACACATCATCACTTTTCATGCAACAAATGGTATTGATTTTGTAGAAAAATATGTCATTTATCATTTCCTCTTAGCTTTAATATAAATGTATGTATGTACGTATGTATTGTGTATATAACTATGTGCAATATAGTAAATGTCCATTATTTTTTCACTCACACTCGAAACCATCAGTTTTTGACAAATGAAGTCGTTAATAAAAATTAACGATTTATTAAAGAAGTGTTTGACGTTTTCAAATAAGATTACACCACAATTCAAGTACATACATACATATGTCGTCTGTATGTACGTATGTACAACGTGCAGCATTGTGCCTAAAATTTACTTACAGCTTCTTCATTCCACTTTCACACAAAAAGTAATCGAAATCGATTCAAAATAGTAATTGGAAATCTAAAATTTCCTGATACTAATATCGATTTAATTTTTTTGAAGTGAATTTATGTGTTCAATGTTTCAATTTATGCGAATTTCAAGAAGGAATTGTTCAAAAATAGAAATTATTTTAATTAAAGGACTTAATTTTTGAAACGATGCAGCTTCTACTTCGTATTTAAGGAAACGGTCAAACCAATTTTTCGGCTTGCCACATGTCTGCTTAAAATAAAATTCGAAGTAGAACAAAGATATCACGATTTCAAAAACAGTTGTTGTGCTTATAGCAACATCAGAGTATTTTCCAACCGATTTTTGAAAACTGCTTCACGCAAATAAACACAAAGTTATAGTTATCTCTAATGCAAAAAAAAACGCTTTTTGTGCAGGTTGCATTCATTGATCGAGGTTGAAAACTTGCATTAGGTATTTCATATACCAACTATGTAAGCACCTCTCAACATTTTTTACTTGCGACATATAGGAACTACATACATATAAGGCAAATTTAGCATTCTTGCAACATTTCGAACTCGAGATTTGGTAAAGAAGTCGAAAAAAGTGGGTCCCGCGATTCCGTCCATCTGTCTGTCCACGCTCCTACACCCTTAACCATTGGGTCGATTGAGTTTTTTTTTAACAAAATATTGAATTTTGTTTTTTTTTTTTTTCAAAATTCCATATCTCAAAAACGGGTCAACATGTTACGAAATTCAAATGAAGAGCGTATATTGACAATCACTAAACAACTGCATACCAAAAATATTTTTAGAACAAATTTGTATGTATGTATACAAAATTAATTGAAAAAAAAACCGCTCTAACGATTTTCAAAAAAAAAAAAATCAAGGATTTTTTTATTTATTAAATGGCATTAAAATTTTTGAAGACAAACTTATTTTCTGGTTAAATTTTGAAGCTTAAAATTGTTTTTTTAACTTCTCATAGGAAGTTATTGTAATGGGTCCGATTTGTCAAATTGAAAATTTTGAAATTTCTCGACGTTTCAAGGCCCCTAGAGCCAAAATAAAAGATTTTTAGAAAGATGTCTGTGCGTGCATGTGTACGTACGTTCGTACGTCGTTTTTTTTACGTAGTCAATAGCTCAAGAACCAGAAGAGATATCGATTTCAAATAAATTTTGTTATACAGATAATAAGGCAGAAAGGACTCTCAAAAAAATTGCGTGGGTGGTTTTTTTACCATAGCAGTTTAAAAAAAGGTGAACCAGTATATTTTTTGAAAAAAATCCATTTAACGGTTTTTTTTATAAATCAAAAAAACTGAAAAAAAATTATCACCTTCAAAATTTACGACTAAAATATGATTTCATATCCAAAACAATTTTGTGCAACGAAAAATAATGTTTTTGATATCTTATACAATTTTGAGAAAAATCGAATTGATAGTTTTTTTATAAAAAATAAAAATAAAAATCTAAAAAAAAACATTACTCAAAGTTAGTAAAAATTAAATATCGATTCAAACATCTTTTCAAAAACTTGAAATTTAGGCTTCAAACTTATTTTATCTTATAAGAAATATTGTTTTCAACATTCTGTAAAATTTTGAAAAAAAATTGAATGGACAGTTTTTGTACAAAAAATTAAAAACCTAAAAAAAGTTTAACAAAAGTTGGTAAAAATTGATTTTCGACTCAAATATCTTTTCAAAAATTTGAAATATTGAATTCAAACTAATTTTATCTTATAAGAAAAATACTAATACTACAATACTAAATATTGTTAAAAATTTTCTTTTGACTCAAATAGCTCTTCAAAAATAAAAAATATTGGCTTCAAACTTATTTTATTTCACAGAAAATATTGTTTTCGATATCCAGTAATTTTTTTATGAAAATCTAACAGTCCGTTTTTTCATTAAAAATAAAATCTAAAATCATATAGACAAACTTTTAAGCAAGACAAATCGACAGACGGGATGGGAAGTTATCAGTGTGGGTCGCATCCCAGCCTTTTTTTTAATTATTTTAACTGTGCATGAGCCCGAAAGAGCGCATTATTTTGACAAAATTGTTATTACATTCCTATCTTTTATCCAAATTAATGGGTCTGGTACATAATTATGTATTTTTATAACTATAACTATTGTAAATACCAACGAATGCCTTGTAGCGCCACTTCAACGGATTTACGAATATGATATATTTAATCAACAGTCTATTTTAGAGTGTCTATCAAGAAGTATTACCTTGGTACCTTTGTATCTATGATTTTAAAATATTATTCCTTAAGAATAAGGTTGTTTCACGCATATTTTACTTGCCTTTGCCTATAAAAAGAATAAATACTCAGTACAAGTTAAAGAAACTGGCCAGAAAGAGTATAATGTATTATCTATTAGACTCACTTTTTCAACGTAAACACATTCTAGCTATATAGGTATTACCTACAACTACTGCTTATGTGTCACTTCATAACTTAAAACCAAAACGCACAAGAGCCTCACTGTAAACAACACTTGAATAGCAATTTCTTGTACCTGTTCGTATGCTTGTTTTTTTTTTTTAAACTTTAAGAAAAAAAATAAACTGAACGTAATAACTCCATGTTTGCTCTGAAAACTTTTAGGAAAAAAGGAATGTGATTGAATTGTAGTAAGTACCTTTTACCTGACAATAACATTCTTTCATTATCATCATAAATATGTCTTTATCTATCTATCTGCATAAAGCTGAGCACGCCAATGAGCTATTCTTTATCCTTAATAAATATGATTTAAAATCATGAAAATAAAAATAAAAATAAACCAGCATTCGCCCCGATGTAATGGTTGGGCTCATCAGAAGATGACCATTACACTTTGTCTTGACGCATATTTTCTCAAATAAATCGAGATTCCATACAATCCGAGCTACATAGAGCTACTCTAAATTATATAGTTACAACAAGTATTGTATTGTAGTTATTTTTATTGCCTTGCTATGGGACTTTTGAAGATGAAATATTTGACTGTTAGCAATCGAATTGGTTTTTCCTGAACACCGTTTATTTTAATTTTTTTATGCTGGTATATTTTTATTTTTATTTTCATGATTTTAAATCATATTTATCTAAATAAACGGTGTTGAGGAAAAAACAATTCGACTGTTAACAGAAAAATATTTCATATTCTTTATCCGTTATAGACACCTACCTAACTGCACAACCAATAAACTGCCTCTTATCTTCTTATCTTCAGATAATTTATTTTCCATCCTGGTTCTTTGAATATGAAATTAAAATAAAGCAATATAAAGGAAAAAGCTTTGAACGAACTAGTTGAATACACAAACAATTGTTTTCGTTAAGTATTCTTAGGCCGCGTTTCCACTTGCAAGTCAACTCGCGGAAGTCTTGCAGAAGTTTCTTGCAGTCGCGTTTACATTGTCAAGTCAATTCTTGCAATTTCTTCTGCAATAAATGTCTTGCAAGAAGCTCGCGCAACATACTGTCGCAACTTATTGCAGATGTATTTACACCAGGAGAGCAATTAATGTCGCAAGAAATCTGGTTGTTTACTTAAAATTGTGATATGTTAAAAATTTGGCAATATCTTGGAACGAAGTTTAAGGTTTCGTTGTATATATTTAAATTACCAGAATTATTTCTAATAATAAGTGTATATATATTAGAAACAAAACCGCAGTTACAATTTTCGAAAAAAAAATGTTTATTAACTAATGTTTTTTTTTTTAAATTAAACGGCATTGAAGAGCATGCTCGTACAACCCACTCTGGCATCTAATTACTTTTAAAATTACTGGCTTAAACTCATTTTTATTCTTAAATGAGAGCAATTTTCTTTCTTTCTGACTTTCTAACTTATTTATTCTTTTAAAATTTGTTTCCTTAAAAGCGTTTTTAACAAAAACAAAAATTCTTTAAATAATTGTTCTTAATTAAAAAAAACGACATTTGAACAGAGATTTTTATTATTATATTCTAAACAATATATCAACATAAATAAAACGTTGTCGGGCACAATTACAAGTAATAAAATTTTTGTGTCAAACATTGATAAATAATAAAACAACTTTTTTATTTCATGTAGAGTTAATGTTCTTGAAAATAGTCTAAACTGTGGGCTATTTGGGAGAATCCCGGTTATTCCATAAACATGGATTACACTCGTAAACTTCAATTAAACGCATAACTTCTTCGCGAGGCCATTCACGACCTTTTATTTTACTCATTTTGTATGTGTAAAGCAAAGACGTCAACCAGCTACTTGCGCGAGATATACGAAACTGTTTCGATAAGCTGCAAGAACTGTCGCGAGTCGATACAAATGTGTTTAAACTATCAATTAATTGCACTTGCAATTACTCGCAAGAAGTTATGAAAGTACTGTCGCGATAGAAATTGCTTGGTAGTTGCCACTTGCAATTCACTGTCGGACAGACTATCGGACATTTATTGCAGAAGTTTTCTTGCAAATGGAAACGCGGCCTTAGAAGTATTTTTCATTTCCGGGATGAGTTGTCCTAAGATGAGTTGTGTCTTGGGATGAAACTAGCTTACCGACAAAAAATGGTGTGTATTCGATAAGTTCATTCAAATACACAAACCATGTACCTTAACATAATATTTTTCGAGTGTTTCATATTTCTATTATAATAAAAAGTTAAGTCTCTTCAACAAATTATAAATTAATATTCAATAAAATGCATTTCGCATAGTGTACTGAAAATTCTCTTTGTTTTGACACCTTATTTGTTAAAATTAGTTTAGTATGAGAGTCGAAAAACCGCTAATATATGTATATGATGATGATTCGTCCAGACATAATTTCTATTTAATTACTAAAATGCAAAATTTGTATACATATAAACATTAATTCAAATAAAACCAGTCTAACGGATTTAAAAACTTGACTTGAAAAATAATAGATTATTAAGTTGTTTCCAAATCTCATCATACTAATATTATAAATGCGAATGTAAGTTTGTTTGTTACGCTTTCACGCAAAAACTACTTAACCGATCACCATGAAACTTTGTACATAAACCCTTGAAGGTATTAAAAGTAACATAGGATACTTTTTATTAAAAAAAATAAAAAAAATTTACGAAAAATAAGAAAATTGTTTGTCAAAATATCGTCAAATTTAGCTACTTCAACGTCATCTAGCATCATAGTAATGAAGTTTCAACCCTGAATACTGTAATATCAACCCACTGTATTACCGACGGTGACGACAATATCTAATAATATCTAATTCAATTGAATATAGTTTGAACTGTTTCTATTTTTTCTATATTTACCGTACATGTTACGAATTTTGAATTCTTTTGTCTGCGCATGTTGTTGCATCATGTTAGAGGTCCAATTAGCTTTACAGAACTTAAAATTGTCAATTGTCAGGAATGTCAAATCTACCGAGAAGCATGTGAAGCTCGGTGTCGGTGACTGTTAGAAAATGACAATCATTGGGATGAAACTATGGAGGAAGCTGTACTATGCCGATCGCCAGATAAAATCAGGGAACTTTACGCTACGCTTTTATCTTCTTGCGGTCTTCTAACCCTCAAACTCTTTGGAATAAGTACAAAGAATACATGGCTGAAGATATTTTACATCAACTGCAGCAAGTACACACCGACATTACTTTCAATGAACATGTCTACAATAAAACGCTAATTATAATCGAAAACAAGGTTTTTACCATGGTTGGAAAAAATTTGATGATTTAGGAAGGTCCAGACCTCGAAGAGACAATGTGGATGATTTTGATAATGAAATTGCACGTGAGCTAGATTATGATTTCATAGCATTGCAACATCAAGTGGCAAAATTAGTCCCTCAATTACTTCCAGAGCAAAATGATGTTTTCCATCAAGATTTACGTAAAATAAACTCCGGCAGTGTTGGACTCTTCTATCTTTAGAATTCAGAATTATTTATTTTTGTTACGGTGAAATATATTTTAACATTTGTTGTTGCATTTCAATAAGCATATTTAAGGTGTTGAAACTTCATTGCCTGTAGTAATTTTTTAAAAATTGTTGATCTCAGCCAAGCAATAAAATTTAGTTATTATATTGACTCATTTCTATTATTATACCCTTACCCTTTATCTCTCAAACTTATTTAATTTCTCCACTGCGGGCGAAGCCGCGGGAAAAAAGCTAGTAAAAATATAAACATATTTTAAGATTTAGTTTGAAGAATTTAGTTCAAAATTGATAAGACAATTTAATATAAAGTTATCAGTAAAGAGTGCAAAAATGTAATGAACATTGATTTATTTTCATCATCAATTAGAGATTAAGTAATTCTTACAGACTAGCGAAATACAAAATTTGTCTTAACATACATTTTAGTCAATTAACCAAAAAGAATAGGTTGAGAATGCATCCCTATTCAAATGAAAATTGAAATCAATAAAATCAGATATTTGGTTAATTTCTCTGACACAGCGAGATATTGGCTCGTTAACAGCAAAATGTACTCTATGAAGTACCTCAAGGAATAAATAACGATTTCTTAGTTGGAGCATGCAAATTTATAAGAAACAATAAAAACGGACAGTCAGTATAATAAGATAACAAATTTTTAATAAAGATATACTGAAAATATTTTGCGGCGGTTTTCTAAGGTCTGAATGCCAAGAACTTTAAGTCGAGTACTATAAGGTGGCATAGTATCAACGTTCCATATAAGTTTATAAATAACTATTCTTATTTTTTTCTTGCATTTTTTTCAATTCTAACAGAATGAGATTTGTAATTCGGATTCCATACCAAACAGCAGTACTCCAGATCTGAGCAATGTGAAGCGTTTTAAGGTATAGGGATAATTTAGACCTTAAGAGTTGCGGAAAACAAATCCAAGCATAGAGTTGGCCTTATTAACTATGAATTCTAAATGATTAGCGAAGTTGAATTTAGAGTCAAAAATGACTCCCAGATCTTTTTTGGTTGAAACTCTATCAAGAACTTTATTCTCAATATGATAATCATACACAAAAGGAGAAGAGCGGCGGAAAATGAAAAACATTGAAATTTAGAGAAGTTGAGGTTTAATTTGTTGACTTTACACCATTTTGATAAGCTTTGAAGATCTTCTTGAAGAAGAACGATCAACCGGATCCTTAATGCATCTCAGAAATTTAAGATCATCGCCAAACATCAAGGAAAAAGAATTTAATAGAAAATCAGGTAGATCATTTATGAATATTAGAAATAAAAGTGGTCCAAGATGGCTACCTTGAGGAACACCCGAGGGAACATCTACTGGACTTGAGACGATCGAATACCTAGTTTTTCCAGTTTATGAATTAAAATTTTATGGTGAACTCTGTCTAATGCTTTGGAAAAATCCGTATATATGACATCGACTTGATATCCTTTTTTTAGATTATTTAAAAAAAAGTTGGAGAAAATTGTAAGATTTCTAGAAGTTGATCTCCCGGATACAAATCCGAGTTGATATACATTGGGTGGCCCAACAGTACGTTGTGAACTAGGGCTTAGTGACTTACAACAAGAGTTACTCTTGGAGAATTTGTCAATTCCTCGCAAGAGGCAGTACCCGTGAAAAGACTTTAGAGGGCATATATAGGGATATAGTCTCTTTTAATAAAATAATGGGAGGAATTTCGTCTGGAAAGGAATTCTTATCGTCATTCATGCTCGATAAAACTTTCTGAACCTCAGTTATATTAAAACTTAACTGATCAATGTTAACCGTATTGTTAGATGGTGCCAAAGAGAAAGCATTATTGTTATTTGAAACTAAATAATTAGATTTGAAAAATTTGCCAAAATTGTTGCAAATGTTATGTAGGCCAGTGTAAGTATAGCCCGAATACTCCATACACTTTGGAATTCTGTTATTATTATTTTTTATTTTTAATAAATTAGGTGGCGCTTGAAGCTTACCTAGGCTTAGTGACTTACAACACTTAACTATTGGTTTTTGTATAAGAATAATATTAGTATTGTCTAGAACCATCTCCATCCCATACGTTTTTTGGTCTTCTCTTAGTCCAAATTGAAAGCTCTTGTATTCTGTAACATCTCGTGACAAACTCTCTATTTTTGATATTTGTTATTATTAATTCATTAACCCTTATTGTTAAATTGGTATTTTAGCTAAGATTTCAATATCTGCAGTTTAAACACCTTTAGATCTATAAACACAATCTTGTGATCAAATTACAATTAGTTTGTCAAAATCAAAATCGTTTAAAATACCTGTTTTGGAAAATTATATTATTCATGTGGCCAACAGTTTTGTTATGCTCAAACTCAGAACTACCTGATTTTACACACAGTCTATACTTATATACATAGTTACTGGACTAATAAGGATATTCCCATCAATAATAGCAAATGAGAAAATAATGAGTATACTGAATACACTGAAAATCATTTCGAAATCATTTAATCGCTATTAACTATATTCCATTCCTTATATAGAAAAAGGTATCCGCCCTTAAAATTCTCGGAATATTAAATCTGATTGAGGGTGCATAGAATATTGTATTTAAATTTGCATAATAGAAAAATAATGATGAGCAGAAAATTCATTCATAAAGAAGTTTCACATTTCAAAAAGTGTCATTTGTCTTAATTGCATCAAAAAACATAACTCTTTTGCTTTATGTAATAGAAAACTGTTTTTCCATTAAGCCTCTTATATACGAGTAGACAATATACATTAGACTGGGTCGAAAAATGCAAATATTTTTTGTTTTTGAAAACAACCTAAAAAATATTGTCTAAATGCAGTTGAAAACTACCGAGGCATATCCTTCATGAATGTCATTGCGAAGATATTTTGTGGTTATCTCATGGACAGGCTTGAAAATTGGGTGGATGTAAACAACATTCTTACAGAGGTTTAAGCAGGCTTTAGAAGGAACTATTCGAAGGTTTACCACATATTTACTTTAACATGAATAGTTAAAGCAGTTTAGGCCAGAAACAAAAAAGTATACACATTGTTTGTCGATTTTAACGCTGCATTTGATTTGATGAATCGAAATGCGTTTTTTTTTAAACTTTCCAAACTTGGAGTGTCAACAAAATTCATCCATATAATCCGTTGTTTGTACAAAGATACTGAAGTTGCAGTCTGGAATGGCAAAACATATTCAAAACCATTTAAATCACTTACTGGCATAAAGCAAGAATGTCTACTCAGTGCTTTTCTATTTGCTCTGAAGTTAGTAACACCTGGATACTTAATGGAAGTCGTTTAGAAATATGGAAAGAATACAAGTATTTGGGAGTTTTACTAAATCCAAACCTGGATTATAGCAAGCACCTTGCATATTCATAAAAGCTTTTGAAAAAAAAGTACAATGATTATTTGCAGTAAATGAATATTTGAATTAAATTGAATTGAATATTGTTCAAAATGATAGCCGCAAATTATCGATTTAAGTTTCACCGTTGAAAAAATAATAATTAAAGTCCTACCCTGTTTTATATTATTAATTTTGTATCGATATCACTGCCCAGCAAATACTTTTCTTGAAGATTAAAACTTCTCTGAATTCGAATCTTAAATTCTTATTTTTCTATCACATAAGATTTTTAGTGATAATAAATATGACTCTTTAGAAATGTTGATGACATATAAAACAAGTTTTTTTTAAGGTTAAGGTAAAAAACAACATAGTTCTTAAGAAGGAATTCTTAGTTTATTTATATCAAGGTTTCTTAAAATGCTCATAAGTTGTAATTCGTCATTTGACTAAATGTGACGTTTGAGAAACCTTAAACGTCATTATTTTGAGACATTTTTTCACTTAATTTTTAAGGCTAATATATAATCGGAATTTCGATTTAAAAAGATTGCTCAAATTTTAAGAATACCCGTTTTCAACATTATTTTTATATTGTACTGTTTACCTATGGATGTTATTATAAAATACTTACCCTTTTACTTTTGTCAAAGAAGCATTTTTAAATCATTTAAGAAGTTCTCTGTGTTTTTACACATTACCGGTGTTTTGTTGGAAAATCTATCAATAGTATAGTAGGACATTACACGAATAAAAAAAACAATATCCGCAGTATGAATACTACCGATAAAGGTTAAAGTAGAATCGTACTGCGGATGGGTTTTTGACATTTATACGAGTCTCGAATTGATTGTATGTGATTTCGTTTTCAAATGTTGGTACAATTGTCTTAAACAATGAAGAACTGAATAGTTCTGTAAAACCAACTCCTCCACACAAGTTTTTCTTGACAAATTTTAAATAGACTCCGATCCTCGACCAGAATTGAGTCAAATCAAGCTCTTTCAACTTGTTTCAGTTATATAAAGAATTGAGACAAGCTTCAAGCTCGCTTCAATTCCACATGTTAATGTAGTAGTCTACGAACAAACCGCCTTCTTGAAGTTTTTATTTTATGTCAAAGCTGCAAAGTTTAAATGAACTATTTTTATAGAATCTCAATTTTCAGATGTTTTCTTACAATTTCTTCTTGAAAATTGTCCATTTTATTAGTTTTAGTTGTTTTTTTTTTGCTGAAGTTAATTTTAACTTTTGATTCTCACAAAACTTTCTTATATTTGTGTTTTTTTTATTATTATTCTGACAGATCTTTTTTCAGTTGTATCAATTTTTAAATACAAAAATCTGGCTACTGCCGATGGGTTTTCTTGGGAATTTTCTACTGTACTGTGTATAGAATGCCAAAAAAACACTGATATTTATTTAAGACGTAGAACAAATTATTTAGACTTTTCGAAAATTTTAAGAAATTCTATATTTTAACGAAATATTGAAGACAGGATTTATAGATTTTGAAACCCATGACGATTTTCAGTGAATAAAATACTAAGAGAACCATAAAAAGTCTTATACATGTCTTTTCAAATCTTAAAATGTAATATATCCGTAATGGAGTAACTCTGAAATTTGACTTCAATTAAGTCCATCAAAACCCATCGGAAAAGTGAAACTTGATTTCCAAAAACAAAACCTTGTCGACAAGTCTATATTGCCTAACAACTTCCAAAATAAGTCATGTGTATGTACATATATATTTTTGTAGAAAATTTAGTGCCCAAAAAAAAGGTCTACATGATTTAAAATCCCAATTTGTCTCATCGAGTGAAAGAAATTGGGCCAGAAAGGGTAAAAAAAACAATAGTTTAGTTTTATTTAACTTAAATAGTCAATACTTTCAGAGGATTCAATTTATTCAAAAATGTGTTGATTTGTATGTTGTTTTTTAAATATTAAATTTTTCTTCAAATAAAGTAATTGGAAAAGTTCCAAAGCTTAAAAGTGAAATTAAAAAATCGTACCTTTGATGCAGTTATCTAATCTAGGGTTTTTGATGAGTTCTAGTAAGGTGAAAATGTTTTGATTTGATTGAAAGATAGAGCAGATGGTTAGAAGATGTTCGACTGTCATTTTTGCTGGATTGTTGCAGTAGGAGCAGGAATCATATGATCAAGTAGGAGCTGATGAGTGAGGCGGTGTGGCCCAGTCTCAGTCTCAAAATGGCTGTAGTTTCTTGTCCTGATAGTTGTGGCAGATTGAATAACAATTATTTATACGTGTTAAAGTTTGGATGTTCGTTTCATTCAAAGGTGCCATAATAAAGGGTGATTTTTTTGAGGTTAGGATTTTCATGCATTAGTATTTGACAGATCACGCGGGATTTCAGACATGGTGTCAAAGAGAAAGATGCTCAGTATGCTTTGACATTTCATCATGAATAGACTTACTAACGAGCAACGCTTGCAAATCATTGAATTTTATTACCAAAAAAGTTGGCAGAAAATCCGCTTTTTTATCGACAAATTTTGTTCAGCGATGAGGCTCATTTCTGGTTGAATGGCTACGTAAATAAGCAAAATTGCCGCATTCGGAGTGAAGAGCAACCAGAAGCCGTTCAAGAACTGCCCATGCATCCCGAAAAATGCACTGTTTGGTGTGGTTTGTACGCTGGTGGAATCATTGGACCGTATTTTTTCAAAGATGCTGTTGGACGCAACGTTACGGTGAATGGCGTCGCTATCATTCAATGCTAACAAACTTTTTGTTGCCAAAAATGAGAGAACTGAACTTGGTTGACATGTGGTTTCAACAAGATGGCGCTACATGCCACACAGCTCGCGATTCTATGGCCATTTTGAGGGAAAACTTCGGAGAACAATTCATCTCAAGGAATGGACCGGTAAGTTGGCCACCAAGATCATGCGATTTGACGCCTTTAGACTATTTTTTGTGGGGCTACGTCAAGTCTAAAGTCTACACAAATAAGCC
The DNA here is from genome assembly GCF_945859685.1 of Eupeodes corollae. Lineage (NCBI taxonomy): Eukaryota > Metazoa > Arthropoda > Insecta > Diptera > Syrphidae > Eupeodes > Eupeodes corollae. The sequence goes on along the minus strand of NC_079148.1, from coordinate 134,571,557 downwards.
AGCAACTATTCCAGCTTTGGAAGACAACATTTCCGAAGAAATTCGGGCTATTCCGGCCGAAATGCTCGAAAAAGTTACCCAAAATTGGACTTTCCGAATGGACCACCTAAGACGCAGCCGCGGTCAACATTTAAATGAAATTATCTTCAAAAAGTAAATATCATGGACCAATCTAACGTTTCAAATAAAGAATCGATGAGATTTTGCAAATTTTATGCGTTTTTTTTTTTAAAAAGTTCTCAAGCTCTTAAAAAATCACCGTTTATAAGCTCGGATATCATTGGTGCTGTAAATATTTGAGACTGGATACGACGAGTTGGCAGCTTGCTTGTCAGCAAAGAGAGCTGCTACATTACTGATTAAAGTCTGTTGGGGTATTGGGATAATTTATTACGAATCGTTGTAATCGCAATTTGGTTATTATTTAAGTTTAGAACTGCCTTTAAAGTGGAGGCTATCTCAGAAAATACAGGGGTGGAATCGGGTAAGGTGATTTGTGATAGGTGACAGTCAATATCAACAAATTCGGTCTGTGTAAGGTGATAGTCACCGGTGACAATCACGATTTGGTGACTTTTTCTGGTGACAGCTCTTTAGTTGTCACTTTCATTGGAAATTGAATTTTATTTTTAGTTGCTGAAATTTCAAGACAATAGGAATGTGTTTAGGCCTTTTATTTTACAATCTGAAAATGAAAATATTAATCATAATAGAAATGTCCGGCTCTTGAGGATTAACCTCCGCAATAAAATAAACATCCTTGATCATCCAAGTCCAAAGTAAGTACGCATATGTGCTATATATGCGGTCAACACAAATTCCCCCTATTCTTCGATTAGCCGTGACTTTAAAATTTCTTGGACGTGGTGGCTACCAAAGGCAAGTTGGCGCTGACTGGTCACCTCCAATGGGCCAAAGTACTGTTTGTAAGGTTATTTCTTTGACCTTAAAACAAATATAGAGGAAATTGTGCCCACTTACAATCAAATTTAATCAATGGGCTTCAGAAGCAACAAAAATGTTTTTCTACGAAAAATATCAAATTCCTGGAGGTAGGATTTTGTTTCTTAGTAAAAATAAACTAATTTGTTATTACTTGTTTTTATTTTATTATTTGTTTCTAGTAATCGGCTGCATTGATGGGAGTCATATTCTGATTCTCCGCCCTCCGGAAAATGAGCATATGTATTTCAATAGAAAAGGAAGACATAGTGTAAACGCTATGATCGTGAGTCAATTTGTTGATTCATTAATTTTTGTTGCATAGATCTGCAACGAGAACAGAAAAATTCTGGCAATAAATGCAAAATATGGCGGGAGTGCTTACGACAGCTTTGTATGGAGACAGAGTGCTCAACTAGAAAAGTTAAATGCTGACTATTGTGCAGGCAGAACATCATCGTGGCTACTTGGTACATCAAAACTTATAATTACATAATAATCCGGATAGCTTCAGATCGGTTTTTGAATACAACCACTGAAATTGTAACAAACGTCAGTGAATTTCTTTTAAAGTGATACCAAATTCTAAACAAAATTTGGTGATCACCTTACACAGACGCAAAAATTAGTTTGATCACTTTTTATGATCACAAAGGTGACAATCAAAAATCACCTTAGCAGATTCCACCCCAGAACTTACCACGCTTCTTTTCTTCAAACTCAATAGCACTCATTATGGTAGCAGATTCTGCTGTAAATATTGAGCTGAGTTCAATAAGAACACTTGCTTGAATCGTATTTCCTCGCTGATCAACGACTGCTTATGCCGGGGTGTTGTTATGTTTTTACCCGTCAGTGTACAAAAAGGAAAAAATGTTAAAGGCAAGGTGGTGTGCAAGTTCATTGTAAAGCTGTCTGAAGATGGCAGGATCCAGTGAGGTTTTTTGATAGACAGCGAGAGTTATGGTGAAGCTATCATTACCAAGGCGGATAAGGGCCTGGCTTTAAATTAATATAATTCATTACAATGTAAAGGTCACTTGCTATTTGTATATTGCATTTTCTATTTTGGATTTTTCCTCTTAGCGTGAGTTTAAGATTTTTGTATAACTGAATCTTGAGAGGTAAGAAGCTTTCGTATAGTTTTGGCTGTGGCAAATTTAATACGATTTTCTAAAGAGGCAAAACCAGATTCGGCGAGCATGTTAAAAACTGGAGTATTGCGATATGCATCTAACGCAATTCGAATTGCGGCGTGGTAGGGTGGTCTTGGAGCTGTTGCCATAAATTGGGAGTGCATAGTCAATTTTCGAAAGAATTAAGGCTTGCACTAGATTTAATATCGTGTTAATATGCACAACAATTTTTTTCCGCAAAAATATTTGATGATATTTAGGCAGAGTATGAGGGAGTTTTTCAGTTTAAGTATATGTGAAGACCATCGATATGATTTATTGATAGTAAGCACAAGAAAGTAAGTTCAGTGGTGTTTTCAAGGCTGTATGAACCAAAGCTTAAGGTAAAATTTGTACAACTTGTCTTGCGGCACAAATGCAACTGTTTGCTCTATCCAACTTTTAATTTTATGTAGAACTCTTATGAAAGCGTCTTCTATGAGGACGTGGTCTTTTATCTTGGCAATTATTATGAGATCGTCAGCGTATGGACCATGGTCAAGTAGTTTCTCAGGATTGATGATCGTGCTGATATTGTTGAACGCAATTATAAATAGAATCAACGATAGCGGTGATCCGTGAGGAATTCCATTCTTCATTGGATGTATTTTGGAATACTCATTGTTAACCCTGGTTCAGTACTTGCGATTGTTAAGAAAATTTTTTGTATAAATTTAATCATTTTTGGACTTAGCTGCCATTCTTTAAGCTGATTAAGAATTGTGTGAGCTCCGATCCTTTCATAGGCTCTTTCAAAATCGATGGCTACTAGAGACCCATGGTTTTGTGCGGCAAGAATATTTGAGATTTTGTGAAAACGGTTTGTATCACCCAAATTTGTACTTGGACCTTTTTCCTTGTCAAATATTCAATTTCAGTTTAAATTTGATTGAAAATATCGAAAAGGAATACAAAATATAAAAAATAAATGATAGAAGCCTGAATGATTTTTTAGAAGATCAACACAATTTAGAAATTTGTAATTCAAGTAACCCAGAAATCAATTATCCTGATGATTCGGAATCTCAAAACCCAGCACTACAAAAACTCAGAATCCGTAAAACCCAAATAAAAAAAAAATCCAAAATCCATAAAAACTTAAATCCTAGAAACTAAAATAGAATATTTCTTTTGAAATATACATTCTATTGACTTTTTAGAAATAAGATTAGATCGTAGGCTGGCTGGAAGTCTTGAGATATTAATTCAAAAACTTCTCTGTAATTTTTTATTTCACATTATTTTTATTTTTTTAAGCATTGAGAAATGGTTAGTTCAGGAAAAGTTAAGAAATGCAATACACTAATCTTAAACTATATTTTCAAAAAGACAAATTTTGGAGAATACAAACCTATTATGTAAAGACCAAATGGTTGCGTATAAACAAGAAATGACTAAAACATGACACAAAATGAAAAACTTGCATTTTTTCATCATTTTGTGGATTTTTGATTTTCGAAGTTTTAAGTTTTCTGAATTTTTGGGTTTTTGAATTTCTAAATTTTTTGGATTATGTATTCCCTGGATTCAATATGTTGGGATTGTATCAGTCTCTCCGTACAAACACAATAATAGAATTCAAAATTTTTATTACTTTAATTTTTTGACCCAGTCTAATATGCATAGTACATAAACTACTGAAATAAAATCCATTAACAACACAAAAATGTTTGTTTGTTTTTTAAACATTCAAATAACTAAACTGTAAAAAAAGCTGTAGTTATACAGAGCACAATTGATGCAGCGAGTTCTGCATGGAACATCAACCCATCCAGCGAGCAAAGAGTGGTTGCATAGAAGTTGTATATATTTTCCATTAAAATCCTTTTTCTTCTGAATGAAAAAGGAGGAACCTCTTGTAGCCAAGAAATAATTCCATCTAATTGCTGTGCACAGTTAGTATGAGATGAAGGAAAAAATAAAACTGGGAAAAGTACTTCTTGTTGCTTGAATGCATAACCATTACATCATCAGCAGCATCGCAACAACTTGAAGATATGAAATCTCATTTTCTGCTTTACCACCGCCGCCGTCGACTGCCCTGACCAACTGAAGAAGGAACGACTATGGCAACGACAACGACAACGTCTGGGATGATGGCAAATGGCAATGTTTTTATAATTTGTAGGGATGCATGTTTGTAGGACTTAATTTCGCATTTTACCCATGCCACAAGCCAATCCAATTATCTTTAATAATTTACCTACGATTAATCTAATACCTCTGTGTACCTATGTTGACGTATACCACTGTACCTACATTTTATTGCAAAACCATTTAACTTTAAAAATATCTTCATCTCCATCATCATCGTTACATTATCATAGATTTAAAGCGCATTCAATTTCAAATACAATTTTTCTTCTATATTTTTTATTTATATTGTAAGTAATTTTTATATTTTGAATTATTTTCTCTTCTAGTACCACATTCCACGGGCATTAAAAAATACGTAGTATGGTGCTTAATTTGCGGAGGATTCTCATGCCTTCTGGGGGTGTTGTTCTTGGGTGTCTATTTCCTGCTGCACTCGTATACCATTACGGTGGGGAACTTCGAGACTGTGCCCACGTTTGTACCTGCAACCCTGGTAAGTACCACTTTACCTATTACTCCTACCCCACCTTCCTACATTCATACCCATCTATCTATGTATATTTAAATTGAAATCAAAAGTTAATTAATTAAAACTATCCTTGATCCAGATGAAATTTTTATCGACAATCTAATTATATTTGTAGTGTATCTATTTTATAACTATACCATCGTATACCGACCTTAAAAAAAGGTCTTCGTAACTTGTTAGAAAAAAAGGAGGATAATTTTTGTTTAATATAAATTAGCTGATGTCTATTAAAAAAAGACGAGTAGAATGTGGTTTGTGATTATAAGTTTTGCTATAGATTTCAAATGAAACACCTAAATATGGCCTTGGTGGGTTTTGTCCTTGAAACACTTTCAATAAAAACCATTAGAGGGTAATGAATATTTCATAAAGTTAAGTGCGTTTAAAAGGGGTCCTGAAATTTATTAAAAATAACAAAAACAAAATGTAATCTTTTGGAACTTATTGGAATATACCTATTCCTTTAATATTTTTGAAATCAAGGATTATTTAATTTGAATTATTTTAAAAGTCAAAAAAATATCATGGCGTCTAGTTTTTTTAAATCATGGTATTCGAAAAATGTAAAAATACTTCTAATTTTGTAACTTCAAGGGAACCTCGAAAACACTATTTAGGCAGTTTTTGATACAGTCCCGGAAAAATCAAGATTTGCAAATATGCCAACCTTAACTGGACATCTTTTACTTTTTTACGTTCTGACTTTTTGTATTCAAAAATTGTTAATATTTACTGACCTTTCAAAAAATAACTATGTATATAAAAAAAACTTGACAAAAATTTTTTTACAAAAAATGTTTATTTTTTTTCTTAAGATGAAGCTACAAATATTTTAAAAAAATAGTCAAAGCTTTATGTAAGAAATAAGAGAACACACTTTTTCAAATCGGTTACACTTCAAGAAAATGGAAATTTTTAAAAAATAGCACCGTTTGAAGAAACGTTCAAAAAGCCATTTATTATCGAACGTCATAAATGTTTTTTCATTAATTTTATTAAGTTGAAAAAAAGTTTGGAAAGATGTTCGCTAGCAATTTAAAGTTTGTAAAGGGCCTTGCACATGAGAGCGAACAACGAATGAACAAATGGACGAACAAGCGTGATTTTACACATTTCAAAAAGTCAACTCCAAACAAAAAACACTTTTAAATTATAAAAAATCAATTGACACTTATGTTGGGATAGTAAAATTTGCATTTAGTTGTCTAAAACAAGACAATTTTATAAAAACAATTTGGTAGCAACGAATTCCAGTGTAGTTGCTGTCAAACTCTATTTACGTTCCACATACCATCCACACTGCAACGAATAAATTGTTCGCGCTCATTTCAACCTCAAAATTATACCACTCTTGTTTTGTTTGTTGAAAAGGGAAATTATAAATTGACAATTCGTCGCTGTCTGCGAATAGAAAAGTCAAAATATGCGAACATCCACATTTCGCAATTTGCAGCTCGTAGCTCATGTACAAGATGCTTTACTAAGAAAGTGTCTCTGTACATGCTTGACGTAAAAAAAGATGTGGAGTGAATCGAAGATTTTTAAAAATTCTGTATTTTGTCATCTCTTCTGCCATAATATGTGAACGTCTTAAGCCCACCGTCAACAACCTGATAGGTCCTTATCAGTGTTGTTTAAGTCCAGGAAAGTCCACAGTTAATCAAATATTCACATTACGGCAGATCCTGGAAAAAACCCAAGAACACCAAATCGACACCCACCATCTTTTTATCGATTTCAAGGCCTTGTTTAGTTTTGGCATCCCTGCCAAACTCATCCGTTTGTGCAGGATGGCCATGGAGAATTCACGCTGCTCAAAAAAGGTTGGAAACAACTTAACAGAATCTTTCGATGTCAAAAAAGGTTTTAGACAAGGTGATGCGCTGTCATGCGATTTTTTTAACATCATGCTTGAAAGAATAGTGCAGAGCTCACACGTCAACAGTAGAGACGCTATCTTTCAAAAGTCTGTCCAAACACTGGCATATGCTGATGACATTGACATAATCGGAAGAACTCAGCGTGATTTCAATGGGGCTTTTGTGAGTATTGAGGCAAAATCGGCAAAAATTGGTTTGACGGTTAATGAGGGCATACAACACCGACATCTTGGTCAAAACTTCACCATCGACAGACGTAACTTTGAGGTAGGTAAGGACTTCGTCTACCTAGGCTCCACTGTAAACGCAGAAAACAACACCAGCACTGAGATAAAACAAAGAATAACTCTTGCTAACCGCGGTTTCTTTGGACTAAGAAAGCAATTGAGTGGTAAAGTCCTCTTTCGAGGGACCAAAGTGTTACTATATAAGACCCTTATCATCCCCGTCCTGCTATACAGTGCAAAAGCATGGACTATGACAAAAGCGGATGAAAGCACCTTGGGACTGTTCGAGAGAAAAATTCTTCGTGTGATCTACGGTACCGTATGCATCAAAGGGGAGTGTAGGAGAAGATGGAACGACGAGCTGTACGGCCTTTACAGTGACATAGACTTAGCCAGAAGGGTAAAAGTCCAACGACTAAGATGACGTAGATCGCATGGAAACCAATGCTCCGGCCCGGAAAGTCTTCGAATCCACACACACGGATCAGGTGGCGCTCACAAGTGGAAAGTGACCTCATCCAACTTGGAGCGCAAACTGAAGACATCTAGCTAAGGACCGAGCTAGATGGAGAAGTTTTTTGAGTGAGGCCCTAGTTCAAACATTGCTGTAGCGCTACCTTAAGTCAGTAATTATTTGGGAACTTTCTTAAGCTTATATTTGAAAATAGTACTTTCCGAAAGCTTAGGCTGGCCATGCACGACATAAAACACTTGCGAATTGGGATTTGTACATATTTGTTGTGTTGTGAATAGAGTTGCTTGTGATGTTTGCACAATTAAAAGCGTAAGAAACTAAGCAATTTTGATATTTTGTGACGTGAATGTGAAAATCTGTACAACCACTCATTTCAAAACTAAATTTCGGGAGTACATATTAATTCTTCGGATTTTTTTAAATTAAAGAATGAATAAGAAAAATATTGAGGCCAATTTTTTGAGATGTAGTACCCGTAAAATGATGGTTAGAGCTTCGAGCTATCATGCCAGGGGTCTTGGGTGTATTAGGTGGGTGTTATGTGTACTGCCTCTTCCGAGGAATTGACAAATCCTCCAAGAGTAATTCTTGTCATGAAAAATGCTTTCTCAAATAAGCCGATCGAATTCGATTTAAAACTTTTGGTCCACTTCATCCCTGATAACAGAACGTGCTCACAGGAATGGTTGATAGTTGTAAGTCATTAGCTGACCTAAAACTTTGAAGTAAACGATTGTTGATAATAGGCGAATAGTATCTTTTTGTTCCTATTAATGGTGTCACTTAAGATAGAAGTTGTTAAAAAGGCTTCTCCATGCATACAAACAATTTTAAATCTTCTTTAAAAGTTAATTCTAATATTTTTAACAATTTTGTTTAACCCCATACGTAAAAAATATAAAATATCTATTTGTGCAGTTAATTTGTGTGATCAACAATTTCGTGGTTTCAAAATGTTAGCATTAGCATTTGATATCTGTCAAACTTAAGTGTCATAAAATGTTCGTGCACTACAACGATGATCATAATTTACCGACAGCGCAAGGAAAAAGTAAGCTTGTGGAAGTGTTTTGATGACGTAAGCATCATTGTAATACTTGTTCCAGTGGAACATATTGCTACGGCAAGTGCAAACGGTGCTGACGATCCGAATTGGCGACATCCGTTATCGAAGCGTACACCTCATTATGACCGGAGAATGAAGATTCTATCTTCGAAGATGTGATTTTAATGAGACGGTGTATCATTAAAAACCATCATTGCTTAGTTTGGGCCCAACTTATTGCCCAAAATGGTCGAAAAAGTGGGCAAAAATTCCCAACAGGTATCACTGGCGGATGTTATATTTAGCTTTTATTTAGGAACAGAAAAATGAATGACCCTATGAATGGTAACACAACTTAAATGTTTCCTTAGTGAATTCACCATACTGAAATGTTATTCTTCGCATACAATTTTGTTGACACTGACAGTTTGATTTAAGGGTATATTCACAATAAAATTAAAGGTTTTCAATTCCCAATTTAAAAACTCTTGTAATACTCGTGGCGAGATGGTTAGTGCGTAGGACTGTTTCAACTAATATGCCCACGTTTCGCATTTCACTTATTGTAAATATATGTTGTCCGTCTGCAAGTAAAGCAGCGCTTTAACTCCTCCTGGAGCATAGGGCAGCAACAACATCCTTCCACCTATCCCGATTCACCGCAACTTACCTCAGCTGTGGCCACGATTGATGACCTCCAAGTTGTTTTTGGTCTTCTAATGCGTCTATTACTGGGGATTCCATTGGACCGATAGTTTTGCTATATTGTCTTCCGGTTTCCTCAGTGTATCGCATATCCAAAGCCATTTCCATGCAACGGTTAACAAAAGCTTGTAGTCGGCTTGAGATGTTGGCAGAGCATTTCCATGTTTCAGAAGCATATAACAGCTCTGATTTGACGTTGGATTCGAAGAGTTTCAACTTGGTGCGTAGCGATATTTTGCTAGAGTTCCACACAGGAGAAAGGATTTCAAATACGCTACAGGCTTTGTTTTTTCTACTGTTAACATCCAGGTCCGTTCCGCTGCCGAGAGCTATAAAACTTCCCAGATAATTAAACTGCAGCGAACAAAAGTGCTCCTTCCATCTTTGTAGCTGATCTTATATCGTCATTAAAAGGTTACCGTTCAAATCTAACACGGGATGGTTAGTGTTAGTGGTACTACGCTGTCCGACAATGTCCTTAGTGATTTTATACAGTTCCCTTGTGTCCCCTCTTCCTACAGCATTTTCCGCAAGTTTGTCCACCCCTGCCCTCTTATCACGTCTCACACACCGCTGCACTGTCTTATGAGATGCTCTATACTCGTTTCGTAGAATCAATTTCCGCTGAGCATCACTTCCAAATTGATTCTAATTTTAAATGTTCTTCGATATGTGATTTTGTCCCAGGTGTCTTACGATATCCAGGAATCTCTAGCTCCTGTCTGTCTGGGTATAGTTTCAGTTCCAGCTTCCATGTAAGCGCTCTTAATTTGGCCTCACAAAGCATCTACCGATAAGCCAGCATTTTGTATGTTCGATACTTTGTCGCCGAGTGTGGTGATGAAATTACGACATACACTAGGGTCATTTAGAACGCTTGTGTTGAATCTTGGTCTCCTTGCAATACCCTCTGGGCGACGCTGTACAGCAGCTGTTCGTAAGCGAAGCAAACCCAGTAGCAAGAGATGGTCACTACTTGCATCAGTCTTTGTTTCATTACGAACATCGCACAGTGACTTCCTCCATTTCTGCTGTATAATGAAGTGACCGATTTGATTTTGCGTTCGACTATCAGGAGATTCCCAGGTGATTTTGTGGCAGGTCTTGTGCGGAAATAAAGTACCCCCAATTACAAGTTAACGAGCGTTGCAGAAGTCGTGTATTGAAAATACACTTTGCGAAAGTGAATTTGGGTGTTCCACAATTCGTTATTGTGAATTGGATTTTCGAACATGCAAATGGATGTTCTTCCACTTTTTGAACGCATTCAAATTACTTTTTTTTTATTTCTGTGAATTGATCTTTGATAGCATCCTTCTGCTAGGAATCGGATGGTTGCAGCAAGTTTTTGGCCTAAAGGAATCGATGAAGGTATTATAAAAGGTTCTATTTCCCCTAAAACATACACATAAAAAAGCGCCTCTGCTTAATCTAAAATAACAATGAAAGCTTAAAAGAGGAAGTCTAAAAATTATTTCTATATAATTTTCAAACACTTAAATTGTGTCAGGTAAATCCAATATATTTGATTTGTCTAGCAAAATTCGTCTTCTTATTTTTTCTCTTGAATTCTGCTTTCTTTTTTCACTAAAAATTGCCAATACCATTGTATCCATCTTTAAAACAGCAACAAATTTTCTTCAGAAACAAAATAAAAATAGATGATTCTTCCGTTCTGACAGTTTAAAGCAATTTTGAAGTTTTCGAACAAGAACATGCAATTTCATTTCACATAAATTTGATAAGTGATTTCAATTCACTTTCGATTGAAATTTGAAACTTGGGCAAGAGTGTCCGTATTGGGTTAGTATGTTAGTTGTAACTGATGGTTAATTGGGCTAGTTTTATGAATTTTTGGCGAACTTTAAGATAGTTTTCAGAATGAATCAATAAAAATGAATGTAAAAAAAGTGCGTAGGACTGTCATGCTAGAGATCTTGTGTTCAAACCCTGCCTGTGCCATCTAAAAACATAAATTCTCTAAGAATAAAATAAAAATTTTTTTCTCAAATAAGCAGTTCTGAACGTAAAATTGTAGGTCCCCCCGCACACAGAAATGATTGAGAGTTGAAAGTCACTAATGCACTAGTTCACAACAGACTGTTGCTAGGTTTTAAAATTAACTCTGAAAATTTGGTGTAGTATTCAAAATTTCTTTAAGAATTCTTGTTACTCTACCAGGGAAATGATTTCCTCAAAATGTTGGGATTTAAAACAAAAGCTATTTGAATGAAAGAAGAAGAAAATTCAGAGAACGAAATTGCAGTTAGGTAATTGAAAAATTAATACCACCAAATACTTCTTACTGTAGAACAACAAATAGTTCAAACCATTGCCAAGTAAGCAATCAGTAAATTACTAATTCCAGAAAATAAGAAAAAATAAAACTCATACTTGGCAACCAAAATTGCAGCCAGCTGTTATTCGTGACTTGCAGTACATTTAAATCTAAGTACTCATGTAATACTTTGTAGATAAGTTTTATAAAATGTCTTAATTGTAAAGTACTCCAAAAGAGATTAACAAAAAAAACTTAAAGACCTGATTAGCTTAAATAAGGCATCTACTAAAGAACTCAATTTCGTGGTTCCTTATGGGAAGCAGCTTCCGTTGGCAAAGCTCCAGCTAGTTCCGTTCTAATATGAAATACGCAAAGGAACTATACTATATGATCGTTTATACTTTTCTATATATGTATGTAAATATACCATGCGTTGGACGCAACTTTTCATTTTCGCCTAACAACTTTGCTAACTTCTAACTTTTGTTTAACCCATATATTTTATTTCTGTTCTCATTTTAAAGGAGTGTGTTTTTCAAATTCAAACAAAAAAAGGAAAAACTAGTGCAAACTTTTTTTTCACCAGTTAGCAAAATAAAAAACTTTTAAAAATATTCACACAAAAAAAAAACCTACGCAAAAGTTCATCTCATATTATGACCTATTGTGTCCTATTGGCTTTATAAAACAACAACAACGAAAACAAAAAATGTACACTTTTTAACTTAAAAACTACACATGTACGTATGTAGAACATATAATCAAATAACTTCAATGAAAATACATAACTATACGAAAATGTAACAATTTTCTTTTATTATTATTATTATTTGTCGTTGATATAGGTCCCTACATTACCTACTGCTACTATACTCTCTTAACCATGGTCTCTAACATTTCACGAAATAAAGGTTCTTTGTTTTTTATTTTTCTATTTTCTAACCATGGCCTAGAAAAACTTCTTATTGTTTTCCTGTCAGCGTAAAGGAAGATGAAAAAAAAAGAAAACTATACACAATAGCTTCGGTACAAGTTAGAGCTCCTATATATACATCTATAGCCAAAAAAATAGGAACATTACTTTTAAGTTTATTTCACTTAAGTAAATCTAATAGGAACTCATATGAAAAAGCAATATGAAGTTAAAAGTTAAAATCAAAGACACTCAATATAAGTTCCTCGCGTACCTTTCCAAAACAGTCTAATTTTACGAAAAATTACGAAATTCAACTAAATCTTGTTCGCGTACTCAAAAATTTCGTAGTTTTTCGTTAAAGAGAGCGTTCACGAGAGAGTAAAATAGTTCCCCATCCTTCCAATTTTAGCCCAAGAAATTTCTTTGGGCTGAATTGTGAAAATCATGAAATTCAAAATTTACTAAATCTCACAGAATAATGGGTCACAAAACTTTAATTAGTTTGAACATGGAAGTGAATCCTTTTAAACGTGACAATTGGTAGTAGCAATATTAAAGTGTTTTTTATTTCCAACTTAATATCTACTTAGAAGTTTCTCGACAACCATGAAGGTAGAGAAATTGATCCACCGCAACTATTCGAAATATGCATCTTTCAAACTAAGAATGCCCGACTCTATCTTTGGACTTCTCAACTCCATTTCTATGTGGCCTATTGGTATAATAGTCCACAAATTGGAAAATAAGCAAATCAGCACAAGAATATCATCCTCTATCCATTATCGCAATATCAAGACAATGCCACATTATCAAAGCAGCAGCTTCAAAAAATTCTAATCTATTATCAAAATGTCAACGGACTACGGACAAAGATCAATAAGGTCTACAAAAATATAACTATTCTAAAGAATACATTCTTGAATACGGAACTCTTCGATTCGAATTATCCAGTGTACAGACGTGATAGAAACTGCTTAAATGACATCAGCACAGTTGGAGTTGGACTTTTGCTTGCCCTAAAAAATTGCTTGATAAGCACTTTGGTTGACGACTCTCATCAATCTGATGTAGAAATGATTTGCATAAAAAACAAAAAGAATCATTTGTTTCAGAACTGTGACATTAATGATATGTGCTTTAACTTTTTTCATAAGACCACACCATTGCGAAAAACGCGCAATATTTCTAAATCTCCTCCATGGTTTGACTCTTGCTTAAAAAACTTAAAAAATAAAAAAAACAAGGCCTGGATTAAATATAATAAAACAAAAGCTGATATTGACTTGGTAATATACAATGAGCTAAGAAATATGTTTATTGACTATTCAGATATTCTTTATAATGACTTTATTTTAAATACTGAAACCATAAAAAACAACCCAAAAAGCTTTTGGAGCTATGTTAATAGTAAGAGAAATACTGACGGTTATCCAAACTGCATGCCTTTCAACAAGGAACTTAGCCATGACTCTAAAAAAATTTCAAATATGTTTGCACATTTTTTAAAAGATGCTTTCGAAGTAGCAAACTCCTGTCAAACGCCTGAGTCATTGGCGCTCTCACAAAATTTCTCTCATTTGAATTTAATAAGTCTTTGGATCTCTGAAGCTGAAATCGTTCGCAAAGCTTCAGAACTTGACGTTTGTTATAGCCCTGGTCCAGATGGTGTACCTTCTTATATTTTGAAAAAATGCGCATCCTATTTATCCTATCCTCTTCATATTATTTTTAATGAATCACTTAAATCTTCAATTTTTCCTGAAATTTGGAAAACTTCGTTCATAACACCGAATAAGTTCTAAAAATTAAATACAAAATTATCGTCCCGTTGCAAAACTGTCCGTAATCCCTAAGTTATTTGAGTAAGTCATATTTGTAAAATCATATCGTTTAATTGTAAGTCTATAATTTGTGACATTCAACATGGTTTTGTTCAAAATAAGTCAACAGTTACTAACCTCTTTCATTTCAATTCATTTTGTTTAGAAACAAGTTGAATGTGTCTTCACAGACTTCAGTAAGGCCTTTGATAAATTGTGCCATAAAACGTTAGTTAGGTTTCGTCGTACTTATATAATAGATCATACAGTGTAGTTTTTAGAAATGAGCGGTCATCATATTTGTATACCAACTTTGGCGTACCACAAGGTAGCCACTTAGGACCTTTACTGTTTATTTTGTACGTTAACGACTTACCTTCTATTACAAAACACTTATCTGTTTTAATCTACGCAGATGACATTAAAATTTTTAAACTCACTTGGCATCTGTTTACCCCTACAAGCTATTTTATAAATAAGCTTTCTCCAAACATAGACAAATGTAAATCAATGTGTTTACACGCATACAAAATGTTTTGAGTTTCAATTATAAATTAAGCTCTTTTTATTTGACTAAACTCTCTACTTTCTCTGACCTAGGTATTATTCTTGACTCAAAATTAACTTTTACAAATCATTATATCTATATTATTTAAAAAAGCAAATAAGACACTCGGATTTACAAAACGGTTTTCACTTGATTTTCGCGACCCATATATTCTTAAACTTCTTTATATATCATTTGTAAGACCAATATTGGAATATGGCTGCATAATATGGACTCCCTTTTATTCTGTCCATATAAACAGAATAGAAGGAGTACAAAGAAGATTCAAGCGTTTCTGCCTCCGTTTATTCCCATGGTACAATAGGCCCGAACTTCCACCCTATAATCATAGGCTACGTACATATTATAACAGTTATTAGTTTTAAGTCAAAATTTGGTGATAATTTTAAGAATTCTTTTACTGGTTATATTCTCTCACTAGTTCATTTCGGTATTGTAAGGCTACAAAGATAAAATTCGCAAGTCCTTCAAAACTGGTGCTATTTATCCATTCCGTTTCTGTTAACCAGAATTTCCCAAGGACAGCCACCATAAATTACTTTAGGCCCGGACATCTGCCCAAGAAGTGCTGGATATTTTCTTCCTCCCTTTAGTTGCACACAGTACATAATGATGATTCCTTCTGGCCAAATCCGATTCCATTAAACTTGATTAAATCACATCTTTCCTTAAAGATCCATGTGATCTTCTTCAGTTCGAAACCATCGTTAATGTAAATCTGTCCTCTTAAATGATCGAGATGTTTGTAGATGAGTGTACTGCTCTCAGATGCTCTTTGAAGGTTTTCTTGTTGAATCTCTGATTTCAACAGCCGCAATAGATCATTGCCTTTTCGAATCCAATCAATTTGAGAAATAGATTTTTCATCCCAACACAGTCCAAAACAATATCCAAGATTGTTAATTCCTTTACACAGAACGATTTTTCCCTCCCTTTTTAGCTTATGCGGTAGTCTTTGATATATATTTGAGGTGAAGATCAAGTAATGTACGTCCTCCGCCCAAGTTTCCATCGCCAAAGAGTATTTTGGAGTAAATGTAGGTTATTTTAAAAATCGTTTCAAAAAATAGTCTTAAAGTTTATCCACTTCTTCTAACATTCCAAAGCCCCAGATCTGATCACCGTAGGTTTGAATAGCTCTACAAACCGAATGAAATAGTTTCCATTTACGGTTTAGTTGATATTTTTTTTTTGCTAGAAGGCTGTTCTTGGCTGCAGTGTTTCTCTTTTCTACGTGCTTTCAAAACGACATCTATGGTGAAAGTAAAACTCCTATAAGTAAGTATAGTTGGAAACAATTCGAATTCTTTCTCCATTTTATGTCCAATTTTCTTTAATAGATCATCTCGGATTTCGATAGATTTATTTCTAGGCTCAATTTAATGCAGTAATATTCCAGTTGCGTTATCATCTGCTGCAAGACCGTGACATCATCCGCCAGAATAACCATATCGTCTGCATAAAGCAGCAACCTTATGTTTAACGTGACAATTATAATGTTGACAACCTTCTGAAATTAATCAAATTTTAAATTCAAATTGTAATAATTCATTGTTGCCATGATGAAATTTTCAAAGTGGTTCCTATAAAATATCGAAATAAAAGTCTCAAGCTGGTAATGTTTCGATAACATTCTTACTCGAATATCGTAAACTTTGTCGGTCACAAAAATGTTATTTTTTTTGTCAACTAAAAAAACGTAAATAGGAAAATGTTTCGGTCGTTTGGTCTGGTAACTCTATTCAGAATCAACATATTCGTTGGAAAATAACTGTCATATTGTTGTTGTGACAGAAACTGTCACTAACACCTTACATAGGTCAAATTCGTTGATTTTAAATGTCATTTATCAAAAATCACTTTAGCCGATTTCCCCCCTGGTATTCACAATTGGTAGCTTAAAAGTGTGAATGTCATTTTCCAAGGAATATGACGTTTGTAATGGAATAAGAATCGACGCTTATAAAAAGGATACCGACATTTTTTTGGTTATCATTTTTTTTTTTTTTTAAATACTCCATTTCTTTGATTGACAGAACTTATGACTATGAAAAAATCATTTATCATTTTTGCTTTCATTAAACAAACAAGCAAACGTAGGATTATTATCACATGGCAGGCAATTCACTACTTTTATTATTATTATTATTATTTGGACACTAAGCACATTGGAAATTATTGTTATATCAAATTGAATTGAGTCACATTTGACTATCAAAAATAATTCAAAGGTTGAATTTCTGTAAAGGCTTAACTACATTCAATACTTATTGTTGTTGTTTCATTCTAAATATTCAATACTTATTTTTTGTTTATAAATATTGTTATACTTAAAATAGTGTACTAGAGTGCTGGGTCATACACATCTGTCTACATTATAATAATTGTAATAGAATATCATCTTCTTCTGATGACTCCGACATAGAACGATTGCTTGACGATGACTTCGCCAGTATTATAACTTTTTGTAAATTATTAAAGACGACTTTTACTAATTTACATAAAGTTTTATTAAATTATTTAAGTTAAATTTGACTCGCTTGACAGTCAGAAATAGAAGAGAGCTAACTTAAGTTAAATGAAAAAAGAAAAAGCTTAGAAGAAGATAATATTCTATTATAATTATTATATCTTCTATAAGCTTGGAAGAAGATGATATTCTATTACAATTATTATGGTGTAGACAGATGTGTATGAATCAGCACTCTAGTACTCTATTTAATGTATAACAATATTTATAATTCAATTTTATAACTATATAACAGTGTTAACATAGGTTTTTATAATGTGCAGGCACTCAAGGGGTTATTAATACCCTTGACATATTTACGTTTGAACACAGTGCCAGAGTTAGGAAAATAGGGAAGGATTTAAGAGGAGATATCGGTGCACATTGGTCTTAAATATTTTAATATTAGAATTTGAGGGAAAAACAAGAGTTCGGTAAAGCACATTCTCGATGAGTGGTTAAAAAAGGAATCTCTATACTTAACAGTACGCCCGAATCCGAAATTGAGGTCAAGGGTAAACTGATGAGCATTCCTGGAAGTGCAAGTATTACGGATGAATTGTTTGGGGGAGGGAATGCAATTGGCTAATTCGACAGAATAAAAATATAGGTAGAACAATAGGATGCACGAAAAATTGCGGCAGTGTTCGAGAGATGTAAATGTTTTGGCTATAGGTCTATCGCCCCTATCATTTTAAAAGCTCTTGTTTGGATCCGATCTAAAAAACTTGTTTTAGGGGCACTCGACAAAATATGCGAGTTATATTCAAGTTTTGAGCGAATGAAGACTTTGTAAATTACAGCCAGACCAGAAGGTGTGAAAAAATTCTTGCACCGTCGGAGAAATCCTAAGCACCTATTATCAGTGTTTTTGGCGATTACGAAAATGTCATAATTTTACTAGAGGTGATCTGTAATACACACAAATGGCGTTTTTCTTTTTTAGTTCAGAGATGAGCACTGAGCAGAGTCTGAGCGAACAGAGTAGAGTAAAGTAAAGTTCTGAGCAGAGTATGTTCAGAGCTCTCTGATTTAATTATGAAACGACTAGAGCACTAAACTGTCATGATTCATAAATATGTTATATGCAATTAGTTTTTTCTAAAGCCTCTTCCGCCATTTTCATTGTTTTGACTATGATTTTTTAATTTCCCGGCTTTCAAATATCAAATTGATTGTGCTCGGCATTTTACTCCGTTTACTCTGTGATTTTATTCTGAGTTCACAGAGCGCGCTCTGAACATGTTTAAAACTAAAAACTAAACACGAATTTGAAGTTTTAAACGATCAGAGCTCAAAATGAACTAAAAAATAAAAAACACCAAAAGAATACTGAAAGTTTATTAGTTTCCTGAATGCAGATGACGCTCATGGCCAGCGCCTATCGGGGCTGATTACGAAGTAACTACAGGAGACAGCACTGCATTTTCGAAGCATTAAATTCTACCGGTTCTTAATTCCTCATTGGACTGTGCTGTCGATATCGGAATCTGATGAGCTTATCATTCGCTGCGGTTGAAGTTCCACATCCCAAGGAAAAGGATGTCTATCTAGAAAAGAATATAAAAAGCGAAGGGGACTGTCATCAGCAATGTAATGGATAATAAGTGGCAGACAAAAGATCGTCTATGAAAATGAATAGAAAGAGAGTCGGAGACAAAACGGAGCCCTGAGGAACACCATCATTTATTTTATGAATTTCAGATTTGAAACCATCCAATACAACTTGTATGGAACTGTTCGAAAGGTAGTTTCTAATCCAAAGAAGAAGAGATTCATAAATACCCAAACAACCATTTTCGATAAGAGAACTTGGTGCTTAACTCTTTTGAAATATCAATGATCTCAGTTTCTCCAAAACGATGTTAAAATGTGCTCAAATGTTGGGTGAGATAAAAGACGAATGAGATCAAATTCCTACTTTCGGAAATTCCTCACGGAATTCTTTTACCTCGCGAACAAATTTTTCCAACATGAAAATAATAAATTTATTTTCTAACATAGTTTAAGAATTATTTGACAGTCCGATCTTAGTGAAAAAAAAATTGTTTGTTTTCGTCGTAGACCTAATCCTTAATTAAAAATGCAAAGAATATCATTTTTATTATAAATCGATGAAATACAACGAGAACAACGAAATTTTTGTTGTGTAACCGTTTTTGGAACTCGAGCTTTGCTTTAACTTCCTGTATTCTCATCACTTCCATTTCAAGGTTGTGCCTTGAGGTTTCAACTAACATCTTCTTCTGAAAATCACTAATTTTGTGATTGGACATGTAAGTTTTCGTGAAATGGTATTTTCTTTCTTTTTGGTGTCGCTTTCATAGTCTTAACTGTCTCTTCATTCTTCAACCTTATTGCAGAGTTCTTTTTGGATTTTAATTTCTCGTTCCAAAGCGACGTTGCAAGTAATGCCTTTTGTGGGAGACTAAAAGTTAAAGCATCTGGACATTCTTCCACCAATTCCTCTAAGGCACAAATTCGTATTATCGTTTCCTCCAACGCACTAAATTTAGACTCCTTATTTGGGCCTCCACCGGTTGCTCTTTGTTGTCTCTTGTTTTCAGACATTTTCTTCCTCACGTATTTTTTTATTAAGCCATAACTTCAATAATTTTGTTTAAAGAAAAAAATCATGGTTATCAACTTATCACCTACTTTTTCCATTCAGAAAAAGGTTTTATTGGTAGGCCAAAACTGTTAAGTTCTTTTTCTACTTCTTTCCAAACTATTGATATATCTTCCTTAAACCGATTTGTTGTGAAACCATTAGCAATATCTGCGGTTTTTTTTCCATAAAACTGATTAAAACTTGAAGTTGGTGAGTATTTGTTGAATTCGACCTTAAAAAGATACTTTATTATTAATATTTTCATTATTATTCTGTTAAGAATTGCTTACATTGTTTGCTTTGCTATTCAGAGAGAAAAACACAAAATTTTCCATGACGATAGGTATTTTTCCATAGGAATTTTTTTCCCAATTTCTTTATACCAATTTTTTAAATATGGAAACGAATCTATGGGAAAAGAAGTTCCCGATAACCCCAATTCTCTGCTCAAAAATTAATTTTATTTAATGATTAATTTAAATCTTTTCTTGAAATTAATTGTTTTAAACTAATTGTTCCTATTTTTTGGCTCAAATCGTGACAAGGAAGTACTTTTCAAAACTCATATTTTAAGAAATATTAATAAAATTTTTAGCATGGTTGAATATTTGCCTTTCACAAGAGACATACATAATTACCAAAAACAAAAGGTGACTTTGGTCCTATTATTTTGGCCATAGCTGTACAAATTCGAAAAAAGCATACGTACCTACAGATGGAATCCTAGAACCTACAAAAAAGAAAAAACTATAATAAAAAAGTAAACTAAAGAAATGTGAGTGTTGGTAATTCGCAACACAACAGAATAGCAACAACAACAAAAAGTCCAAAAACTAAAGAAATGCAAATGCAAAAACATAACAATAAGAGTATTTTCACATTCCTCTCCCTCTTCTTAGTTTCGGTTTAACAAAAATGAAAAATAAACAATAAAGAAAAAAAAAACATAAACAAAACTTCCTTTTCAACACAAGGACAATCCTACATATCCTTAAATTTTTTTCTCCTTCTTTTGCATCCTTAGTTTTTACATAAAAATTGAACGACCAAAATGAAAGTCAGTCGAAAGAAAAAGAATCCCCGAAACCAAACCAAAACCAGATCTGTGTTTTATGAATTAAACGCAAACAATCCTTTTTTATTTCAATGCTGCCAAAAACCTCGTCCTTCGATGCTGCTGCTGCTGCCATTACCGCACCATATACAATATATTCATACATATAATGTAAATATGTAGATTGTATGTTAATATATTGGTATATGAAGCAAGAGATTTAAAGGATTTAAACAAGGAAGCAGCAGTGCCACAATTCACATTGCGTATACATGTATAGGAAACTTTGTAATTGCATTTCTTTTCCCAGAACTAAACGACAACCACCAACCATATCACCCAAAGAGACACGCACAAGAAGAACAAGTCAGGATTTTGAACTTTAAAGGAAGAAGAATAAGAAACAACAAGAAAAAGAAGGATACCTTCGAGGAAAAGATATAATATACAGACAGATAGATAGAAAGATAGATAGATAGACAGATATAAGCTAAAAAGGAGATTGAGTAAAGTATCATTCCTTTGCAGCATCATGAGATGTGAGATAATTTCCTTCTAAGGCAAAGGCATCAGCAGCGACGTTAACGACAACGGCAAGAAGTCGGTAAAAGAAGAAAATCCTACTTCCTCTTGTAAGGATTGCGATTGCGGGCGAATATTAAAGTTATTTCCAGTGATAGGTGTCATTCGTTTTAATTACATTTCTCGGTTAAGGAAAGTAGCACGATATAGTACCCATAGTTCCTATCTACCTACCTACCTACCAACCTACTGACTGAAGGATTCGTTCGCGGCTAAGAAGGATTCTAAATTGAACACAATTATTTGGCATGGTTTTATTTTTGTAATTTTTGTTTTTTTTTTTCACTTTTTGTTTCTTCTGTTTGCAACGTGCGGAATGGTGGAAGATATTGGATTTTCAAGGAAATGACTTAAATATATATGGGCTTCCATTTACCAGAGGTTGCTAGCAGTACCAGTTCCAGTTCCAGTACGAGAGAACCGCACGTCCTTCGTTTGAACTAAAGAGAAATCCTTTTAAAATAAAACATCGTACATATATTTCTTCCATCGCAAACAATCTGTATAAATTTAAATAAGGATATATACGGCATATCGCATCACACCCAGGACACAGCACTCAGCGCAGTACCCAGTACCCCAGTACCCAGAATCAGAATCAGAAACAGAATCAGAATCAGAACCCATAATCAGCCCAGGGCAGAAATAGTGTTTGCCAACAACATAACTGGGGCACAACAACATTCAACATCATTGCATCATCTCGCCATCATCATCAGTGATGTATCCTTCTTTAACTATAACCAAACCAGTCATCAACATACATTCGTCGTCCTGCTGTTCCTTGCATCACCATCATCATGATCATCATCGTTATCGTCATAATAGTGATGATTTCGTCCTGTTGTGTCCGAAGCCCGAAGTCCAAACCAAACCGACCAACGACGACGATGACGATGACGAGGACGATGACGACGTAATCCTTCATTTTATTTAGTTTTTTTTTTCCTCCTTTTTCTTTGTTTGTCTTGCTTGAAGTCTGGTTTGTTTTTGTTTATCCTTTCGTGAGCCTGGATTTAGGTTTTCCAGTTGCTGGGTGCAAGGATTTTTCTTATTTCTTTTTTTTTGTCCGTCTTTATCCTTGCTCCTGATGTATGTACATACATATATACTACGCCTTGCCTTGTGCTATTCCTTGCTGGACACTTGTGTTATTTAATTAAAAATTTAAGTGCTGAATTGAAATGAGAAGGATGCCTTAGTGAATATTTAGGACGAATGTTATAAGAGAAAATTGTGTACACAATAAAAAAAAAGGATAAGAAATAAATGCTGTGCTTTCTATAGGACTATATGCGATACGATGAGGTTTGATGAAGGTGTCTTAAGGGAAATGGTCTCTTCTGCATTCTGATGCAATGGGTCACTATTACCGGGCACTTGTTCGGGTAATTGCAGTTGAAAAAGTGCACACTACGACGAGTTTGACAAAAAAATGTTGGTAGATGATTGAAATGATTTGAGGAGTTTTGTATTTTGTGGTTGTGGTTATATAATTGTTTAAAGTTGATGATGGGATAGAAAGCTACACATCTGAGAGATGATTTCCTGTTTGTTGTTTTTTTTTGTACCAAAATTAATTTTCAATGGAAAAAGAAGTTTACCGAAAGAATGTGAACTATTGAAGAATTTATCCACTTGTATGCAAGCTACTTTCAACAAATTTATATTACATTTTTGAAGGTTTTGAAGAAGAGGATAGAATCATTTTATTCAATTTAAGAATTTTTATTTATAAGGAGCATCCTTTTTATAATTAGGATAAAAATAAAGGCTTTGAAATGAAGTACTGATTGGTTAGTAATTGCTTCAGGGCAGAAGACGTAATGAGGAAGGCATTCGTGAAGTATGGCAAAAGAACGAATCTCTGAATTTCTTACTGTGAATGACTATGACTATTTTTCTAGAGAATAATCCTTTAAAATGACGGCAGGAATGAGTGATAGTGAGACATTTAGCTCGTGTTTAAGCAAATAAAATGAAACAACGATGTCAATGCTGTCCAATAAATCTAAGTAAGGTACTAGAGCATCAACTTATGGGATAGGAATTATACTTAAACTTTGGAGTTTTATAAGAATTTGATATATTCAGTTTCCTTGCTTAAAATATGCATACCACTAATGTTAAGTTCAAATGATTGTAATTATACAGGGTTATCCATTTTGAGGTTTCAAAAGTAAACGTTTTTATTATAAAGTTTTAACGTTGACATAATGTGTGATACACTACATCATTTAAACTACAACCACGCGAATTGTCTCAAGCATTGATTCTTTTGAGGTAATTTTGGACCGTTTTTTGACACTTATTGGGTTATATCACTGCCATAACTTGACGAATGTTGGTTTTTAAGAGCTCAAAACTTCTTCAATAGCAAGCCAAAAAATGTCAGTTCTGACGTCAGTGTAAGTAAATAATGTTATTATTTCTTTAAACAATAAGGTTCAACAATGTCGTCTGTCGTAATCAATACAATTCCCCCGATTTATAATTATTTTTAAGGCGGAAATATAATTAAGATAATTGTTGGCGATAATTCAGTGCTATTTGTAAGCATTTGATGATGCAGTTCCAACCCTTTATTTCATTTAAGAAATCTATTATAGTGTTCATATCAAGTGAACCACTTCCTAATGTCTCTCGGCGAATACTTACTTACTTACTTAAGGTGGCGCTACAGTCCTGTGTAAACTAGGGCCTCACCCAACAAACTTCTCCATCTAGCTCGGTCCCTAGCTAGATGTCTCCAGTTTCGCGCTCCAAGTTGGGTGAGGTCACCTTCCACTTGTGCGCGCCACCTGATCCGCGGTCTTCCTCTACTGCGCTGTCCTGTGGGTGCGGATTCGAAGACTTTCCGGGCCGGAGCATTGGTTTCCATGCGCTCTACGTGACCCAGCCATCTTAGTCGTTGGACTTTTACTCTTCTGGCCAAGTCTACGTCGCTATACAGCCCGTGCAGTTCGTCGTTCCATCTTCTCCTCCACTCCCCTTTGATGCATACGGGACCGTAGATCACACGAAGAACTTTTCTCTCGAAGCGACCCAAGGTGCTTTCATCCGCTTTTGTTATGGTCCATGCTTCTGCACCATATAGCAGGACGGGGATGATAAGGGTCTTATATAGCAACACTTTGGTCCCTCGAGAGAGGACTTTACCACTCAATTTCTTTCTTAGTCCAAAGAAACAGCGGTTAGCAAGAGTTATTCTGCGTTTGATCTCACCACTGGTGTTGTTTTCTGCGTTTACAGCGGAGCCTAGGTAGACGAAGTCCTTCACTACTTCAAAGTTACGTCTGCCGATTGTGACGTTTTGATCAAAACGTCGGTGTTGTATGTCCTTTCTAGACGACAGCATGTACTTTGTTTTGCCCTCATTAACCGTTAAACCCATTTTTGCCGCTTCTGCTTCAATACTCACAAAAGCCGCATTGACATCACGCTGAGTTCTTCCGATTATGTCAATGTCATCAGCATATGCCAGTTATTGGACAGACTTTTGAAAGATAGTGCCTCTAGTGTTGACGTGTGAGCTCTGCACTATTCTTTCAAGCACGATGTTAAAAAAATCGCATGACAGCGCATCACCTTGTCTAAAGCCTTTTTTGACATCAAAAGGTTCTGTTAAGTTGTTTCCAACCTTTATGGAGCAGCGTGAATTCTCCATGGTCATCCTGCACAAACGGACGAGTTTGGCAGGGATCCCAAAACTAGACATGGCTTTATACAGCTCGTCCCTGTAGATGCTGTCATATGTAACTGATAAGGACCTATCAGGTTGTTGACGATGGGCTTTAGACGTTCACATATTACGGCAGAGAAGATTTTATAGGCGATGTTAAGTAGACTTATTCCTCTATAGTTGGTGCAGTTTAGGGGGTCTCCTTTTTTCAGGATCGGGCAAACAATACTGAGGTTCCATTCATCGGGCATGCTTTCTTCCGACCATATCTTACATATAAGTTGGTGCATGCTCCTAACCAACTTATCTCCAGCTGCTTTAAAGAGCTCGGCATTCAAGCCATCCGCTCCAACGGCTTCATTAGACTTCAGCTTAGATATGGCAATCTTTACTTCGTCTAAGTCGGAAAGACGGGATTGTTGGCTTTCGTCGTCTATATTGAATGGATCATCCTGCCTGACAGTGGAATTCTGTTCTTCGTCGCCGTTATACAGTCTGCAGAAGTGGTCCTTCCATATCCTCAGCATTGACTGCGGTTCCACTATGATGTTTCCACTTTCGTTATTGCAGCCTTTATAGTATTATTTTTAACTATTTTTATGAAACTACGCCATTACGGAAATCTCGCTATAAATCTAAAACTCCACCATGGTTTGACACTCAATTAAAAAACTTAAAAAATAAAAGAAATAGGGCATGGCTAAAATTTAGTAAAACTAGAGCAGAAGAAGACTTCAGGATTTACTCCGAACTCAAAAATATTTTCATTGACTACTCCAATATTCTATACTCTGACTATATTATAAAAATTGAAAATGAATTGAAACAGACCCCAAAAAACTTCTGGGATTTCGTGAAAAGTAAAAGAAAAACTGACGGTTACCCAAACTCTATGTCTTTTAATAACACAACAAGTCATGACTCCCAAATAATTTCAAATATGTTTGCTAATTTCTTCAAAGATGTTTTCGACGTACCTCCTTCTTTTCAAATTCCCCATTCGTTCTTTCCAGCCCAAAATTATCCTCACCTTAACTCACTTGACTTGACAATATGTGAGGATTCAATTGTTCGTTGTGTCTCAGAACTTGATGACTGTTTTCACCCTGGCCCTGATGGAGTACCATCATGTGTTTTAAAAAAATGTGTGTCTCATTTATCGTACCCTCTGTTTGTTTTGTTCAATGAATCTCTTAGAAGCTCAGTTTTCCCACTATTATGGAAAAGTGCATTTATAACTCCGATTCATAAAAAAGGATCTAAGAATGAAATAACGAATTACCGGCCGATTGCCAAACTTTCCGTTATTCCCAAACTATGTTTCGTCCAGAATAAATCAACAATTACAAACCTACTTCACTTCACTTCTTTCTGCCTTGACTCTTTCGAAGATCGTAAACAAGTAGATTGCGTACTCACAGATTTCAGCAAAGCCTTTGACAAATTGTGTCACAAGACTTTAGTCCATAAACTTAAGGCCTTAGGGTTTAACGACAAATTCTTGACGTGGATCGCGTCTTATCTCAAGAACAGAAGTTATAGCGTTATATTCAGAAATGAATTCTCCGACCAATTTTACGTCAACTCTGGTGTTCCACAGGGTAGCCATTTAGGTCCTTTATTATTTATCTTATATATAAATGACATAACATCCGTTATAAAAAACTCCTCCGTTTTAATATACGCTGATGACATTAAAATTTTCAAATCTATTAGTTCAATTAATGACTGCTCACAGCTTCAAGAAGATCTTCATAGTTTTAGGGAATGGTGCAATACAAACCGACTTTTATTGAATATTGACAAATGTAAAACTATGTGTTTTACACGCAAAAAAACAATTATAGATTATAACTATTTATTAGATTCTTCCTCCCTTTGTAAGCTTTCCGTTTTCTCTGATTTAGGTGTTATTCTTGACAGTAAATTAACGTTCTGTGACCATTATAACTTTATAGTTAAAAAAGCTAACAAAATTCTAGGTTTTATTAAACGTTTTTCTCGTGACTTTCGTGACCCATACGTCTTAAAACTTCTTTATGTATCATTTGTAAGGCCAATACTTGAATACGGCTGTGTTATATGGGCACCATACTATTCAGTCCATATTGACAGACTTGAAAGTATCCAAAAAAGATTTATGCGTTTTTGTCTTCGTTTTCTTCCGTTTTCCCAAATATTTACACCACCTCCTTATTCTCAGAGACTTTTGCTAATAAAGCTCCCTACACTTTCACAACATAGACAATATCTCCAATTTTGTTTTATTTTAAAATTAATTAATGGTTCTATTATATCCGCAACAGCTCTGAATCGTCTAAGTTTTAGCTATAGCCAAACTAGCATAAGAAGACAGATACCTTTATGTCCGATCTTTAGCAGAACTAACTATGGTATGAATAGCCCTTTAAATCAATTGATTTCAGTCTTCAATAAATTTTATAATTTAATTTCATCTGTTAATGACAATGTTAAAAGTAAACAATTTAAAGAAAGATTTTTTAATTTGTTATAGTATTTATTTATAGGTATTTCTATATTAATTAAAATTTTAAATTAAAAATTATGTAAATAGCTATAAGTTTATATTAACGTTAGATAATTAACGGATTAAATAAATAAAGGAAGCCTTCGGTTCTAGGTTTATGTACCTGTGAATTTCGTTTCACCTGTTCATAAAACTTTCGAACCTCATTCCTGCTTTTATACCCCTCAACATCTTCGACCGCACGCTTCTCATGCCCTCTCTTTTTAATTCTGAGAAGTCGGCGTTCCTCTCGCCTCTTCTGCTCATAGAGCTCCCGAGTAGCTCTCGTCCTTTTATGCAGCGCCGCTTTGCGTGCCTGTTGTTTGGCTGCATTTGCCTGCCGACAGTCCAATGCACTAACCATCATGCCACGGGTTCTTGAGCTATGGACGACGAAAAAACGACGCGAACGAACTGGCGTGTTCATGTTAATGGGGATTTTTAAATAATCTATTTTTATACGAATTTATTTACTTTGCAGAAATCAGCTAATAAAATAATGAGTTTCTACTGGTTTATTGTTCACTGTACACTATGGCGTATACGTACTTAATTATTTTTCCATTGTACACGAAATTGGCCAAATCTTGACCTTGATTTATCAAAAAGGCCCCCAATAGATAAACATACACATATGTGGATTACCATCTTTGGGTTATTGAAAATGTCAATCATTCAAGTACGGTTTTTCGAGAGAGCTTCAACTTCCACTTTCTGAGCTCCTTATTTTTAATTTGATTTAAATTAGAGTTCAATGCAAGAATCAAGTGGCTGTTCTCAGAGCAATCAACATATGTATGTATGTATGTAGTTGACAGGATCTGATGAAATGTCTCTCGACCGGAGTTTATATAAATTTGCCTAATTCTGTATTTTTATTCAAATCTTAAAGGAATGGTTTAATAGAAGAATCTATGTATTTACGGAGATTTAAAAAAGAAACAATAAGAACTCTCCTAATAAAAAAAAACCTTGTAAGTAAACTACTAGAGAATATTTTTTCAAATGTTCACTGTGGCGTATACGTACTTTTTTCTATTAACAATATAAATGAAATAGGTAAATCTCATTTTAAAATGAATCAGGAGAAACCTTCAAATATTGAACTGAACAAACATATACTTAATACAATTTTCGGAATGTTGAAAATGTAAACAATTCAAGAACGGTTCCTCGAAGAAGCTCGAGCTTCCCTATTCTGAGATACTTTTTTTTTGATTTCAATTGAATTCAAGCAATACTGAAATTCTATCCATATCAAAAGATTCAAGTGGCTATTATCAGTGAAATCATAAAATAGGTGACAGGATCTGTAGCAGACGTCAAATTATTGAAATAATAACTTTTCAAATCATAACTACTTCTAAAATTT
The DNA here is from genome assembly GCF_945859685.1 of Eupeodes corollae. Taxonomy (NCBI): domain Eukaryota; kingdom Metazoa; phylum Arthropoda; class Insecta; order Diptera; family Syrphidae; genus Eupeodes; species Eupeodes corollae. The sequence continues at coordinate 134,542,560 of NC_079148.1, read as the reverse complement.
GCAACAAAATCATAACAACAACAACAACAAATAATGATGAATCCTTGAAACTTTGTTAGAAATATACTTAGAAACATGTTCATATGCATAAAGTGTGCGTTGTTTTTACACATACAGATACTGGTAGATATATCTACAACCTGTAAAATGGAAAACAAGAAGACTTCTTCTCCGGCGTAATTCACTCCCGGATGGCATTTCTGGTTCTGTGCTGAGTTGTGCTGTGCTGTGCTTTATGCTGGGATGAAAACTCATTCTTTTGTTGTTAATTCAATTTCTTGTCATGTAACTATGGTTTTCCCAATAGAGGGTACGAGTATGATGATTACTGAATGTATAACTTCCGTTGCGAACAGTGAACTTCTGGTTCTGGCAAGAAGTATAAATGAACTCTCCGAAACGACCCGAAGTCACAGCTCACAGTCAGTGTTCCATCGTAGACTATTGGTTTCGTTTCTAAATAAAAAATAAACATTCATGATTTTATTGTATACAGGTTAGGTACACATTGGGTCATAGTTTGTGTTATGTTCAACTTGGTATTCCAGGGACCATCATCACAGCATCAATCCTTAGAGGATGAGAGAGAAAGAAAGGAAGAGTGGACCAAAGGCAGCGCCAATATGATGGAAGCAACGAAGAACGAATCTAGAAAGTTTTTAATTAAAATTGTTTGTCAGGTCGTTCGGTCCGTCGTCCGTCGTCGTTTCGTCCGGTGTTCGGTCCGTCCGACCGACAGTTGGTTAGATACGGTGGTTGATTGGTTATGGCTGTTTTTTTTTTGTTTTTGTTGGTAGAGTGAAATATCACCATCCCCCTCCCCTACTCTACCTACGCTGATGAAATTTTTACCACACTTAATGGAAAGTATTTATAGACCATCACCCGATTTTAAATTCTGTTTTTTTGTTGTTGTATTGTGTGATATTTGTTGTTGTTGGTATTCATGTTGTCAACGCTCTGTGATTGGAAAGTTAATTAAAATTGTGGTTAAATCAATTTTCCGAACGAGAGAAAAACCTTGTGTCAGCATAAGCAAAACCCACTCAATATATCCACGTGCATCCAAAAAAGTCCTTATGGGATTAAAGCAGCATCCAGCGACCGTTGTACCTCTATCCAATTAATTTATTTTATCTTTTTATTTTTTTTCTCTCTCTCCCTCTTTCTCTCTGTCTCTGTCTCTCTCTATCTATCTGTTTTTCTGTATAGATAGATATAATTGGAAGTTTGTTCTGATATTAAGCTAAAAATTAAGTGAAAATCGCTTTAGCAGATAGAATAGATATGGACGATGTATCTTCTATAGATAGGAGTAATAAATCGAGCGACCCTTGATCTTTGGATGATGCTTCTTTTTTTTAATCAATATACAATTTCAAAAGCTTATCGATTGGAATAATTGGTTGAATGAAATTGTATATATACAAACGTATTTTGTATTTAGATTTTTGTGAGGGTAAATTGCTGATTATAGAAGTCTAGTTTGGTATTATTTTTCAATGGTCATCTACGCCTTATGGATGAAAATTAGAACAAAGAGGGTATCGATTTTAAACCAGAAGTCCCCAAAAAATTAATATTCATAGTTTTTTGTCGAATAGGTATTTCGTTTCTAATTTATATTTAAACGGTAAAAACTATTAAACATTTTTTCCAGGTAAAAGAGTTACTGTAATTTTAAAACTTGTCAAACGTCAAAAATTACGATGTTGCACAGTCCTTTAGATTATATAACCATTCTTCTTCATTGCATATATTTTGTATTTATAACAAAATGCTTTCCAATAAGGATTTCTTTTCAACAAATTTGCAAAAGAACCATTGTTTTGTTAGCTGTGTAACAAGTGGCACCGTCTTGTTCAAACCGCATTATCGACTTCATTCATATCTTCCAACTGAGACCATAAAAAGTTCGTTATTATCACACGATAGCGAACGCCATTCACACTAACTACCTGACCGGCCTTATTTGAAAACGTTCAGATCTAAAAAAACTGCTTTTTTGCAATGTAATGTAATTGTCCTATTATTTATGATTTTCCAATAAGAGGTTTTATTTTGAACAGACCACTATTTGAAGGGTTGTCAATTTTAATTCTATCATCTTTTGACATTTGAAAAGTAAAAACATTACATTACATTTCACACTACACAGCACATAAATGTACAGAGTAGAGTACACATCACCTTTCGCGACTAGACTATGTTAGGTGATAACAACACAAGTGCTTAATACAAGACAGAAGGGCAGAAGAGAAAGAACAACAGACAGAAAGAAAACACATGACAACAGCACGCGGTAGGGTTCGAGACGGTCCGCCATATGTCTACTAACCACGCTCACTGATGCTTGATTTCGGTGATCGATGGGATCCGAAGCTATATCAGTGACTAGGCGTTGCCCCAGTATATTCTAAATACAACTTCAAAAATGCAGGAAATTTTGCAATCGCATAATTCGCGGTTTGTTAAGTAAAGAATTTTTGGAAGAGACCTTTTTCTTTTAGGCCACGAAAAAGAGAAGGTATATCGCAATACTCCACAATCGGTTCAAGACCTTAAATATGGAATAAATAGTGAGTTATCCAGCCGAGGATGTGTCAATCAGTCATAGAACAATTCATAAAAACGATAATGATGCATGCACCGTTGCTCATTTAGCTGAAATCTTTTTCCATTATTATTGGAAACCCTCTCTTATTAAAATGTAATATATATGCAATTATTTCTTTTAAAAAACATTTAGGTTAACCCTAAATATCTCACGAACCAATAACGCTAGAGACTTGAATTCACCTGATAACCATGCTAGTATTATTTTGGAAAACAAATCAATTAACGTTTTTTTTAATCAAAAAACTGCAAAAAAAATGTGTCTCCTCGAAAATTTTACGAATAAAAAATGATTTTATCTGCAAAAGAATTTTGTCCAACGTAAAATAACATTTGGTAAAAATTGATTTTCGACTCAAAACTTATGTCAAAAATTTGAGATACAGCCTTCAAATTAATTTTATTTTATTAGAAATATTGCTTTCAACATTCGTTAAAATTTTGAGGAAAATCGAATGGACAGTTTTTTTTTCAAAAAAAAATTTAAAAAATTAATAAAATTTGTTAAAAATTGCTTTTCCTCTCAAATATGTTTTCAAAACTATGATTATTGGCTTTAAACTACTTTTTAAAAAATTATATCAGAACAATTTTGAGAAAAATTTAATTGATACTGAAACTTACTGAAAATTTAGTTTCGACTTTGAGCTTTTCAAAAATTAAAAATATTGGCTTCAAACTTATTTTATCTCACATTGTTTCCGATACTCAATAATTTTTGTATAAGGAACCAACAGTTCGTTTTTCATAAAAAAATAAAATCCACAAGAAATAGTACGTAAATTTGGTAAAAATTGATGTTCGGTTCTTGAAATGTCTCACATTAATTTCATTCATCCAATTTAGGAAATTGTACTAAAATTGGTAAAAATCTCTTTTTGACCAAAAATGTATTTAATAAAACTACCAACTATTGTTGGTAATTTAAAAATTTGTAAGAATAATTCAACTGACAACTTTTTTTAACCCAACACGAAAACCTACAAACCTTTTAAGCAAGGCAAATCTACAGACGGAATGGGAAGTTATCAGTGTGGGTCAAATCTCAGGCTCTTTTTTCTAATTTTGTTCACACCAACAACTGTGGTACAATATTACTTTTTTTTAAAAAGTGTATGTAGAAATAATCTAAAAAGTAGTCATGGCTAATTCAAATAAATTTCGGAAAACTACATTAAGGGGTTTCATTTTGATAAAACGAGTATTTTTTTTTAAATTGAATGGACATTGATTTTATTTTACAGGATAAGTAATGGCATAAACAAAGTAGCTGTTACGGTCATGGTTCTGCACCATGAAATAAATGAATAAATAATTTTCTGCAAAATTACGATTATTTCATTATTTGTCTTAAATTTAACGCCATCTTGTTGGAAATAAATTTTATCCACACCAATCTTCCAATTTCGGCCATATATAAATGCCCTCATCAGTAAAGATGAGTTTTCGATGAAAATCACAGATCATTTTGATGCATTTCAAGGACCCAATCAGTGAAGATGTCCTGGTGATGATCAACTGATTTGAGATCGTATAAATATTGACTGAATTTTAAAAGCCTTAAAACGAAAGTTTTTATTTAAAATGGCGTTAGGTCTTTTCGCCCAAAACCATATGATCCAAATTAAAAATTTCAAAACAATTTTATTAACATTTTGCTGTTGCACGAATTGAGTAATATTTCCGAACATTTGGATCCTAAAACTTTCTACGATTTTATGAAATTCGAAATGAAAAGAAGCGTTCATATCACCCAAAAATTAATCTAAAGACAAAAACACTTTTTCATATTGCACAAATCAATTTAAAAAAAATCATTACGCCTAAATAACTAATTGTCTTTTGTTTCAATATTCAAGCGTTCCGAAAAATTTGTGTTTATTTTGGGTACTACGTCAATTTGAGTTTAAAATTTTTTCGGCCACACTCAAACGTAACCAAAATAAAATTCTAACCAAAATAAAGCCAAAATCTTTTGTGCGTTACGACGTTGAAAGTCGGTTTGGGTAGTATGACATTTTAATTGAGCTTTGTGACGTTTTTTTAGTGATATTTTTTTACTTCGTTTCTCTTTTGGGCTCTATGTCATTTTATGATTTAGAACGATGGAAATTATAATATTCATAAAACCGAAAATAAATATGACTAAGCCCTATTCAAAATCAAAAATTGTTATGGCCAAACTGACAATTAACAATTTGGGCGTTCTTTTATATAAATTCTATTTGAGTGTTCTGACACCTGCTTTGGTTTTTTTGGCAATTTGTTTTTAGTTGTGGGCTTTGTGACCAATTTCGGGCTATAGTGCATTTCAGAATTTGTGTGTTATGGTTTTGGGTGAAAAGACCTTACGCCAAAATGCAGTGTAATTTCATTTGTTCAATGCCTAATTTCAAAATCGACAAACAGTCCACAAACCTGGATTTTCGTTTGCACTGCAATATCCTCAGTTAGACAGGCGCACATAGTTAAGTGCTTTATATCAATAAGCCTGGTTTTGAATTTTCTTCACCAGATAGTGCTGATGTAGTCGAAAGTGTTCCTTCTATTAAGTCAAAAGCTGTTGGGCTCTATGATATGCATCCTACCTTTTTGTGTATAATATTGCGATACCCTGAGTCATAGAAAGTTGCTAAAATCACTCTACTTTCCAAGAACGCTAAAAGAGATGAATTTAGACCTCTTTCGGTATTGCAATTTTTGTAATTTAGTTTTTTGAAGGATCCTTCAAAAGCAAAAGAACGTCTTTCTATCTACAAACTTACTACTCAGCCCTTATCAATCTGGTTTTCGGAAGAAACACAGCTGTGTTACCGCACTTTTGAAGGTAACTGGTGACATAAGAAAAGCATTAGATAAAGACGAGGTTACGTTTCTAGTTTTGATTTTGTCCAAGGCTTCTGTTAATCATGTCAATTTATGTACTTAGAAAGCTTACGAAAAATTTTTATTTTTCATCTAGTGCAACTAAATTAATTTTTTAAAGTTGGTGACACCCAGTCAAATTTGTTGCCGAATGCCACTGGTGTACCACAAGGTTCCATACTGGGTCCTCTCTTGTTTTCTCCTTATGTAAATGAATTTCCATCTACATTAGTTAATTGCAGCTCTCACTTGTATGCTGATGACGTTCAGCTTTACTTCAGCTGTCCATTTGGCCTCATCGAACATGGAGCTTTCTGCGTCGATGAAGACCTGAAGAGAGTGGCAAATTGGTCTTTGTGAAACGGACTTATGTTGAACCCTAAACAATCTAAATGTGTTGTAATTAATAGACAATCTTTTGACATTTATTGTTTTCCACCGATTGGTTTGAGCAATGCTCCAATCGAATATGTGGTTACAGCAAAGAATCTTGGTGTGACTTATGGCTTACACAATCTTAAACTCCAATAAAAACACGTTTGCTTCTCACTAAAACCTTGGTAATTCCTATCCTGGTTTATTGTTATGAAATCTATTGTAACTGCAGTTTCACGAGCAAGCAAAAACTTAATGTAGCTTTCAACTCAATCGTTCGTTATGTTTTTGGATTACCAAACTTTAACGTACCTCTCAAAGCCTAACCACCTACCATCTTTTTAATTTATGACATTTCTAAAATAGAGCGTTACGACATTGAAAGCCGGTGTGGGTGGTATGACATTTTATTTGGATTTTGTGACGTTTTCTAAATGTAATTTTTTTACTACGTTTGTTTTTTTTGTTGCTTTAAGTCAAAATTTGAGCTTTGAGATTTTGGTTATTTTGTTTAAGGTTTTTGATTTGTGACTATTTCTTGGCTGTATTATATTTTAGGGCTTGGGCGTTATGCTTTTGGTGGAAAAGACCTAATACCATTCAAGATAAAGTGGAAAGTTTTTAATTCTTTACAGCAATAACTTGTTCAAACAGTTTAAATATTTCCAACAAGTTTCACTAGTGTCGTGGCGGTATTCCACAGGTTTCGATTCTAGGTCCTTTGCTTTTCTCACCTTTTGTAAATGAATTACCATACGTTGTGAAAACTAATTCAATACACATGTGTATGCTGACGATGTGCAAATATATTTGAGTTGTCCGTTACGACTTGTAGAACACGTTGTAAACTGTCTTAACGAAAATCTTGAAAAAATCGGATGTTAGTCACAGAAAAATGGTCTGGTATTAAATCCTATGAATTCTGTAAGCCTTGTGATTTCAAAGAAAGCTGTTGACCTTACTTGCTTTCCTCTTACGACAACCCAAATGAATACAGCTGTGGGTTGGACACCTTCAAACCATGTGGGTAAAACAATCCTTTGCGGCTATAAGAGTGTGGATGTTATTAGCGAGAACGCTGGACTTACCAACACTTATTTGTGGCTGTGAAATTTATTCACATTGCATTTTCGTCAGCAAAAGGAATTTAAACGTCACTTTTGATAAACTTCAGATACACTGTCAAATAGCAGACTAATCAAAATGAAACCTCTTGTTGGGAGCTCCTTTAGTTTCCTCTTAGTTTGCTTACTGCAAAATACCTCTTTTAAAATTGTGTTAATAGATTTTAATAAAATGTAAATCGAGTCAAACGTTTGAAAACAAAAATAATCTAATTCTAAATTTTCAGAATTTTGACACTAGGCCTAAACTAAAAAAGTACTGAGCTACTATCCTGACAGAAATGAAATAAGACACTAAGTTCCTTAAGATTCCTTCATATCCAAAAAATGTAAATTTAAAGAATTCTGGAAAAATAAGCACCCAAAAATCGATTCAAATTCAACTTAACGAATTGAACAGGAGCATAATAGCTTGCGGAATCATCCTTAAGCAATAAACAAAAAAAACATAAATTATTGTATTTGAGTTTCGTGACTAACCTAACCATTATTCGAAACTGCTTCGTCACTCGATCCTATGTTTGTGCATACCTAACAATATATGTATATAGGAGTTTTAAAGTACCCTTAAGGTATAAATTTGATTTATGAATTATGAATCAACTTTTCCAAAGAGTGCATCCAATCCAAACCCAATCCAATCCACAAATGACCCAATTAAACGTGATGGTGATACCCTAAATAAATCTATAGGTAGGTATGTTTAATCCGAATCTGCAAATTATATGGCCAAAGGCTTTGCAAATTAATTTATTAAATTGCAAAATATCACAAAAACAAAACTTGGATGCATTTGATGTATGTTGGGCATAAAAACAACAAAAAGGATAATAAACTCACACTTTCGTCCTTTCGTGCTCGTCGTCGTTTGTTAGAGTGCAATTAATCCTTCTATCCATCCGGTTGTTGTGTTTTTGCTCCTACCGAATAATATACGGTTTTAAGGATGGATACTGAGGGACAATTTTACTCTCTCTCTCAAGCCCTAATGCTAAACAAATACGGTACACATTTGTGTTTAAGTGGCCATTAAAAAATCTCCTCTCAAATATCATTGAACCGAGCCGACAATGATGCACAGCATAGCTGGATGGAAAGGGGGGGGGGGTGAGGATATTAATGGGGATGAGAAGAATTCACAGGGGTTGTTAGTCCTTTTTGTAAATGTTGGGGTATCATGTTTGTGCATTGCACAGGGTGCTGTGTAAACATTATTATACTTTTAGAAAATGAGTAAAGATATGAGAGGGCGTGTGGGAGGGGTAAGGGAGGTACATTGGTTGTTGAAATAATGACGATGATATATGTATTTATATCCCATCTCGTCGTCATCGTCATCGTCAACGTTCGTCGTCCTGAAACGGAAGACTTTTTTGTGCTGGCACATGTCGAATTAAAATAGATGATGGGTGGCAGCATTTGGCCACCATTCTTAGACTCCGTCTTTTTGTGTGCAAAAGAATCCTTGCAAAAAAAAAAAACAAAACAAAAAGTAGAAGAAAAAAATAATTTATTTGCCCCCAAAGAAGGAAGCAACAGAGGTGGCGGGTATATATAGAAAAGAAGTGTAGAAGCAGAAGAAGAAGCAGTACAGTTCGTTGCCTCGTGACACGTCCCACAGCTTACAGCTTATGTGTAAGACTTTTTTTGTTTCTTGCAACCAATCTTGAGGTGTCTACTGACGTACTGTTATATACTATACGGGACATTTGATTAGATCCACAAATAATGGGTGTTTTTTTCGAGGTAGAAAACCTAAAGTTTTGAATTTGTTTGAAGATTATTTCAGCAAATGTTGACCTTGACTGTGCATCAAATGGTCCATCGGCTAAGCCCAATTTTGGCATACTCTTTCCAACATTTCGACCGGTTTGTCACGAATAAATGCTTCAATGTGGTCTTTCAATGCGTCAATTAATGCGGGCTTGTCTGTATAGACACGAGATATAACATAGCCCCACAAAAAATAGTTTTAAGGCGTTAAAGGGGCACGATCTAGGCGGCCAATTGAACGGTTCCGAACGTGAAATAAAATGTTCACCGAACTCGCCTCTCAATAAGTCCATTATTGCGCGTGCTGTGTGGCATATGGTACCGTATTGTTGAAACCACATGCCATACAAGTCAAACTCTTGCATTTTGGGTCAAAAAAAGTTGAATATAATCTCACAGCAGCGCTCGCCATTCACAGTTACGTTGCGATTCGCATCATCTTTGAAAAAGTACGGTCCAATGATGCCACCAGCCCATAAACCGCACCAAACTCTGACTGTTTCTGAATGCATTGGTAGCTAGCTCTTGCAATGCTTCTGGTTGATATTCACTTCAAAATCGGCAATTCTGCTTATTTACGTACCCATTGAGCCAAAAATGAGCTTCGATTAAACTTACCATAAAATGGAAGAAGCGCGCAATAAACTTTTTTAACAAAGCACGCATTTTGATAATGAAATTCAATAATTTTCAATCGTTGTTCGTTCGAAAGGTGATTCACAGTTAAATTATATAACACAATGAAAATGTTTTACAGTGAAACAAAACAGCTGTTTAAACCAGTGTTGCCTTAAAGATAATAGCTAAAATAACACCCTTTATAATTTAATATGAAATAGGTCACTTTTATTATTATTTTGCATTTATATAATGTTGAGCCATATGAAATCATTGTAAGAGAAAGACTATATAAACTGTAACAAGTTGAAATTAAAACAAATTGTACAATCGAATCCCAAACATTTTGGGGGCTCAACCGGGATGTTAATGCAATCAACAGTAAATTGTATGACAATTTAAAAAAAAATTATTGCATTTATATAGTATTGAGCAATATGAACTGTAAGAAGTTGAAAAATTAAACAGAATAAGTTTGTAAACCAAATAAACTATTTTCAATTGTAGAATCGAATCCCAAACATTTTGGGGGCTCAACCGGGATATTATTGTCATCCACTCTAAATTGCATGCCAATTTAAAAACAAAACTATATAAGCTTTATTTTGACTTCACAGTTGTATTCCTCTAACAAAAAAAAACGTTTAAAACCAACATTTAAATAATTCTCCATTTAACTCTGTCATAATCAAAAGAACTGTAATGTATATACATTTATCAGAATTTTGTACTCCTGCTCCCCATTTTACCATTTTACCATTATCGACCTTCTTCTCTATACCTTGTGGCAGTGATATCTGAATTTGTATGATACATGAAATGAAAATGCGTTTTGCCCTAGAGAAATTGTGAAATGCTTAAGGAAAACAGACGTTTTCAAACGCCCTGTCATGTCGTCCCTATATTTTACTTATTTCAACCTTGCCTTTAACGCCCATCTCCGATGGGATATTATGGTACGACTATACTGCTAATGCTTGAAGGAGTTATATTACGAATAGTATGTGCTGAGATTGTAAATTCTGCTTCGAAGAGAAAATAGAGCCTTTAAGCACATTTCCAATAGTTGGATTTTACGATCAGAATCACTCAATGGCCATTATTTTGCATATGGAATTGAATTTTTAATGTGAGTAGACACATATTTATGTTGGTAAAGGAATTTAAAGTAGGGTTATTATTGTTTTTTAATAAAGAATTTAAAGAGATTATTCGGGGTAGTTAGTGGTTATGAATCTCAAACAAATGATAGCAAAACTTTAATGACTAAATAAGTCAAAATCTAAAGATGAATAGCAATAGAAAAATGCTGTCTTCTTAAAGTTGATTTATCAATCATCACGTTGAGCTTTCACAATTTATTTAAGTGGAAATATCATATGACCTACTTATATCACGTATTAGATTGAATTTTTGAGGATTTTTATATGGAAATTCAGTAACAGATTGTGTATAAAATTCAATCCTGCCTTGAAGTGTTTCTTAAGTCTTATTCTGAAATCAAAAACCACGACTATAGTTTGAAATTGAGAGTTTTGCACAGAATTTTATTCACACTTACAGACATGGGCCCCATATGTTCCTGTTAGTAAAATTTCAAAATATAATTGTTCACACTGCATTTACAATAGTATTTTCTATTGGTCAAATAAATCGATTTGTTTTTCATTTTAATTTTTTTAATTTGATTTAAAATTTTAAATCTTATTTTTTCGAAAACAAACTTCTTTTTCTAACAAATCCAATAAAGTTCTTATCTGTCAGTTTGACTATTGTATTTTTGTAGATACAAAAGAAAAATAAACGTTCAAATGCCAATTTGACAGCTACGCCACATTGTTTTACTTTTAGTTTCATAGAAACAAAAGAACACCAACATTCAATAAAATGTCAAAAAAAAACAATTTTCAATCGTTTTCCATAGGTCACTAAAAAAATCAATTTTTTCTTTTAAAATCCAAACACACATTTTAAAAGTTCAGTTTTATATTCTGTTACAGAATTTTTATATATTTTTTTTTAATTAAGATAAAATTCAGTCAAAACTGGTCCCCAAGTTAAAATAACATCGACAAAAAAATGCATCAAAATTTTTTGATTGTATGCATTTCCATCAAGACGTTATGAACTTGCTTAAAATATGAGAATAGTTTCGATATTGACATCAGCTGTGTTTAAAAGTATCATTCTCATGAAAAGTGACTAGTATCTATTTTTATCACGTAACTATTAAAGAGCTCGTAAATCGTTTTTATATTAAAATGAACGAACACCGGCTTAAGGCGAGAGATACATAATAGGCACCAGAATAAATTAGGTAGATTCAAGTCATGTCACAGCTGTCAATTTACTATATATTTCCTCAGATACTCAAAACTACTTCACCAGCGGGGCATAGGCCTTCACGTACTCCTGTAGAAGTTATCACTTACAAATTTCTGTGATGTACACACATAAACTCCCTGAATCTAATTTGAATCAGATCGAAAAACATATTAAGTCTCTAAAAGTATTTTCGATTGGTTAAATTAAATATTGATCTTAAATTTTGTAAATTCAAATTTGTATTCGTTGATTTTTGTTATGGTGAAAGAGAACATCCATGTTTTGAGTATGAACAATGAAAAAACTGATGGTAGAAAACAAAAATCAAAAAAGAGGGTGGGATGCGACCCACACTGATAACTTTCAATTCGAATTTTTTAAAAATGTTACCAAATATTGAAAACAATATTTCTTATAAGATAAAATTAGTTTGAAGCCAATTTTTCAAATTTTTGAAGAAATATTTGAGTCGAAAATCAATTTTTACCAACTTTTATACATTTTTTTAGATTTTTATTTTTTGTAATAAAAACTGTCAATTCAATTTTTCTCAAAATTTTATCAGATGTCAAAAACATTATTCTTCGTTGCACACAATTGTTTTAGAGATGAAATCATATTTCAGTCGTAAAATTTTGGAGGTGACAATTTTTTTATCAGTTTTATTGATTTATAAAAAAAACATTATATTGATATTTTTCCAAAAAATATACCTGTTTGGTATCCCGTTACAATATATTATATAAAATTTAATTCAAGTCTCTAGCGTTTTTAGTTCGTAAGATATTTAGGTTTACCCAAAATTTTCACCTTTTTTCAAACTGCTATGGTGAAAAAACCACCCACGCAATTTTCTGGAGAGCCCTTTCTGCATCTTTCTGCCTTATTATCTGTATAACAAAATTTATTTGAAGTCGATATCTCTGATATCTGGTTCTTGAGTAATGGACGACGAAAAAAACGTCGCGAACGTAGGGACGTACAAACGTACGTACACACGCACTCACAGACATCTTTCTAAAAATCTTTTATTTCGACTCTAGGGACCTTGAAACGTCGAGAAATGTCAAAATTTTCAATTTGACAAATCGGACCCAATACAATAACTTTCTATGCGAAATTAACAAAAAAGTTCCAAAAGTGACTTTACAATTTGGAATTCAATTTGTGAACGCACCATTTCACTAATCGAGCTGTCATTATCAATTTATTTAATAAACTCAACAATAGCTGTGTTTCAGACCTAGTTTCAAACACTTTCCGACTGAAAGTTTTATTCATTTTTAGTCCAAAGTTGTTCAACAGTTCAAAAGTTGTGCTTATTCTTACAAAAGAGAGCGCGAGCGAGAATGTTAAACATTTACCCTTTTTGCCAGATTTAGTCCGTGGAATTGTTTCTGGTGACTTCTGGGCTGGCTGTCAAATTCGATTTGACGTTCACGGCGAGTAATTACAGAAGAAAAAAAATACAACATGCGAACGCACCATTTCAGTAATCGAGCTGTCATTATTAGTTTATTCAATAAACTCAACATACTTAACTTGTGTTTCGGACCTAGTTTCAAACAGGTTACACAAAGTTACACACTTCAATAGTTGTGCTAATTCTTACACAAGAGAGCACGGGTGAGAGAGTTAAAAGTTTAATTTTTTTGCCAGATTTAGTCCGAGAAATTTCTTCTATAGATTTCTGGGCTGGCTGTCAAAGTCGATTTGACGTTTATGACAAGTAATGACAGAAGAAAACAAACGTGTGTGTTCTACTGACAAAGGTTGCCCAAGTAATTCTTTTATTTTCATTTTAATTGTGGTAAATGCGAATATTTTTAATATTTTCTATTTCCTTTAATTATTCCAATAATTTTCATAAAATGTATCTCTTTTTATAAAACTGTTACTAAAGAAGAAATTTGTAGTACAAAAAATGTATATAATTTTAAATATTTATTAAAAATTGTAGTGATTTTTTGAACTCATTTAAGATTCATAATTTAAAGAATTATTTTATTTTTATTTACTTTTGTTGATATTTATTTTATTGGATTCTTATTCATGATTTAGTTGACTAAAATGTATCAATGATTTTCGGTAACTCTGCTCAAGTATATTTTTTGACGTTAAAAAAGTAGCCCAAACTCTTGCAAATTTGTGCGAAAACCATTCCAGACATTTTGACAGTTTGCTTTCTCTCTGATATCATTTCATCCCCACTCCTCAAATTTGACATTTGACCAACTTTTAGTGCGAGAAATGTTTGGAACACAGCTATTTTCATGATACTAAAGTATACGTACGAGAAATGTCTGGAAAGTTTAAAAATGATTTACCAAAATTCAGAGTCGTTGACCGCAACCTTAAGAGCGTTAAAACCAATTCGTAATTACCGCCCTATCTCAATGGCCCAAAAGCAAAATATGCGTTATTGGTGGTGTGAAAATCCACATTTCCTTCATGAATCACAACTTCTTCTACAAACAAATAATAATTTGTTGTGTTTGTTATGTCAACGTCATTATTGAGACATATTTTTTAACGTCACGTCACTATAAATCTTTAGCGTTATCGCGTCATTATTTATAGAAGATATTATCCGTGTTTTTTTGGCATTCTATAAATAGTATAGTAGAAAATTCCCAAGATTTTTGTATTTAAAAATTGGTACAACTGAAAAAAAATTTTTCAGAATATTAATTTAAAAAAAAAACACACACAAATAAAATCAAGTTTTGTGAAAATCAAAAGTTAAAATTAACTTCGGCAAAAAAAACTAACTAAAACTAAAAAAATGGACAATTTTCAAGAAGAAAACATCTGGAAATTGAGATTCTATAAAAATAGTTCATTTAACAATTGCAGCTTTGACATAAAATAAAAACTTCAAGAAGGGGGTTTGTTCGTAGACTACTACATTGAAATGTGTTATTGAAGCGAGCATGAAGCTCGTCAAACTATCTCACTTGCACTTCATAAGAAACATCGAAACACCATTTGCATTTTAGAAAGTGCTGTCAAACTTAATCATTTTTAAATCTTCTTTTGCGGTGGAAACATCAAAAGGATTTATTTAATCTAAATTGAGATAAACCTTTAGTAAAAACATAGCAAAACTTAACTTAATTACCTTTTCTTGCAAAATAAGCCCAGTTAGTCCATTTTCACTAACAAATCTAAATAATATCAACAGTAACAGATTGATTTTTTTCCCCAATGGAAAACACATGATTCCGAATGCACAACTACTCAACGAAAACTGCCATCGAGATACGAATGCAATATCAATCGTACCAACATTTGAGAACGAAATCACATAACATCCATTCGAGACTCGTATAAATGTCAAAAACCCATCCCTAGTAAGATTCTACTTTAACTTTTATCGGTAGTATTCATACTGCGGATAGTGTTTTTGTTATTCGTGTAAAATCCTGCTATACTCTTGATAGATTTTCCATTAAAACACTGGTATCGACTTTGACGACATGTGGTTTCAAAAGGATGATGTCACAAGCCGCACCTCATACGTTAAAGTCGGTTTATTGAGGACTAACTTTGATGTGTGTCTTATCTCAAGAAATGGGCCAGTCGATTGGCTGCCTTAATCGTGCGATTTAAGGTCTCTAGGTCTTCAAGGCTACGTTAAGTCATTGCCAAAAAACCATCGAGACATCGCAAAAGCTCAGAGCCAACATTTATTGCGAAAAAGCCAAAAATGAGTTTTAATAGCCCAAAAACGCTAAATAATATATGTATATTCTATACTAGCACTAGTTTTAAGAAACAATGTAATTTTCCTAAAAAAGATTTCAATTTTTTAAAAAAACACTCTTGAAAAATATATGCTAAAAATTTAAAATGTTTAAATTTTATTTTCAGTTAATCTTGACTGGATTGTGTATAATGAGTCTGGCGAGAAGACGTAACCGGTACAGCTACTTGGTAAGTGTATGAATCTAATATTCTATTTTCTTAAAGTTTTAAAAACGGTTTTCAAAAATGTAAACAAAATCTTCATTCATTCACTGTTGTTTCAGCGAGTAAACAGTACAAAATCACTTCTTTAATTAAAAACAAAAAGAAGCAAACAAAAAAGAAAAACAATGTTGCTTCATCAAAACACAAAACTAATTTTCTTAATTAAAAATATTATATTGTCTGTGGCTTAGCTTCGACCTACTCTCTCCTTTGCTCTGCTGTTTTGTTATAGGAACGGGACACATTTCAAGGCTCTTTTGCCACCCCGTCTTTATAGAAAGTATCTATCTATCTAAACTGCCATTATTCAATTGGATTATCTAGATTTTTTCATCGTGCACTTAATCACGCAAACAAGTCAATGCTTAGTTCGAAACTAAAATAAAACATTAATTTCAATAAAACAAGACAAAAACTTTCCCTCTTTGGAAACGGAGGCAGTGGACGACGCGACGCGACGTTGGCGTTCTTTTCAAACAATCGAGCCATGAGTCGTCTAAGAATTTATAAACTTCTAACAAGCTCCCATATGTGTCCTGATTCTCCACCCTACATTTGGGTTTCTATTCCTTTTTTGTTGATGTCGATGTTGGTTTCCTGTGGGGAAAGAGGAAAATAAATCAATGTTTTTATTTTCTTATTCTAAACTTATTTTCTCAACATTTCGCTACATCTTTCCCTTAAAAGAAAAATCCACTAAAGTACTAAAGTCGCATATGATACTATATCCAGGATAACAACAAAAAAAGAACAACAAAACAGAACAGGGCATAGAAGTTTGGAGGAAGAACTTATGTATCCAAAAAAAAAAGGAGAAGAAAGTCCTTTTCGAATCAAATCGATGATTTTCAATTTTGTTCCGTTCTCGTTTTAGTTTTTGCTTATATACATCCGCTGATACCGTCAAAGTGGATCTCACACTCAAATGTTTTCATTTCTGTCTTTTGTACGTTTTTGCAGATAAAACTGTCAGGAGCTTGTGGTTTGGTGTCGGCCCTGACATGTGCCTTGGTTACTGTTACAACAACGGTCCTCCATATGAGCCGCCTCCAAGCTCTCCGGGAATGTGAGTACGCACAAAAAACACGGACATGTACATGCTATTCCGACATGATTGAGTCACAAGTCGAACGAGTGGATAAAGGTAAGAATCAAAACCCATCAAGTCGATCATTAAACTGACGACGACGACGATGAGGACGATGACTATGATGATGATGACAAGAACCATACACACCATACACAATACACAGAACACAGAATACACCCTGGCAACAGACTCGACGACAATGGCAACGACAGTGACAACGACAAAGAGAACGACAATGACAACGACAACGACAAGACTCTATAACAGCCCCAACGTTTCGTTTTTCAATGGTTGTACGGGATGCGATTTCATATCGAATCTCGGCATTCGTTCGAGTAGCTTCCCTTTTCATATAAACCTAATATGTTTCTATTTTTGTCCTTGCGCTTGCCTGCCTCCCCCAAACTACCCTTCAACATCAACATTCACCATCGGGCATATCCGGTAATGGAACCATTCATTGGAAACGAATAAAAAAAGAGGGTGTAAGGCTGGTTTTTGACTCCCTGTCCGATTGTGGGGTGGTACATGGATCCTTGTACTCGTGCCTGCGAGCTATATTCGGACTGTCGGTAGCTGGAGTTCTGGTTGCTGTTTTCAGCTGTATGCTCGTCTACCAACTGCTAAGGTAGGTGGAACCCCAAGCAACATAAAAAATCTGTTAATAGTTCACTTCAGCAAAAAAAAAACATATAACTTTATATTTTTATTTTTTTTGTATCCCCTACAGCCACGAACGTAAAAAGATGTACTGGGAGCAGCTGGAGTTACGATGTCGGTCATTGTATACCACAAGTCAGCAGGGACCGCCGCCAAATGGACCGATGCCACCAAATGGGCCAGCAGGAGTAATTAGTGGACCGCGAGCGAACATGTGTCGCTGCTGTGAACAATGCCATGCTCATCGACAGGCACTCGCTCCCACTGGCTATCCCTGGGATGCTGGGGCCGATGGGAGGTTTTGGACTGGCCAACCGCCGGGAAATTTCTATTCGCCCAATCCAGGTGGAGATGATTTAAACACCGGTGGAGGGACAAATCGCGGACTAAATCAGAGTAGCCAACGGGCCCGTGTGGCCGGATGGAGTTGGCCACGAATGCCCTGGCAAAGAAGCTCGCCCGACCCAAATGCAAGATATCGGCAGACACCTTCAAGCCCTGACTCGCAGTATGGTTTTTCGAATAACACCCAAAACGGAGGCGATGGGCCTGGGGTGATGTCAGATGAACGGATGAGCTGCAGTATGGCCCACCAAAATCAGCAAGCGGCCTTTAATGTCATGGCCAATGGACTGCCGTACGGGGTGTGGGGTCCCCCACCACCCTACAGTGATCCAAACAGCCCGGCAAGACGAGGCCGATATCAGTATATGCATTCTCATTCGAATCAGTGCCAGAACATGATGATGGAGCGGCAAATGGCAGGCGCACCGCAATCATCGCACTCACAAATCCCGAATATCGAATGCCACCAGCACAGTTCGTCCACAGATAGCCACTCCATGGAGCCATTTTGCTCGCAGCAAGCAACGAGGAACATGATTAAGCGACAGAGTGGGGCTGGCGGGAATGGTGTGTTTAAAACTCCCAAGGACACCTATGAAAACACCCCTTCCGATAGTGATGGGCCAAGGGATCGCTTCTCGAACACGCTTCCAGTGCGGAAGACAAAAAAGAGGGTCGTTGAGGTAGGTGCCAAGAGCATAGGTCCCAACTCACACTCAACCCAACGTGTAAATGTGCAGAATGTCTTCATGGAACACGAATATCATGAACCAAATCCTGTGGGTGGCCATCATGAGGCAATGAACTCAACCTCAAGCGGACAATCATCAACGTGTCAGCAGCCAAAGATTAAGAGACTGAAAACAGGAGGAGTTGAAAACTCTGGCTTCCAGAATAATGGCGAGAATCTACCCGATTCGACGGAGGAGGGCGGAAATGGTAACACTCGAAATGGTGACCCAACTGAATCGGAAGTCTACTTTGCCGACGTTAGCAGCTGTTGTAACGTGTCGGTAAAGAATGACAACTACTACGATGATGCCAACCAGCACCATCCGTCCTCGAACAAGGATAAGCCAACAAATCAACCAAAAGACCAGCCGGAGAGCAATGAAAACGAAGACTATTTAGCCCAACGTTTCGGACAGCGAGAGAACTCTGTCCGCTGCAGACTTCCCTTCCCCCAGCAGTCACGAGTCGAGCATGATCAACTCAATCTGCCGGTGCAATCAAGGCAGGGACTCATCCCCAAGGATATCTCCCGACAGAGTATGTGCTCAGTGGATTCCGGTGAAAAGACCGACTTCACTGATTTATCTCCGGCAACTCCATGCAACAACTTTGCACATCCATCCTCGCACTTCCCCAGCGCCAATAATGTACCAAGTAGCTATGCGAATCAGACAAGTAACGAGCTTAATGAAACAGCAGCGAGGTCAAATTTCGTTGCATCATTCCCGTTCTCTTCGGAGCAAAGCCAAGAGGCACATCGACGATCGACGAAAAACATTCAAGATGTTGTGTTCCTAGCCCCGGACGCTCAATACGAAGTGATCAAAGAACCAAATCAATTCGAGAACACACCCCTCACTATGGCAACTTATGACAACGAGGTGAGTTTCAAGCAAGCAGCACCTCCAAACAGCCATTTCCAGAAGTCCCAACACACGCCAATAAAGAGGCCAAACATTAGCAGTATTATACAGAATTTGGGAAACACCGACATGGGATTACTCTATCCGGACAGTAGGCGAGATGCCACCTCCGATGGACCGCCCCATCAGATATTGTCGAAGGTTGACCGACCTGGACATCTGACAGCATCGGACAATGAATGGTCGGATAGCAGTGACAGGCGGTTGTGAAAGGAAGTGTTTGTTTAGGAGGTCGAGGTGGGACTTCATCGTAACGCAAAAATTACGACGAACTTTAGATTGAAAAGATTATTGTAGTATTTCATACCGTTAGTTAATTTAATAAGAATTTAAGTTTTCTTTAAATTGGTTTGTTTATGTATTTGTACATTTTAGTTGTGTTTGTGTACTTGCTGATAAGTGCTCTGTAAGTGTCTATATTTTTTTTGTTTTTACTGTTGTAAATTAGTTCCTAACTTTGACTCTCCGAAAAAAACGCAACTTAGTGCCATAGACATTAAATATGGTGCTCTGTCACTTTGACAGTTGTTGACAACCAAATCATTTTAATGGAAATTGCCGCCATTTTTGTTTTAGTTTGAAAGTTATTTGTAAGTTGGAACAGTTCAAAATATTCAGTAACTTATTTTGTTTTTGTACTATCACTAAATAAAAAAAGTCCGTTGAAAGTTTTCAGACTGAACTGATACAATATTCCACAGGTCCTAAACCTCTCTATGAAATTACTGCAGTGTAGGTTCAGTTCTTTGAGGATAAAAAAAGTAACTTATGTCGTGACAATGAATTTTTCAAAACGTATGAAAATAAATGGTTTATCAATTCTACAATAGTACTGCTTACAAGAAAATCAGTTTGAGTCAGTTTCTTGCTAAAAGGCATGAAGTTTAGGTAAACTGTCAAAAAAAATGACTTCTGCCCTCAATCTCTAAACGACATGATCCAACTGTGTTTTTGACGTAAGAGACGCTTATGAAAACAGCTGATTTTGTTTCATAATTTAGGGATCTGAACATTATGGCTGCGTTCAATCTCGTGTTGGATAGGTGGATTTTTAGATACCTTGTTGAACGAGTTGGATAGCTGTATTGAGATAGCTGTCAAAAAATAAAAACAACTTTCACCTGTTCACAAAAAGCAGAGAAATATTTTTTTTTAATAAAAGAACTTTTTAACTTGGAGGAAAAACTGTTGTTTTTTGGTTGGATATTGAGTAAGCAAGAAAGTTTCATATCAGCTGGAGACATTTTGAATTTAGCTAAGAGTGCTGCTCATTTTGCATTCAGCGAAATTCTCCAAATACAACTTCAACTGACATTTTGTGCCAGAAATTCTTGTAAACCTTTGGATTCCTTTTCTGACATCTCAGCTGTTTTTGATCAGCTGTTATTTTAACAAAAAGGTATTCGGACACCCTATCTGTCTGAGATTGAACGCAGCCAATTAAATCAAGCTTATCATCTGTCACCTGTCACAGTAAAACTACCAGCGCCCGCCACCTTGTAGAATTTCAGTCTGCAGAATTTGTTTCAAACATTGAAAATGAATACGGAATGATATACAAAAATCGATATTATCAAAAGATGAAATGATTTAAATCATACGTAAATGTTAATCCTTCAAGTTCAAGGCAATCACCTTCTATTGTTTCAAAAATCAATTCCACTACAGGTCAAGGACCCTTATACAAATAAATATATGTATGGACTTATTACAATTCAACCGGATGTTCTTTGCATCGAAAGTAACCTTTAAAGTTTTAATTATCCGTCCTTGATTCTTTCACAAAAGCAAAAGTTGAAATATGTACACATGTCCTTATTCAGTTCATGTTTCATGAGTTGTGTTCCTTAAAATCAGTCCATCTTCATGCATAAGGTACCGGTTATTTTCGATGTCCTTCACATCTCGTGTGTATAGAAATACAAATGTATAACGTAAACGTTCAATTTGTGATGAAAAATATCTTTTTGTTGTTGGTTCGATATTACAGCCAAATGATTTATTTGAATCGTACAAGTGTGACAGCACATAATCATCACATGTACTCATAGGTAGAACATAATATTTTTAGAAGGGAGATGTCCTCATATTCCATGGAGACTTCTTCAAAAAGTCTATTATTGATTCATTCAATTTATTATTGAGGTTATCACATACGAGTATGTGTGTATTGAGTCCTTGAAACTTACCAACGACAACGATTGAGTGTCCTTGTTACTAAAAAAAAAGGTTTTCCCTAGATTTGAATTATTTAATTTAATTTGTTGGAACATTCGAAGCCAGGATGTGATGAGTAAATATGAAATCATACATAAATTTATGAAGGTCGATAAAATATCTCACATGTCTATGAAAATATTAAACATGTACTTGACTTATATATTTTATTTAAATATTGAAGTGTTCCAAATAAAATTGAAAAGAGAAATAGCAAGGACATGGTTTTTGAAGAAAATACATATTAGAATAAAAACAGGTACATAAAAAACAAACAGATCTAGAAGCCTTCGATAGAAAAAAACTCCTAGAAAGTGGAGTATTTACAAAACTTAAATTATGAAATCTATTTGTTTATTGTGATTTTTGTTAGTTGTTAAATTATTATAATTTGTTTCTTTAAAAACTATCAAATAAATCTAAATAATAAAAAATAATAAAATAAATTATATTAAACAAAAATAATGTGTAGGTTATAATAAGCTTATGAAAATAATATTAAACAAAAACAAAGTTAGTGTATATTTAAAAATAAAAAAAGGATAAGAATAATGAATATACATAAATTGTTAAAAAAAAATAAAATAGAATTAATTTAATGTTAGTGCATAGAGAAAGTTGTACTATTAATTGTAATGCTCGAAAAATATATAAAGTATTCTTTCAAAAATATATATAAGTTAAACATAATACGTTTTTTACTTGTTGGTATTTTCTTGAATTTATTTCATGCAGAAATTTCAAACGATGTTACCTTTTTGTTTTATGCACAATTGTGGTAAGTAAATTAATGTTCTTTAATGTAAAATATTGTCAAGATTTAGTTGTGTTTTACATTTTTGTTTAAACTTAGGTACAAGCCCTTATAAATAAAATTTAGAATACTCCACAAATTTAATGTTCTCCTACGCTGAACCATTAACTGTTGATGACACATTTGACGCTGAGATATCAATTGAGATAAATACAAGCTGTGATCTAAAATGTGAAGAATGGAAAAGCTCCAGGTGAGGACGGGATTCCATATGAGTTTTTTTTTAAAATGCTACACCAACATTATTTAACAGACTCCAAATTCTGTACAACAAAGTTTTCTTCGCAGCTGAAATCCCCTTTTCTTTTGAAAAGTCTGTAATATTCTCTATTCACAAAAATACACCTTTTGCCGTTGTGGAAAATAACAGATGGGTCCGATTTGTCAAATTGAAAATTTTGGCATTTCTCGACGTTTCAAGGTCCCTAGAGTCGAAATAAAAGATTTTTAGAAAGATGTCTGTGCGTGCGTGTGTACGTACGTTCGCGACGTTTTTTTCGTCGTCCATAGCTCAAGAACCAGAAGAGATATCAACTTCAATTTAATTTTGTTATAGCGATAATAAGGCAGAAAGATGCAGAAAGGGCTCTCAAGAAAATTCCGTGGATGGGTTTTTTTACCATAGCAGTTTGAAAAAAAGGTGAAAATGTTGGTTAACCCTAAATATCTTACGAACTAAAAACGCTAGAGACTTGAATTAAATTTTATATAAAATATTGTAACGTGATATCAAAGAAGTATATTTTTTGAAAAAAATCCATATAACGGTTTTTTTTTTAAATCAAAAAAAACTGAGAAAAAAAAATTTGTCACCTCCAAAATTTTACGACTTAAATATGATTTCATCTCCAAAACAATTTTGTGCAACGAAGAATAATGTTTTTGACATCTGATAAAATTTTAAGAAAAATCTAATTGACAGTTTTTTTTATAAAAATCTAAAAAAAAACATTACTTAAAGTTCGTAAAAATTGAATATCGATTCAAATATCTTTTCAAAAACTTGAAATTTAGGCTTCAAACTAATTTTATCTTATAAGAAATATTGTTTTCAACATTTTGGAAAATGTTGAGAAAAATCGAATTGACAGTTTTTTACAAAAAATAAAAACCTAAAAAAATGTATAAAAGTTGGTAAAAATTGATTTTCGAATCAAATATCTTTTCAAAACTTTGAGACTAGCTTCTAACTAATTTTTTCTTATAAGAAATATTGTTTTCAACATTAGGACAAATTTTGAGAAAAATTGAATTGACAGTTTTCTTACAAAAAATAAAACCCTAAAAAAAAATGTATAAAAGTTGGTAAAAATTGATTTTCGACTCAAATATCTCTTCAAAATTTGTAAATATTGGCTTCTTACTAATTTTTTCTTATAAGAAATATTGTTTTCAACATTAGAACAAATTTTGAGGAAAAATCGAATTGACAGTTTTTTTACAAAAAATAAAACTCTAAAAGCCTCTTTTTTTATGAATATAATAGCAAAAATATTCTGTGGCGTTCTTGTAGAGAGACTTGAAAAGTGGGTCGATCGGAAAAAATATTCTATCTGATCTTCAAGCTGGCTTCAGAAAAAATAATTCAACCATTGATCAGATAGTTACTCTGTCATCCATTGTCAAAGCGTTTCATGCCAGGAACCAAAAAGTTTACTCATTTTTTGTTGAGTTTAAAGTTACCTTCGACCTGCCTTACTATATACAGATGACCCTGTCATACTCTCTGAACCACTAGAACATATGCAATTAATGATTAATAGCTTATGGTGTTACTGTAAAAGATGGGGACTAACAATTATTAATACATACAAAAATATCCAAGAGCTCACAACGAAAGGCAATGGACTTATGATTGTCATTTTCTAGAAACAGCTTAAGAAGTCAAATAATTGTGAGTTAAACTAAATCCGGCTTTAAATTTCAACAAAAACCTAACCGAAAAAGCCAATAGCTCTCAGAGCTTGCTTAACCAATCATGGAAAAATGTGTTTTCCAACAATAGAATAATTTTATCTGCAAAATATAAGATATTCAATATTCTTCAATCTACCCCAAAATACGCTTTGTTACGCTATATACTTGGAAAGCGGACTACCTAAACTCTTGGTATGCTGTCATTACGAGGAATCAAGGCTTTTAAAAAAACTACTTTTGTGTGAGTTGCGGAATAAGGACTGGTGGTGTAAAAGATGGCAATCTATTGGCAACGCATGTGGGGAAACATATTGATGTGAAAAAACAACGTAATTTGAAAGACCAACTCTACCGCATTATTCAGAAAAACGAAGACTCTATTTAAGATGCCTTCATCGTTTAGGCTCGGAATTCTGAAAGTAGAATCTTATACAGTCAGCTCAATTTTAAGTAAAACTACTTTCACGACTCACTTAGCTATGATGAAATATCAGTGATATTCAAAGCAATTTGTGAGCTCATTTCCTTAAATGGTAACCCTTATAATGGAAGCCTTAACCAATTCTGCACGCTTTGCAACCTAAAATCCAAAGAAGATTGCTTTCATATCATAAGTATATGTCCAATATTCAAAGCGCAAAGGCATATTTCCTTTGGAAAACAATCATTAACTTTGCAGGAAACTATCCACCTTCTAAACGAGTTTGACTGGAAAACCCTAAGCAATTTCTTAAAAACAGTTTTTTCAAGTATAGGATGTTACTAATATCAGAATACGTTTGATACTTCAGTTCTTTTTTTGTTGATTATTGAAAATTTAATTAAATTTTAAAATAAACATTTATAAACTTGCCAACCAGGCTGACGGCTTAGCCATAGCTCTTAAATTCATAATTTGTATCTATCTTATTTTTTTAGAATAAGGCGCACTGATAAAAAGTAATAAGAGTTTTCTTGAGTATTTTGGCTACATAATCAAACTGCATTTTCAAGGTGAAAATAAAAAGAGTAGGAAGACCTGTTTCAAGCAGCAGCATGTAATTAGGTGTTGATTTTAGTAATCTAAATAGTTTTTTTTTAGAAAGAGCTGTTGAAGTTTTCCAACTTCTTAATACTGTGATATACCCATACCTGACATCCATATGCCATTATAGTTCTCAGAGCCACATCAAACATTCTAAATTTGACACCATGTGCAACATTTGTGTTCCTAAACAAGTTTCGCCAGGTTGAGTTTATGGCAGATAACGATTTCTTCAGTTAACTTTGAAAGTGTTTCTTAGGGTTGAGTTGGGGTGTGAAAATCATTCCCAAGTAAGTAAATTCATTCACAACTTCAATATTTTCATTATTTAGAAACAACCTTTCATTTCCACTGTGTCGTCCTCGACCTATTCTAAATATCATAACTTTCGATTTTGATATATTTATTACCATATTTTCTGGGGAGTCTGCAAACAAAACGACATCATCAGCATATAGCAGGCATTTTATAACAAGTTCTGCGATTTTAATACCGTTTGGCAAAGCGTCAACTATGTAGGTGATAAAAAGAGCAAACAACAGGGGGGATAAAAGACAACCTTGAGGTACTCCACTTTTTGGTTTCAAACCATTCTGATATTTGTTTACCGTCCCATACAGCTGATGTAGTGTTCTCGCAAAGTTTTTTTAGTAAACGGTGATTTTTTAAGAGCTTGAGAACTTTAAAAAAAAAACGCATAAAATTTGCAAAAGCTCATCGGATTCTTTATTTGAAACGTTAGATTGATCCATGACATTTACTTTTTGAAGATAATTTCATTTAAATGTTGACCGCGGGTGCGTCTTAGGTGGTCCATTCGGAAAGTCCAATTTTGGGTAACTTTTTCGAGAATTTCGGCCGGAATAGCCCGAATTTCTTCGGAAATGTTGTCTTCCAAAGCTGGAATAGTTGCTGGCTTATTTGTGTAGACTTTAGACTTGACGTAGCCCCACAAAAAATAGTCTTAAGGCGTCAAATCGCATGATCTTGGTGACCAACTTACCGGTCCATTCCTTGAGATGAATTGTTCTCCGAAGTTTTCCCTCAAAATGGCCATAGAATCGCGAGCTGTGTGGCATGTAGCGCCATCTTGTTGAAACCACATGTCAACCAAGTTCAGTTCTTCCATTTTTGGCAACAAAAAGTTTGTTAGCATTGAACGATAGCGATCGCCATTCACCGTAACGTTGCGTCCAACAGCATCTTTGAAAAAATACGGTCCAATGATTCCACCAGCGTACAAACCACACCAAACAGTGCATTTTTCGGGATGCATGGGCAGTTCTTGAACGGCTTCTGGTTGCTCTTCACTCCAAATGCGGCAATTTTGCTTATTTAAGTAGCCATTCAACCAGAAATGAGTCTCATCGCTGAACAAATTTTGTCGATAAAAAAGCGGATTTTCTGCCAACTTTTCTAGTGCCCATTCACTGAAAATTCGACGTTGTGGCAGATCGTTCGGCTTCAGTTCTTGCACGAGCTGTATTTTATACGGTTTTACACCAAGATCTTTGCGTAAAATCTTCCATGTGGTCGAATAACACAAACCCAATTGCTGCGAACGGCGACGAATCGACATTTCACGGTCTTCAGCAACACTCTCAGAAACAGACGCAATATTCTCTTCTGTACGCACTGTACGCATTCGTGTGGTTGGTTTAATGTCCAATAAAGTAAACTGAGTGTGAAACTTGGTCACAATCGCATTAATTGTTTGCTCACTTGGTCGATTATGTAGACCATAAATCGGACGTAAAGCGCGAAACACATTTCGAACCGTACACTGATTTTGGTAATAAAATTCAATGATTTTCAAGCGTTGCTCGTTAGTAAGTCTATTCATGATGAAATGTCAAAGCATACTGAGCATCTTTCTCTTTGACACCATGTCTGAAATCCCGCGTGATCTGTCCAATACTAATGCATGAAAATCCTAACCTCAAAAAAATCACCCTTTACTTTAGAAATCTTAGAGGATAACCCCAACATCGAGGAAAACAATGCTCCTTGATCAATGCTATCGAAAGCAGCTTTGAAATCAATAAATATTGAATACAGCTTTTTCCCATTTTCTGCGTAATAATCTACGATATTTTGGATGGAGAAAATGTGATCCGTTGTTGAATAACCTGCTCTGAAACCTGCTTGAAATTCGTTCAACAATTTGTTTTCATTAACCCAAAACTCAAGCCTTTTCAGTATAATTCTTGTAAATATCTTTGAAATCACATTTAGGAAAGATATGCCGCTATAATTTTCCTCATTTATGTATGTTCATTTTTTTGTGTATTGGAAATACAATTGACTTTCTAAAAGTTTCAGCCGTGTGCAATATATTTGAATAGGTCCTTGCTTAATTTTCCAAAAAATCGTTTGGGGCGTTTTTGAAAAATTCATAAGGAACTCTATCATATCCTGGGGCTATTCTTAGTTTTATGTAAAACACTGTGAATTTCTTCTAAGGCGATATCCCCACCTAAAGAGTCAACGATTATAAAATTGTCAGCGAATTGTATTGGTTCTTCAAATTCTAATGGATTAAGTAGATTTTTAAAATGATTTGCCAAAGTATGAGCATCCAAATTGTTACTAATTTTGAATTTTTTCCCATTCAGTTCCTTCACTACTTTTCAAAAATCATTGGCATTATTATTATTCGCTATTCTTAAATAGTATTCATTTCCCTTTATTTGGCAGAGTTTTTTTATATTCTTTATTTGCTTGAACATAAGCCTCACGGAAAAAACTTCCGTTTCTCATTCTTGCTAGTTTTAACAGTTTGAAGGATTTAGCTCTGGCTCTTTCGCAATTTGTGTCAAACCACTTTTGTTTGCCTTTAGCTACGTATCTTCTTTCTGCGAAGGAGATCGAGTGTTTTATAGCTTGGATAAAAAAATCAATCTGATGGCTCGTGCTTGCTTGACTTTAATCAGTTTGTACAGTAAATTGACTAAGTTTTACTTCATACCTTTCTTTTTCCCTATCGTTCCAAAATAGTCTTGGCAGAAGAAGAGCAATGCTTTTTTGGGGCAGAAGTTTTTTTTATGGTCAGGGCTACTGAAATTGGCATATGGTCAGAGAAATTCAAAGCACCAACATTAAAACTATCTATTTTCTCATGCCATAACAATCAGCAACTGATGCACCTGGACCTCCGATAAAAGTTGTTTCTCCGGAAAAATCCCCGCTAGTTTACCCATTAAGTAAAAAGATATCAAAACGTATATCAACGTTCTAAACAACAAAAATCCTGCTCCCAATTATTACAATTTGAATAGAGAGAGAGAATATAGTGATATTCATCCTCAGAGACCCTAAAGTTTTCAATATTAACAAAACTACAAGAAATGGAAACAAAATTTCAAAATCCCCGCTTTGTAATTAAAAGTTTCATGTGGTTAGTTGTCCACACAGTACCTATAGTACTTTCATCATCCCTTTAAAAACAATAATTTATATTATGTTTATCAAAACATGAACCAAATATTTGCCATTACTTACATTCTCTACGAGTCAGTGCCACTTCGTCGTTAATATTTTATTTTATTTTAATATTTCCCGCTCTTTCTGCAACCAAACTAATTCAGCTGCACAATCTGCCCGACGCTGACGAATGACAGTCTGACGTTTATAAACGGTAGGTACTGCAGTTCGACTAGGTTAGTTCGATCAAAAATTTTACTTTATGAATGCAGATAACGCAGTTCATACTTATGCTCCTCCTTAAATGCACTGATCGCCTTTCTCATATCTCCCAAATCTTTGTGATTGAACAGAGTTACCGGAAAGTCTTTTTCCAGGTAGTAAGCGAAAGCGTCAAACATATTTGTGGCGACGAGTTCGAAGACGCATCCCTTGGAAACGTCATTACGAACTATGAGAAGTATTCCTAGTCCTTGGGGTCGTCACGCTAGTAGCCATAGTGAATTCCAGTTCCTCGCTTAACAAAGAGCGTTTGAAACTCTGGGAGATAATAAAAGAACCGCCGAAGCCGCAAATAGTCAACGGGGCTTTTATTCTCAACGTTGGAAAATTTCGCCGCAATTTTTTCTGTATCCACGCAGCTCCCCCAAAGTTTTCTTTTTTTTTCTTCTCCATATTCTGTAAATAAAAACAAAAAGAAATAATTCTTATTTTGTAAGGAAGTTGTATAAATATTATTACTTACCACGACCAAATTTATTTAAAAATGAAATATTTGTTTTGACAGCATCAGCTGTTTTGTTTACATTAATTTGAGCGCTGAATGTTTCACAAGGTTTGTTTGTTTAGTTCAACTTTGAATTGCTACTAGCTTTCGAGAGGTTTTATATACTCGTAAAACTTGGGGTTTTATTGTATCGGAAAACTGGAATTGTCGATGTAGGTTTTCGGCGAAAACCGATAATTTCACGAAAACCGGGTTTAAGACTTGGTTTGAAAAGCCTATTACGTAATCCAGTTATACTCGTAGTTCAAAAAATATAAGGGGTTAATTTAAATCCCTTAAAACATTAGTAGGCCCTAATTCTTAAGAGGATCGGTTGTCTACCATTTTCTCTTAAATTTCGGGCCTATTATTCAAGGATGGTAGCAAAAAAAACTACACATGATATTTGAACAAAATTTATTTTTATTTTATTAGTCAATTCTTGAACTTTAATGAAAAACAAAAAGAGGATGATTATTTTAATAAAATTTGCTTCAGAATCTTGAAACAACAAAAAAATGTTTTCAACTTTATTTTAAGATCGCTGATTAGGTCTATACACAAGCTTTTTTAAATATTTTAGAAATTTTACAAAATGGCAGTGATTTGAAAAAAGCTTGTTGGTAGACCTAGCGAGGTGTTTTGTGAATAAGTAACCAACAACACTCTAATAAAGATATAAATCCTCGGTAGCCATCTTGGTTTGCCTGCAAGCTAAGCCGGAAATCAGACTCATAAACTTGAATAAACTCATTTAAGTATGCGTGTCATTTCTCCTCTAATGTATGAAATTTCCCCTAAAAACTCAGTAGTTAATTCTATGTATACATGCGTGAAAACACGTCAATTTTTCTCGTTGAATTCGTCCAAATTACAAATACAACGAGATAAACAAATGGGTTTTGAAGGGTGATACGTACGAAGGATTTATATTTTCATATAGCGTGTTTTTGTAAGTAACGCTTTACAAATTTAGGATATATATTTTATAGTTTCGTCAAAATCGTGCCAACAGTATCGAATAACACTATTTTTGGGAAAACACGTTTAAAGATAACTGTTACAATTAAATAGGCATAACGGGTCCGAGTTTGAAGCTCGAATGCTCAGTATCTCGTAAACCATAATGCTTTCCATCAAATCTATTGCAGCGTTTTTAGTTATGGCTACATTAGAAATATGTAAAAAATTGTTACCTCAGCTAATTTATTTTTAATTTAGGTAAATATTAACTTAACACCGAAGCAGAAAAGCAATTAGTTTAGAAACCCATCACTCGCAACCAACCGGTGACCTCTTTTTTGAAGCGGACTTTCTTTTCGCTGTCTGTTTTTATCATTTTTTAGAAATTCTGGGGCTCGATTATGGGATTCGCGGAAAATCGTTTTGCAAGCTAGTTTGCAAATTTTCAATTATTACATTTGCATTCGCCTTTTTCGTTTTGAATCCGACCAATTAACGAATTCGAAGTCGAATTTAAAATGTCATAATGTTTGTTGGCGAGTTGAAATCCAACAGCTTTTTTTTGCGGATTCACATTCGAAAGAATGTTTATTATTATTCACTGTCGATTTCGTGGATTCTTTCTGGTTTGTGATTATAGAAAAATGCTTTATTTTAATTTTCTTCCACAATCTACACTAAAATATAAAATGTTGAATAAACCACCGCATATTTCACAAATTTAATCACAACAAAACAAAATTCGTGGAAAGCTGTCAAATAACTGGAATATAAGAAGAAAAAGTCAAACAAGAAGTATCAAATCACTGGAATAGAGGAATATTACTTTCTCAAAAATTCGTTAATTAGGAAATACGACGTGATTCAAATTTGAAAGTTCGAAGGTTCCCGGCTGCGATAACGGCGGGGAAACAGGCTTTGATACCTCTGGCTAAGGTTCCGTATCATATTCTTCGCTGGGACTCCCTATTTCATTTGTTTTGCTTAAAATATAAGTGAATCGTAGAAAGCCCAACAAGACTTTTTGTTTTCGGCCGCAGCACCGGATCTTTCAGCTCCATTGCACTTAGTGTACTCTTTTTGGAATTGGGCCCTTAAAATACTCCATTTTTTCTTTATATCCGCAACAGTCAATTCCATCTCTGAAGAAACTTCGGCCCATAGCTGTTTAGCAATGTCTTTGTTGTTATAAGTTTTTGAAAATTTATCCCAGAGAAATGGCCTTTTGTTAATACAATTAATTCATTTTTCGTTACTTTATTTTCGTGAACTCTATGGTATGAATTGACCCGACAATGGATTATGTCGGTTGATCGGGTGTTATAGGATGAAGCCACTTTTAGTGGTGTACGCGCTTTTTTTCCTTTCTTTCACCAGCGAAATTCGGCGGATGACGGATTAGGTGTACGCGAGCCATAAGACTGGGGCACCGATTACACTGGTCTACAAAACTTTCTGTCCCATTAACAAAACAAAACTTTTTAAAATGATTAAAATGCCCTTAATTCGAATCCTGCCTTTAAATCTTTGTATAACTTCAAGTTTTTAAAATAAACTTCTTTAAAAATGCTAAAAATAACTAAAAACGAAGTATTTTAAGGCTAAGTTTAAACTCAAAATATCTCTTAACAATAAATTGTATGATAATTTTACAAAGTTTAAATCTTTAAAGGTACAATTTAAATAATTTCAGTATCTTACTTAGTTTCTAGAAATTCTCATTATTTTTTTATCTTTATTTGACTCTATATCAAATTTTGAAAAAAAAAAAACATGAATTTGATACTTTCATAGTATTGAAAAATACGTTTTACGGTTAATTTTAAGTGTTGATTCAAGCTTTAACTATTTTCTTTGCAAACGTTTATTTTTAGTATCTTTTTAAAAATACCCGTTTTCAACATAATTTTTTATATTTTTAGTTTTGAAAAATACGTTTTGGAGTTAATTTTTAGTGTTGATTTCGAATTCAAACTTAATTTTTAACAATTTTCTTTTAAAACTCTAATTTTAATTATTTTTTCTTAAATACCCGTTTTTTAACATTATTTTTTGTATTGTTTTTAAATTTATTTCAAAAACTTGTTATAATAGAATTTTTAGACAATAGATTATTTACAAAAACCAAACCGTTTTGCGTTTTTCTATTGAAACCCGTTTAAGCATAAATGGTTTCTATTAGCTGTTTGTAAGACAGGTGAAATCTAACAACTTATAAAGATAAGCGAAAAATCACGAAAAATCTCCCTTAGAGTCAAGTCAAGTCAATCCAAACTTCTTATGTCAAATTGTCAGCTGATCATGTTCTTTCATTCAATTGAAAGCTGAACTTTGTTACTCTGTATTTATTTATTTTTATTGTGAAATTGTATTCAAGTTTTTATGTAAAAAAAAAAAACCAAATGTCAAAGCTTCACCAACAGTTCCCGTACATTTTGCACGTGAATTGCCCGTGAACGAAAACTCTCCACTTTGTTCTCCACTCAGCTTCACGAGCAAGTTCACGGGTGAACCAAAAACTGAAATTTGTATGGGTTCACGAGATGGTTCACAAGTATGTACTAGGCTTTAGAAGGTAAGTAAAGTTCGAAGTGTGGAAATAATAACATTCAAAAATAACCTGCAAATTTCTTAAATTTCTTGAAACATTTATGGGAGTGGGATAAAGTTCTGAAACGTTAAAATGGGTCTGCTCGAAGGAGCCTGCTGTGACCATAGATGGATGTCGTTCTTTTCTCTTACTCTTCAAAAAATTAAATGTCACTTTTTTGATGACAGAAAAGTAGAATTTTAAGTTTTAGAGGATTTATTTGTGAATTATTGTTGAACAAAATCTGAATACAAACATTTATTGGAGTTTTATGATCATTTAGTCTTAAACTTAATACATGTAGGGTCGTTGACTAGAATTGATAAATCCTCCAAGAGAAAATCTTGTCGTGAAAAATGCTCTTTCAAAGAATAAGCTGGTATTCGCCATATAATTGTAGGTCCCTCCATTCTTGGCATTACTCGCACACAGAACTGGTTGATAGTTGTAAGTCACTAGGCCCTGATTTTACGATAAGTTGCGCCACCTATTTTAAATAAAACTATTGTTCGTTAAGTTTATTTTAAATATGGAATCGTTTTACATAATTTTGATTACAAATTTGTTCAGATGTCGGTTATTCGTTTATTCTATTCGTCCAAAGTCCTTTCCAACAATTTTTCCTTGCAATTCATTCTTTTTATAAAATAATTGAATTCTTCTCAAGAAAAACTGTTTTCTTTTCTTACATTTTCTTTATTTTACAAAACTCTTTCACTCTTAAACTAATTTAATTTTTACAATATTTTTATTTTTATTTTTTTTTTCTTCTTTTAAAATTATTTATATAACAAAAAAAAACATGCAAACCATAACTAACATTTTATAGGAATCACACATTACACATTTTTTAGAACTTTGTTTCAGCAAATAAAACTTACGAACGAATACGTGACCAGAATAATTGTTGACATCGATAGCGATGTTAAACTTAAAGCTCCCGAATGACTTGCCTTATGATCATCCACGGTTCCATGTGGAATCTCATTGTGCTCAATGTGTTTAGTTTTTTCATCCTCGATTGAGTTCTGTTGATCGATTTCTTCGATTGCTAAAACAATACCTTCGTTTATTGTTCTCAGGAGTGGATAATTTGTATTGATTCGTCTGGGTATTGCTAGTTTGACACCTTTTACATTGCCAAATTCAGTAAAGGTATCGGATTCTGGTTCACATTCTCCCAAGAAGTCATCAGTGTCCACAGACCAAACCATTGCACCGGCTAAATTCTTTTGCACAGCAAAACGAACTTTATTGGCTATTGAGCGGGTGCTGTCGTAAGCGACAACTTTGGTCACTCCGGTTAATTCATCGCGCATGCGGGCAATTGCCTGGGAGGTTCTGTTGTCCCATAATTTAGTCCAGCCGGATGTCTTGTTACTCAGCAGGGGGCAAATCTCATTGTAGCCTAGGAAACCGTCTTCTCTTGTGAATGGACCCTGGAAGCCAGAATCGTCAGATTCATCACCAAAATAACCATCCAGAGCGGTCTTGTAAGTTCGTCCATAAAACGGAAGACCCACAACTAATTTCGAAGCCGGACAACCTAGTTCCATTAGATATTCAATTGTGAATCTCTGTAAGAATTGTAAATGTTTAAATACATAAAACCGTTTTTTAGTTATCAAGCGATTACTTACCACACTTAAGAATCCATCATCTTCCAGAGGAGCATTTGGACCAACTTTCCTATCCCAACTACCATGATAATCGTAACACATTATGTGTAGGAAATCCATGTACTTAGAAAGCTCTTTGATGTCGTAAGCTTGATCAATGACAGCTTTTGAAGCTCCAATGGCTGTAGTCAAGAGAAGATTGTGTCTTCTGAAGTTGTTATGAAGATCTTTAGCTAAAAGTACAAATGATTCACGATCTTTTGGATCTCCTCCTCTTTGTGTTGGATATTCCCAATCTAAATCCAATCCATCAAAGTTATATTTTCGAATGAAAGAAGAAGCTTGTTCGACAAAACTTTGACGACGCATCGGATCAGCTGCCATAATGGAATAGTTCTTGGAACCTTCATTCCAGCCCCCAATGGCCAAGGTCACTTTCAAATGAGGATGGGTTTTCTTTAAGGCATTTATACGATCAAAACCGGCCTTTCCGTAGTTATCCTTCAAATCTTGCCATGGATCTAAAAAAATACAAAATATATGGTTTCAGGTTCACGTTTTAAATACACTTACGAATATCTATTCAAACTTAAGCAAAAAGCTTTGTTATCATAAGTTGGATGAAATTAAAATTCTTTGAGCATAACAATAAAGGTAAACTATTTTGTTTTGAGGAAGTATTTGATTTTTTCGGATTTATATGGTAGGTGACGACATGAGCTGAATTTTTAATTTTATAGAAATATTAACATTCCTATCTTCACACACTTTAAAAACAGGTAAATGCTCTGAAATAGTTTACAAGGTGATGACAGAACTTAAAAAAAAAACGGAAAACCTCAACAAGCTAAGGGGGTTTCACGGATTGATTTTTATTGTAAGCCCTGGAATCCTAAAAATTAAAGCAATTACATTTGTACTTTTTGTAATTTGACAAAGCATCTCTCATCATGGCTCTCCAAACTGTCATCTGTCAAATACTTATTTCACGCTGTCAATACATAGAATTTTTCTCACATTTGTTGAGTGTTTTCCATTGGTAATTTTGGATTTGACAATTATTATTTTATTGGTATAGGTACCTAGGTTTTTGGAACATAGAACAATTTTTGGCGCTGTGGATGTCAAATTTGCATTCAGTTTTGTTTTCGCTCAATGCACCTTAAAAAAGAAGATTTGATTTAATTTTGGTTTAACAAGTCCTAAAATTAGGCGTGTTTATTTTTAAGCTTAATGGCCCAACTATAATAGACTTTACCGAAATTAAGCTAATGTCAAAACCGGATGAAAAGTTATCAGAAGTTATCGTCAAAATAAAAAGTAACCATAATGGATTCAAGTAACTTAAGCAAATTTGACATTTGCCTAAGCTCAAGCCATTTTTATGGCTCTTGCGTAATTGCGCGAAAGTAAGCGAAATTTAACGAAACTGAGCAGAACGTCTATTATGGTTAGTGACATATAAGGCTGCGTATTGGTTCGTTCCCTTAAGCTTAAGCTCGGTTAAGTCTGTTATAGTTGGGTTTTAAAAGCTTCTGAGCAGAACATTGAGCAGAACCAGAGCATGTCGAGTACACTCTCAGAAGAGTTTGATTAAAGCTTTTCGATTTATGTATAAAGCGCACTGGAGAACAGAAGTGTCAAAAGTTTTGAAATTTGCTATCCGTCTCTTTCATACCACACGAAGTTAATGGCTGCGTTCAATCTCAGACAGATAAGGTATCCGGATACCTTTTTATAAGTGTTTTACGTGTAAAATAACAGCTGATCAAAAACAGATGAGATTTGACATTTATTTTTATTTTTTGACAGCTATCTCAATACAGCTATCCAACTCTTTCAACAAGGTATCTAAAAATCCACCTATCCAAAATAGAACGCAGCCGATGTTAAGTTATCCGAGATCAAGTTCTTACTCCATTAGCTCCGTCAAACACATATCTTTTTTGACAGTCGAGTTCTCTGATCTAAGATTAAGAAGATTTTGTATTAAAATGAGTTGAATTTTTTCCAATAGAACGCACAAGAGGATCAAATTAACGTTTGAAAAGATTTATTTATTTTAACCAAGTTGAAAAACTTCCTTAAAGACAAGCTTTATACGATTAATGTAAATTAATCTGAAGATGTTTTAAGCTGAAAGTTGTTTTTATTTTATGATAGCTATCTCAATACAGCTTTCCAACTCGTTTAAAAAGGTATCTAAAAGTCCACTTATCCAAGATACTTTATGCAACAAGAGATTGAACGCAGCCAATGTTAAGTCATCCGAGCTCAGCTTCTTACTCCATTTTAGCTCCGTCAAACATATATCTTTTTTGACAGTTCAATTCTCTGATATAAGCTTTAAAAGATTATGAATTAAAATGAATTCAATTTATTTTCCCAATGAAACGCACAAGTGGGACAAAAGAATGTTTGAAAAGATTGATTTATTTTACCCACGTTGAAAAACTTCCTTAGGAGCCAGTTATAGCTATCATTGAAATCGATCCGGACAAATTTTTGAATCGATATTTAACGGTGTTTCCCTTTGATTAGAAATGAAAATTATATACTGATCAACCGGAAGTCACACATAGAATTTTTGTTGAGTATGAAACGTTTTTCTATTTTCCGGACGGAAATTCATTTTCCTGAACAGTTGATTCTTTTGTGTCCAAAAATGGAATGAATCGTTCCAATGATTTGTGTTTCAATTTCACTCAATTTCAATGACAGATTTCAATTTCAATGACAGACATTTTTTAATGATGTGTAAACGACCTGTCAAAAAAATTCGAATGTTTGTTTTGAATGATGAAAATTAATGACAGCTGTAACTGGCGCCTTAGAGACAAGCTTTATACGATTTTTGCAAATAAGTTGTGTGCTTATATTCAATATAGTTTGACAAAAAAAGATACGCCATGATCCATACCCTATACAAATCTCTAAGCCGGCCCTGGAAAGTACCATCATCATCACATCACACAACAAACAAAATAAAATGTATTATGCAAAAGTTGTCATACAATAGCAAACATATAAAACCGAAAGTTTCA
Source organism: Eupeodes corollae (assembly GCF_945859685.1). Lineage (NCBI taxonomy): Eukaryota > Metazoa > Arthropoda > Insecta > Diptera > Syrphidae > Eupeodes > Eupeodes corollae. Next base: position 134,504,765 of record NC_079148.1, on the reverse strand, counting down.
CAATAAAGTGTTAAATAAACTTCAATATACAAAATAACACAATAAGCTTGTTTGTTCGCTAATTTGCCTACTTCCATCCAATGAATGTCCCCAATTCAAGTCGGTAGGTGGGTATAAAGTAAAACATTGACAGAAACATAAAACCTTCGGCTTCGCAGCAAATATTTTACCAAGAAGGAGTCCTTATGATGATGTGACCTAACAATAGGTACATAGGTTAGGTATATATTCGTAAGTCGTATAACAAAACGAACAGGAAATGCAATTCAGTGGAAAACCACAGAGTTTCCTTCTTGTTTTTTGTAGACATTGCGGTGGTATTCATTCTAAAATCATTTCCTCAGGTATACTTACGTCGGTCGTACAGTGCAACACTCATTCATTTCCAATCGATATCAATTTACTTTTTGGAAGTTTGAGAATAAAAATGAAGCCTTACCTAAGGACCTGATGGCATTTTGTGTGATATCTAATCCAACGAAAGCGTACACGACATGGGTGCATAAATTGGCATCGAAGTTGTCAATGGCGTAGGAACCTTTGCCAGGGCGGTAAACAGCCCACGTTGACAAGTAGCAAACGACAACTTTGTCATGTGTTGGACCTAAAATGAAATAACAAAAATATATGTGCATAAATATTTTATTTTATTTGTTTTTATTAATGAAGAAGATAATGATAAAGAAAAAGAAGAAGAAGCAACCAAAACAACAACATTTTGACATTATAATAAAATTATAATATGGCGTTTCATTTGAATGCCCACTCTGACAGTGAATGTTAAAAAGACATCAAGACTTACCGGTTTTAGCTAATGTCAGAGCGATGCACGCTATGGCCGCCACTAGAACCATCAAAGGCCATCGTACAGCAGCCGTAGTTGACAGTGAAATCATCGTTATTGTCACCTGAAATGTATAGTTCAATAAATTTTTGAAATAAACAAATAAACAAACAAACAACAGAACTATAAAAATTAATGAAGAATGATTTATAAATTATAAATAATCTGGTTCGAATTCTTAAGAATTATTATTCTGGAATGATTCAGGGTTATTTGTGCATAGTTGACTCATGTATGTAGGTTTCTTAAGGAGAACTTTATTGGAATTTTATGCTCCCACACACCTCAACGTCATGGGTGACTCTTAACAGAGAACATAGTCAATTGTGTACACAATTTTGAGATAACCTATATTAAAAAGTTATCAATGGAGTCTTTCTTTTTTGGTTGAAATAAATATTTAATTATTGTTGATACTTTTCAAGATAACATGAAAATTCATTTAAGAACTTTTCATTCAATCATGGAAAACAATGAGGCACTTGAATTGATGTTAGGTGAGTTTCTTTTTCTACAGAAGCTATTAATAAAACACACAACACAAAAATAGACTTCTGCCAATCGTAAAACAAGCATTTTCTTAATTGAGTGACTAACATTGCAATAGAAACAACTTTACCGTGCGCTAAGTACTGACCACTTATAAATTAACAATCTTTATTAATAAAGCAAATACATTGCACAGAATTGAGAGTGTCAGAAATTAATAGGGGTTTCCATTGGTAAATTTGTTCTTTCGCGATGACGTCTTCGTTTTGTGGCATGAGTCTAAAGGCTAAATGACAGAAAATCAACGTGATGTACCGGAGAATAACATTTTTGAGGAATATCGTCACTTGGATAAACATTTGTCGTATGTGAAAAATTGAGGTTTTGAGGTTTACATGCAGTTTTTTTAAATCGATTTTTTGTCTACAATTCTGTGTTATCGTTTTTTTTTGTATCTATTTTAGTTTCCGAGATAATCAGTGTGCCTTTTGTCGTATATCTAAGATCACTAACGGTTTGAGTCATTTTCAAATGTGTTTCATGTGTCAAAAACAGGTACACATACGACAAATTTGACACATACGACAATTTTTCCTATGCATATCCGGTTTTTCCTCGATTCGTTAAATAATTGTCGTATATGCCATTTCTTTGAACACATACGACAGTAATTTACTGAAGACTTAGTATGCGTTTGTCGTATGTCCCATAACTATTAACACAGATGAATGTATGTTTTAATTCTTTTTGTCTAATTTATTAAGCATGGGTGACAAAATATGTATTAGGTGAGGACTTTTCAGCTGACGATGAAGGCAATGATCCATCGTACCAACCTCCAGCAGCAAACGAAAAAAGTGCATTAAAACATTTTTATGAGCATGCAAACGAATTGATTTTGCCAACTCCAGATTCTAATCAAATTCAATTCCGAAATCTTGCATCCGATTATAGTAGTTCATGTAAGTTTCTAAATTTTGTGTTTGTCAAATTATGGGCAGCAATTTTATTTCAATAGCATGCTGTGTAACACCAACAATTACAAGAAAAAGAAAGAGGAACCCATTGTCGTGGAAACAAAATTTAAGAAAAAGTCTTCGAGAGCAGGGTCTTTCGTATGAGGGAAAAAATGGAATAACAAGACCTTCTTAGGCGTTGGGTCCGATCTGTTCATCACTTGGTTTCTATAATTGTTGCAATAATATTACTGATAATCAAAGACAGGACATCCACACTTATTTCTGGAATTTATCGTCTGAAGAAAAAAAGTTTTTTTTATGGAAATTTCGTTAAAAAGGTTGACATAAAACGGAGGCGAGCAGAAAAAAAACTAGAAGTTCGTCCAAAAAAAAGGCAAGTTTTAAATATTATTTCAAAATCAGAGATCAAGTGTTACAAGTATGCAAAAAGTATTTTCTAAACACGCTGAGTATATCAGAAAAAAACCATTTACTACTTTTTCTCAAAATTTTACGATAATGAGCAAATAAAACCATTCAAAAAGCGCGGGCGAAAGCGTACTGATGAGGATCGTATTAAGAACATTAAAGATCATATTTCCAGCTTCTCTGTTGTCGATTCTCATTATTTTCGTTCGACGACTTCACGGTGATACTTTGAATCGCACTTAAATTTACAACGAATGTACGATTTATATAAAGTAAAATTTGAAAATCCAGTTTCAATTGACATTTACCGCAACATTTTCAATACAGAGTTTAATCTTTCTTTCCACCACCCAAAAAAGACTTGTGCGATAAATGCTCTCTCTACAAAGTAAATAAAGGGAGCTGTACAGAACGTGAAACTATACTTTATGAAAAACATTTAGAAGAAAAAAGGTATACTAAATCAGAGCGAGATAAAGATTTACAAAATATTGATGAGAATACTGCCACTTTGATGTATGACTTGGAAAATGTTTTCACCTTGCCGAAAATGTACACTTCAAACTTTTACTATAAAAGAAAACTCTGTGTTTATAACCTCACTGGCACGCTTATTATTCCTGGATTTGCTAAAGTGACTTATTGTGTTTTGTGGAATGAAACTGTTTACGGAAGATCTGGGAATGACATAGCAAGTGCACTCATTAAAATGTTGAACAAAATTATGGAAGATCATCCAAATATAAGGACTTTAATCTTGTGGGGTGATTCATTTGTTCAACAGAATAGGAACCGCATCACATCAACCGCAATTCTTCAATTCATATACGATCACCAACATTCCCTAGAAAAGGTAATACAAAAATTTAGTGAACCTGGGCACTCTTCCCTGAAGGAAGTAGACTGTGTTCATAGCGTGATCGAAAAATATCTGAGAAATATTGAAATACCAAGCCAGCTAACTCTAATCCGTCTCTTTGGAAAAAATGAACTTTCCTAACGTTTCGTTAAAAATATTTCAAATGAACCAGAAGGACTTTAAAAATTATTCTTTAAAATCTGAAAAACTCAACTTTAAGCAAGTTCAATATTTTAAATGCAAATCGATCTTTTACCACAAAGACGATTTAAATTAAATCAGGATAAAAACAACATTCAAAGAATTATGTTATAATAACGTTAAATTACAAATAAAACCTCGTTTAAAAAATCCTACAAAAATAAATCTATGGAATGAAGAGCTTCGCATACATTCAACCAAAAATATGGATGCGAATAAGAAAAAGGATTTGAAAAGTATGATACCCTACCTTGAAAAAGTCGAAGATAATAGTTTTTACCGAGACATTTTGAAGCTAAACGAAGAATCTTCATAATTTTAAGTTTTTATTTTATTTAAAAAATATTATTTATTATTTATCAATTAATCAAAATGTGCTGTGAAGAAACGCAAATTTATCTTCAAAAACAATTTATTTATTTATTTATTTTTTCTTTATGAAAAGGTTTTGTTATTAATTATTATAGATAAATGTATTTCTTTATTTTTGTTTAATTGAATTGAATTAAGTTTTTGTTAATAAAAATAAATGAATTAAAAAAAAAAACTTTTGCCTTATTGTATTTCTATGTCCTTTTGTCGTATATAGAAGACTATTGCATTCAAACATTTAATAAATCTTTGTCGCATGTGTCCAAATTTTGTCGTATGTGTATGGGAAACAAGGAGATTTGGTGAAATAGTCACATAAGACGAAGGCATTCTGATCAAAATTGGCTCTAAGTTGTGCCTTGACAACTATTTCGATATTATTTTAATGCAATTGAACTAACAATTTCGCGTTACATAAGTCATCCAATTTTCAAGAAAATTTGACAAAGTGTTTCCGAAAAATAAAATTCTTAACTTTAATGTCGATTTCCCAAAAGTAGCCAAATGTAACATACGACAAACGTTTATCCAAGCGACGATATGTTATTATTTCTAAAATATTTTTAAATCAATTTTCACGATCAAAAAAATCACAAGTATATACCATCGAAAAAATAGACAGACACAAATTGTGGTTTTGTTACACAAAATTAAGATCTACAAATTTTAACATCAATTAAATAATTTTAAATAGTAATCAATTTGATTTATTTAAACAAGAAAAACAGTAAATCAGTGTTTTGACGGATTTAAATAAAAAATACTTATTAACTTCCCATAGGAAGTTATTGTAATGGGTCCGATTTGTCAAATAGAAAATTTTGACATATCTCGACGTTTTAAGGTCCCTAGAGTCGGAATAAAAGATTTTTAGAAAGATGTCTGTGCGTGCGTGTGTACGTACGTTCGTACGTCCGTACGTTCACTACGTTTTTTTCGTCGTCCATAGCTCAAGACCCAGGAGAGATACCGACTTCATAAATTAAACTTTGTTATTTAGATAATAAGGCAGAAAGATGCAGAAAGGGATCTCAAGCAAATAGCGTGGTGGTGGATTTTTGCCATAGCAGTTTGAAAAAAAGGTGAAAATGTTGGTTAACCGTTAATATCTTACGAATCAAAAAAGCTTGAGACTTGAATTAGATTTTATATAATATATTGTAACGTGATATCAAAGAAGTATAATTTTTGAAAAAAAAAATAAATTTAAGGGTTTTTTTATAAATCAAAAAAACTGAAAAAAAAAATGTGTCACCTCCAAAATTTTACTACTAAAATATGATTTCATCTCCAAAAAAATTTTGTTCAACGAAAAATAATGTTTTTGATATCTGATAAAGTTTTGAGAAAAATCGAATTAACAGTTTTTCTTATAAAAAATAAAAATCTAAAAAAAACATTAACAAAAACAAAGTTGGTAAAAATTGAATATCGATTCAAATATCTTTTCAAAACTTTGAGATATTGGATTTAATTTACTTTTATCTTTCAAAAAATATTGTTGTCAACATTCAAACTTTGAAAAAAATCGAATTGACAGTTTTTGCACAAAAAATTAAAAGCGGAAAAAAGTTGGTAAAAAATGATTTTAGACTCAAATATCTTTTCAAAACTTTGAGATATTGGCTTTAATTTACTTTTATCTTTCAAAAAATATTGTTGTCAACATTCAGTTGAGATCTGCTCTAGTGTAGGAATGGGAAAATATGGACAATACCATCGTAACAAATCTTATCCAAGGCATGCCCAAGCTAATTAAAGCTTTATTAGATGTTCGTGGAGGCAAAACCCCACTATTGAAGAAACAAAGACTAGTTTTAAAAAAACAAACATTTGAAATGTCAAGCTATGAAATTTTTGTCTATTTTCCTTAATCTATGGTTTATTTCTAAGTTCTTCCTATTTTTTCATGAATGACTTACTTTTATGTTAATAAACAACACTTTACCAGAAAACGTTTATTTGTTTAAGTAACTTCAAATTGTTGCGTCACTTTTTTTGTAACTCAGTGTAGATGAATTTATTACCCAATGGAAAATAATATTTGAAAAAATAATTTGCTAAAGAAAATGGAGATCCAAATGAAAAATTATAAGTTTGATATTCTCTATCCTCGGTTAAGTAGTTTCAAAAGATAGATATTGAACACTTTTATTTATTTTTGTTTCATATTAACAAAAAATATTGGTACAAATGTAATAAATAGATGAAGATGTATAGGGCTTTTTAATTGCGGCCATTTTGTTTTGGTGACATCTGTCAAATCTATTGTTTATTATTCAGTTGTTTATGCCAAACCATCATGGCAAGTTACACGATTGAACAGCAAGTTCAAATGATAAAGCTTTATTATTATAATGAGTACGTACTACGTACTCAAGCTAGGAAGGGAAGACATCTTTGGTGGAATAATCGGGAAGAACAGCCTGCACGACAACACTTCCGACAATGGATTCAGGCTCATAGATTTTGTTGCGGGCGAAACGTCATGGTAGCCAGTACGCGTTTTCCACACCTCAACATCCACAAAGGAACTAGGACTTCTCCAGATCAATTTACCGTCAACCAGATTGATCATATTGCGATCGACGCCAGACACGCTTCCAGCATTATGGATGTACGAACTTTCCGAGGAGCTAACATCGACTCGGACCACTACCTCGTTGTAGCCAAGGCAGCACTTCGGATTTTCAGACCCAAGGCAAGACAGGGAGGTGCTGGGAGAAGATACAACGTCGAACGGCTACAATCGCCAGAGATCGCCAAATCCTTTTCCGACCGAGTTACAAGTAACCTCTCTCGAAGTTCTCTGCCGCCAACACAATGTATCGAAAACCATTGGCAGCATTGCCAAGATGCAATCAGAGAAGCCGCCTCTGATGTGCTGGGTTTCAAACAGCCACCAACAAGGAACCCCTGGTTTGATGAGGAATGTCGGCAGGCAAATGCAGCCAAACAAGAGGCACGCAAAGCGGTGCTGCATAAAAGAACGAGAGCTGCTCGTGAGCTCTATGAGCAGTAGAGGCGAGAGGAACGCCGACTTCTCAGAAGGAAAAAGAGAGGGCTTGAGAAGCGTACGGTCGAAGATGTTGAGAGGTTTAAAAGCAGGAATGAGGTTCGAAAGTTTTATTAACAGGTGAAATGAAATTCACAGGTACATAAACCTAGAACCGAAGGCTGCAAAGACGAAAGTGGAAACATCATAGTGGAACCGCAGTCAATGCTGAGGATATGGAACGACCACTTCTGCAGACTCTTTAACGGCAACGACGAACAGAATTCCGCTGTCAGGCAGGATGATCCATTCAACATAGACGACTAAAGCCAACAATCCCCTCCTCCCGACTTAGACAAAGTAAAGATTGTCATACCTAAGCTGAAGTCCAATAAAGCCACTGCAGCGGATGGTTTGAATGCCGAGCTCTTTAAAGCAGCTAAATATAAGTTGGTTAGGAGCATGCACCATCTTATCTGTAAGATATGGTCGGAAGAAAGCATGCCCGATGAATGGAACCTCAGTATTGTTTGCCCGATCCTGAAAAAAGGAGACCCCCTAAACTGCACCAACTATAGAGAAATAAGTCTACTTAACATCGCCTATAAAATCTTCTCTGCCGTAATATGTGAACGTCTAAAGCCCATCGTCAGTGTGGTTTTAGACCAGGAAAGTCCACAGTTGATCAAATATTCACATTACGGCAGATCATGTAAAAAAAAACCCAAGAACACCAAATCTACACCCACCATCTTTTCATCGATTTCAAGGCCGCATATGACAGCATCTACAGGGACGAGCTCTATAGAGCCATGTCTAGTTTTGGCATCCCTGCCAAACTCGTCCGTTTGTGCCGGTTGAAAACAACTTAACAGAACCTTCCGATGTCAAAAAAGGTTTTAGACAAGGTGATGCGCTCTCACGTCAACACTAGAGGCACTATCTTTCAAAAGTCTGTCCAATTACTAGCATATGCTGATGACATTGACATATTCGGAAGAACTCAGTGTGATGTCAATGAGGCTTTTGTGAGTATTGAGGCAGAGGTGGCAAAAATGGGTTTAACGGTTAATGAGGGCAAAACAAAGTACATGCTGTCGTCTAGAAAGGACATACAACACCGACGTTTTGGTCAAAACGTCACAATCGACAGACGTAACTTTGAGGTAGTAAACGCAGAAAACAAAACCAGCGCTGAGATCAAACGCAGAATAACTCTTGCTAACCGCTGTTTCTTTGGACTAAGAAAGCAATTGAGTGGTAAAGTCCTCTCTCGAGGGACCAAAGTGTTGCTATATAAGACCCTTATCATCCCCGTCCTGCTATACGATGCAGAAGCATGGTGTTTCGTTAGTACGCAACTTTATAAAATGAATTTTAAATCTTAAATATTGAATTTAACTTAAAAGTAAAATACATTTATATCAGTTAAAAAAAATTGCACTATTGTGAACTGAATTGTATGAATTGTAAAGTGTATTGGTATAAATTTCAAACTTCCCGCCCATCCGGCCATATTTTATTTAAAATTTAAAATAAAGAAGAAAAAGGAAAAGAAAATGAAATGAAATAAAACCATTCCGCACGATAGTTCCGCACATTCCACACGCGTTTTCTTTAATCCGCATTTTTTCGCTTGATTTTAAATTCTTTTAATTTGCGAAGTTATTTAACAGCTCAAGTAAGAGCTAATTTACAAAAAAGCTTGTTAAATTTTTACATGGACTATGGCAAAAGCGGATGAAAGCACCTTGGGTCGGTTTGAGAGAAAAGTTCTTCGTGTGATCTACGGTCCCGTATGCATCAAAGGGGAATTAAGAAGAAGATGGAACGATGAGCTGTGCAGGCTGTACAGCGACGTAGACTTGGCCAGAAGGGTAAAAGTCCAACGACTAAGATGGCTGGGTCACGTAGAGCGCATGGAAACCAATGCTCCGGCCCGGAAAGTCTTCGAATCCACACCCAACTTGGAGCGCGAAACTGGAGATATCTAGCTAGGGACCGAGCTAGATGGAGAAGTTTGTTGGGTGATGCCCTAGCTCACACAGGACTGTAGCGCCAGTAGTACATTATCCTCCAAAATTTTATATTCATCGGAATTTTTTCGAAGTTATACAAGTTATGTATCTAATTTTTCTGGACAATCAGTCCTTTAAGAGTTTATTTGAAAGAATATATTTAAAAAGTAGTCGCTTATTTCTGACTTAATATCCCAAAACTGCTTGGTTTGATTTAAGAAAAATGGATACAATTATATCGGTGTTCATATTATCGTTCTTTTAATAAGCACTATATTTTGAATGAACTCAAGAACTTATCGCTAATACCCGTTTGAAACCTAGCCTATTCTATTGTTCAGCTCTATTAGGAGAACTAAAATTTCCTTAATACAAATTTTTGTCTTGGCATTCCCCACTTTTCTCTGTCAAACTAGTCCTGTAGCTATTTATGTTCCTACTTAAAGTTTCTTATCTTGATTACTGTCTTTCCAAAATTGGTCGTTATTAAAACAATCATTTTGTTTAATCAAGAATCTTTAAATCCAGACAAAAACGCAGAATTCAAATTGAAACAAAAAGAAAACACGTTTCTTTTTAAATTAACATTCAAAAACAAACCAGACTAACTACCAAGAAACAACTTTAATTTATTCCAAATTAAAAATACCCTTCTTCACAATCATTTAAATTTATAATTATTATCACCACCGCAAAACAATTTCAAAATACATATTTTGAGATACATATTGTTGATAGTTGGGGAGGGGGAGTTAGGGAGGGCGGGGATGTGTGATGAAGACCAGTGTTAATCCGAATCAAATGAACTAAGTAAACATGTTAGGCCAGGACACAATTAAATTGCTTATTTATTTGTAATAAGGTTTAATGAAATATATATCACAAAATAAATATAAACATAACTAAATTAAATTGAAATAAGTAAAGATAGATCCTATATATGAGATGAGTAATGTATTTAAAAACCTACAATAATTGCAATTTATCACATTTAATCCGGATATTATTATAGCAATAAATATAGAAACCTATAAATGGGAAATTGGGAATTTTAATGCCAATTTAATGAGGAAATCAAATTAAATAGGAACATTTTTCAATAAATAACAAATAATGTACTTTACTAGATTTTGAAGGTTCAGCATAAATTTCAGTAAATATTTAAATTATAATAAAATTATTATTATTTTGGTCACTTTCATTTATGTACGGTACATAATATATAACAAAAAACGATTGACCTCATTGTTTTTGCAAATGAGAATGACTGCAATTAAATCCATATTTTTATTATTCATTGCATTAAGCAACAAATTAAGTACTTTTGATGTTTTAATCCCAATTTAGTTTTAGGATCTGTGTACATCAGGATACCAAATATAAGCCTATAGTTATTAGGGGACTCAGTTTTCAGTTTATTCGCCACACCTACAAAACTAATAAAACATTTGCAACTATCAAGATGAACAAAATAAAAATAAAATTTATTTTATTATAATCACTCTCTCAAAACTCAATTCAAGTTTCTCCGTCTCGAAAAAAGCAAAGAGAGACGTCAAGTCTAAATGGTAATAACTCGCCATTGCCAGTTGACAGTTCTTGTTTCATCTTCACCACAGTTCATAAACTTATCACGAACTTTTTTAGAGTATTCGACAAAGCAAAGTAAAGTAATGCATTAATTAATAAATAATCACACTCTGATGAAGGTTAACCACAAATCACAACCAAACCATGTGTGTTGGAACTCTGGAAAAGCTTTAAATGATCTTCTTAAAGTTTATGTTCCCAACAATCCAATCCGACAAGTGAAAGGTTGGTATTTTTAGTCATGAATTTATTCTTGTTTTTAGGTATAACTTTTCATTTCACCTGGATTAAAAAATCGTCATTTTCTCGGGCACTTCACTTATAATCGAAATCAAAAACGAAAACACAAGATCAAAAACGTCTGCGTTGAGGGCGCATCTTATTGTATCTTTATATTTTTCTTAAAGTTTAAAGTATCAAAAGTGCAAAACCGGAAATATATAGGATTCAGTATAGAGGTGCGTGATTATTTGTATTAACAAAACTCAACTCACCTTTTTAGGGGATATTTATATATAAAATTAAAAAGAAAAAAAAACTATCAAAAACTGGTATTCCGATTTAAATAAACAATTTGTCAAGAAATAAAAACGGGAGAAGGGGGATATGCTGCGAGCGAGAGAGAGGAGGTCTTCAAAGCGACTTTAAAGCTCAAAACCGTTAAGAGTAAAACTAAAATAACAAACAACAACGTTACGAACTAGCGAGCTAGCGAACCACTTCAACCAGGTTGATGGTTTTTCTTTGACTAACTCAGCTCCGAATGGTGAACTCGAGCTTAAGCCATGTTCCTATGATACGAACCTTGCTGCCGCTGTCTCTGCTGATGATGACGACGACGTCGACAACGACGAGACGACGGATAGTTTTCTTCATTACTTTTATTTCTTCATTCCATCACCTCGAAGCTCGCGATTTTGAATAAATTTTAAGCGGCGCGGCGGCGGCGTATAGGTTCATGAAATTGTTTATATTTTATTGTTGTCTTGTCACAGTAGTAACGTTTTTTTTCTGTGTCTTTTGTGTTAAATTTCGTCAAGAAATCCCACATCTTTTCCGAAGTTAGGTCAGGTGAATAACACAATACACTCACTGTTTGCAGAGGCACATTCCTACTTACATAAATAAACGGTGCAGTGTAGTTTCACTTCACTGTTCCATTTGGGTTTGTTGAATTAGGGTGAAAGTCATTTTAAACAATTACGATAGTATCGAAGTATCCCAGCGGAGGGGTAAGTATAGGTATAAATGTATAAATTTAAATATTCCAGGTGGTATATCTTTTAAAATATAGCTACGAGTACCTTCTACTCGAAAGACCAGGGTAGTTCCTGAGAAAAGAAGTTAATAAATATATTTACATATGTATGTAAGTGGGTAGTATTTAATGTTAATAGGCAGTCGATGTTAAACATAATTTTAAGAAGAATCGAGGGGTATTGTTGTGCAACGCATCAAAGGGTTTTGTTGTTAAGAATATTTAAAGGGCTAACATTGTATTGGGTTTAGGCCAAAAGCGTATAAGAATTGTATTTTTGCACAGTAAGATACAATATCTTTTAAGGTCGTACAAGCTTCAGTTTTACAATTGGTTTACATGAAATGAATGAATACTAAATTTTAAGCAAGATGACTTGAAAAAAAAGAGGCTGGGATGCGACCCACACTGATAACTTCCCATCCCGTCTGTCGATTTGTCTTGCTTAAAAGTTTGTCTATATGTACTCGTATCAATTTTTACCAAATTTGCGTACTATTTTTTGTAGATTTAATTTTGTATGAAAAAAACGGACTGTTGGATTTTTATATAAAAATTACTGAATACCGAAAACAATATTTTCTGTGAAATAAAATAAGTTTGAAGCCAATATTTTTAATTTTTGAAAAGCTATTTGAGTCGAAAATAAATTTTTGCCAAGTTTTAGTATTGTTTTTTTTAGAGTTTTATTTTTTGAAAAAAACTGTCAATTTTATTTTCTTCAAAATTCTATCGAATGTTGAAAACAATCTTTCTTATAAGATAAATAAGTTTGAAGCCAATATTTCAAATTTTTGAAAAGATATTTGAGTTTTGTTAAATTTTTCTTAGGTTTTTTAATTTTTTGTACAAAAACTGTGAATTCGATTTTTTTTTTAAATTTTACTGAATGTTAACAACAATATTTTTCGAAAGATAAAAGTAAATTAAAGCCAATATCTCAAAGTTTTGAAAAGATATTTGAGTCGAAAATCATTTTTTACCAACTTTTATTAATTTTTTGTAAAAAAACTGTCAATTCGATTTTTCTCAACATTTGTCAGAATGTTGAAAACAATATTTCTTATAAGATAAATAAGTTTGAAGCCTAAATTTAAAGTTTTTGAAAAGATATTTTAATGGATATTCAATTTTTACCAACTTTGAGTAATGTTTTTTTTAGATTTTTATTTTTTATAAAAAAAAACTATCAATTAAATTTTTCTAAAAAATTTATCAGATGTAATTAACATTATTCTTCGTTGCACAAAATTGTTTTAGGGATGAAATCATATTTCAGTCGTAAAATTTTGGAGGTGACAAATTTTTTTTTTCTGTTTTATTGATTTATAAAAAAACCGTTATATTGATGTTTTTCAAAAAATATACCTGTTGAGTATCACGTTACAATATATTATATAAAATTTAATTCAAGTCTCTAGCGTTTTTGGTTCGTAAGATATTTAGGGTTAACCAAAATTTTCACCTTTTTTTAAAACTGCTATGGTAAAAAAACCACACACGCAATTTTTTTGAGAGCCCTTTTTGCATCTTTCTGCCTTATTATCTGAATAACAAAATTTATTTGAAGTCGATATCTCTTTTGGTTCTTGAGCTATGGAGGACGAAAAAACGGACGTACAGATGTACGAACGTACGTACACACGCACGCACATACATCTTTCTAAAAATCTTTTATTTCGACTTGAAACGTCGAGAAATGTCAAAATTTTCAATTTGACAAATCTGACCCATTACAATAACTTCCTATGGGAAGGTAAAAAAAAACATTTGTATAAACAAAACTACTTTATACTATTTAATTAATGAAAAAGATTTGATCAATGGACTTTATTATAATACCTTATAAAACACCTTTAAAGTATACAAAAAAAAAACCAAACGTTAAAATCATCGCAATGCCTCAAAATACTGTCTAAGTCTTATTCTAAACCGAGTAGTTTGTGGTAGGAATTTCCAAAACCGAACCGCGTGAACAAAATATTGACGGCTCGAAACAAGATAGGAGTAGCGTATATAGCGTGGAAAAAGGATTCTGTTGTAAAGGTACGTCGGTTGTCGTGTTTGCATGACATTGTGGAGCATTATTAAGTTCATAAACGAGAAAAGGTTATCAAGAGTAAAACCATATGTATATTAATCTTGCATATGAGGAAATGGGAACATATTTCCGTAGTCCAAAAATATATCTTGTCACACTATTATAGACAACATTAACAGCCCTATTATGGTTATCAAATATCAACACGATATTTGATAATAGTTGATAATTATCAACAAAATTAATGAATCGGTATTGATCAATTATTTATGGAAAGATCACTTCTCCAAATTATATAACGGCGATGACGAACCGAATCCGCTGTAAGGGAGATCGAACCACTCAACCTCGGCGACGCAGATCAACAATTCCGCCTACCCGACCTTGACGAAGTGAAGATAGCTATATCTAACCTTAAGTCAAACAAAGCTGCTGGAACTGACGGCATCGTTGCCGAACTATTCAAAGCAGCAGGGGATGATTTGGTACGGAGCATGTACCAACTCATCTGCAAAATATGGTCGGAACAAAGCATGCCCGATGAGTGGAATCTCAGCATAGTGTGCCCGATACATAAGAAAGGAGACCCTCTAAACTGCGCCAACTACGGAGGCATCAGTCTCCTTAACATTGCGTATAAGATCCTCTCTGCCGTATTATGTGAACGTCTGAAGCCATTCGTCAACAACCTGATTGGTCCTTATCAGTGTGGCTTCAGACCAGGAAAGTCCACTATCGACCAAATATTCACACTACGGCAGATCTTGGAAAAAACCAAGGAGCTTCAAATCGATACCCACCATCTCTTTATCGATTTTAAAGCCGCGTATGAAAGCATCTATAAGGAAGAGCTCTATCGAGCAATGTCTAGTTTTGGCATCCCTGTCAAACTTATCCGTTTGTGCAAAATGACGATGGAGAATGCACGCTGTTCTATCAATGTCGGAAAAGATCTTACTGATGCATTTGATGTCAAAAAAGGTTTAAGACAAGGCGACACACTGTCATGCGACTTCTTCAACATCGTTCTGGAAAGAATTATGCAAAACTCAACTGTCAACACTAGACGCTCAATCTTCCAAAGGTCCATCCAATTACTCGGATACGCAGATGATATTGACATAATTGGAAAATCAAAGCGTGATGTCAGTGGAGCGTTTTTGAGCACTGCGACGGAAGCGAAGAAGATGGGTTTAGTGGTCAATGAGGGCAAGACCAAGTATATGCTGTCATCAAAAAAGGACACTGAACGACGACGTCTTGGACAAAACGTCACCATGGACAGCTACAACTTTGAGGTAGTTAAGGACTTTGTCTACCTAGGCACCGCTATTAATGCAGACAACGACACCAGCGCTGAAATCAAACGAAGAATAACTCTTGCAAATCGCTGCTTCTTTGGACTTAGAAGGCAATTGAGAAGTAAAGTCCTCTCTCGAGCATGTAAAATCACCATCTATAAGACACTCATCATCCCGGTTCTCATTTATGGCGCTGAGGCCTGGACCCTGTCAAAGAAAGATGAGAGCGTCTTAGGATGCTTCGAGAGAAAAATTCTTCGGGTGATTTTTGGTCCCGTACGCATAGATGGACAATGGAGGAGAAGATATAACGACGAACTGTACGGGCTGTACAGCGACACTGACCTAGTTAGCAGAATTAAAGTCAAACGGCTTAGATGGCTAGGTCATGTAGAACGGATGGACATCAACGCTCCAGCCCGGAAGGTCTTCGAATCCAATCCCGAGGGACGGCGCAGTAGAGGAAGACCGCGACTCAGGTGGCGCACGCAGGTGGGAGAGGACCTCAACCAGCTTGATCAATTATAAATATTTTTGATAAATAGTGAATTTAAAGATCTATTGTGATTAGCTTTATTGATAAACTCGGTATTACGCCTATCAAACATATTGATAGTTGATACCCATCAAATATTCTATCAGCTACAAAATTTTCGTTGACAAATGTATCAAATATTCGTAAATGGTAAAGAATTGTAATTTAAATACGATTTATAAAAGTTTTTTTTGTAGTTTTAATTGAATATACAAATTGAAGAACGAAATGCCTTCACTAGAATTTTTGTTTGAAAGCAATTGTACTGAGGAACGAAGGTTTATTGTGCAAGCTAAAATGAACAGTATTACGAGATGCTTCAAACCCACTGGACAAATTATAAATTCATGAATTAAAATAAGCAAATTAAACTTGGTTTTATGGCTGTCAAAAATTAAGATATCCATAAAATTTTCTATCAGACACAAATTCTTCGCTGATAAATAGGCATGTACCATCAACTGAGCGCTAAGAGATTTATGAAAGTGGTAAATAAATACTGTAGGCCCCAAGCTATTCAGTTCCAGAGCGATGTCTTCCCATTTGTTGGTTAGGACTGGCTTAGCACAAATGCCTTTTGCAACCTCAGGATTTTTCTCCATTAATTCCACAAGCCTTTCTATTTGTTTTCTGTCGCTAGTTATTCTACTCCTAAATAAACAAAATATTATTAAGAAAAAAGAGAAATTATTTATAGACCAAAACACAAGAACTCAACACAAATGACAAACGTCAAACACAAAAAAAAGCTTATTCACAATCGTATATTGATAAGTATTCAGAATGGGTGAAAAATTATCATTTGATACTCATAATACCAAATTATCAATAAATTGATAGAAGTTATCAGTTATCAAATAATTGATAGTTGATAGCCATAATAGGGCTGAAAGTTTCTTTTTGTACTTGGAAGGGCAACTACTAAATTGTTCACACCCAAATAATAAGAGCCGAGTAAGCAGCGACTTAGCAAGTATCATTCTAGTTTTTATTGGAGTGATTCTTTGGGTGGTCCATAACATACCTAAGCCTCCGTACACTCTACCTATGATAAGTTGTATATGATTTGTCCAAGTGAGTGTCTTATTAAATACTACTCCAAAACTCTTGGCTGAGTCAACAAACTGAATAGGGTTATCATTGAGTAATATTGGAGAAAAGCAAGATGTGTCTGTAAGGTCTTTTGAAATGACTAAGCATTTTGACTTAGTAGGATTTAAACAAAGACCTAAGCTGTACATTATCGGGATACATATGTATGGATGAGTTAAAGCTTAGAAACGGGAGCTCATTAACATACATATTAAAAAGTAATGGGCCCAAAATAGACCTTTGGGGAACACTTTGTGTTAGCGAAAGAAAACTTGAAGTTCGGTTGTTAGCAATTAATGCTTGGTGTCTAGAACTAAGATATGAAAAAAGGGTCTCACTGATGATGACGTATGTAAATAGAAACTCATCCCTTAATTTGATGCATTAATTACGGTGGTTAACAGGGTCAAAGGCTTTGAAAAAATCCAAAAGAGTGAAAATAGACACATTTATAAGGGCAGTAGTGCAACTGTGTTTGGGACGAAAACCGGATTGATTGGGACATAGCATGTCGTTACGTTTTAGATATTGCCGCATTTGTGTGTTCATGCCAAATTTATTACCAATAGCTTTTTTGCAAGAAAAGTGACAGTAGTTTTTTGACTCTTTCCTGTACGTTGCGTTTCCAATTTAGTTTTTTATCTAAGACAAGAACTAGGTATTAAGCCTCGTCTGAGAATTTTAATTGGATTCCTTTAATATATGGAGGGTTGACAAATGGAATTTTGTATCTCCTCGAAAATAAGACCAAATCGGTTTTGTGTGGGTTAGCACCCAGTCCACACTGATCAACCCAAAGTATTAGTCTGTCCAACGCATTTTGTAAGAGTTCTCTTAGGATGTTAAGATGCTTTCCTGAAATTGCTATAGCAACGTCGTCCGCATAGGCTATCACTCTGAAACCCTCCGCATCCAGACTAGTTAGGATTTCATTCACCACTAGGTTCCAGAGGAGAGGGGATAGAACACCACCTTGCGGTGTCCCTCTACTAACGAATTGTCTGCCAGAAGAGTTGCCCAGTTTTGAGTTGATTATTCTGCTAGTAAGCATTAAATGAATTAGCTCCCGAAGCGAACTTTCTACATTTAGAGATGTTAGTGCAGATGTGATTGCAGATGTGTCTACGCTGTTAAAGGCACCTTCGATGTCAAGGAAAGCAACCATAGTGAACTCTTTATGATGGAGAGAATATTCGACTGTGCGTACAAAAGTGCGTAACGCTGTTTCCACTGATTTACCTTTATAGTAGGCATGTTGAGACGAAGACAGAAGTCTTGAATACTTTCCCTTAAATGGATATCAATCAACCTTTCCAAGGTCATAAGAAGGAATAATAGACTTATAGGTCATAGATCTTTAGGATTGACTTGCGAGCATTTACCTGCTTTGGGTATAAAAACAATTTTAACTTCTCTGCATGCCGAGGGAACATGTACCAGGTAAAGACAGCTGGTAAAAATTGCCTAAGTATTGGTGCAATTATAGAAGTAACTCGGCTGGTATTATTCTATCTGGTACTGCAGATTTAAATTGTTTAAAGTTGTTGAGAGCCCATTGTAGCTTGTCCCTTGTGATCAGACCTTGTGGATATGTTGTATTTGAACTTGAACGTATATAATTGTTGTAAGTTTCGGTAAGAGAACTACCAGGAAAGTGAGTGTGCAATAGTAAGTTCAGCGATTCATTCCTTGAATATGTCCAGGAGCCCTCTGCTCATTTTTTAAGTCACAAAACCTCTGGTCGCCACAAACTATGAATTAGACATGGCCTTGATGATAACCCCCATCGCTTATGGAAGGAAGTGGTCCTGGAAGCGCCCTCAAATTCTTAAAAAGCCACCCGAGAGCTTAACCTAGACCAACTGCAACCACGACTTTGGCCTTCGCGACGTCACTGAAACTGGATTGTTTCTTGATGGGATTGAGTGGAGTACTGGTGTTGTGCACTCGAGGCCGTTTTGGTGTCGGTACGGCTCTCTCAAGAGACTTTAGACGTAGAGTCCTTACTGGTCCTTGTTGTAGCAAGTATGATTTTAGCCCATTCGACGGTAGCGGTTTGCTGCGGTGTCCTTTCAGCCCCCGATGATGCACCATACGCCTTTAAAGGCATTTTGAGAGTTTCCCGTTTCCATTTCTGGATGTACTCTCATTAGTAGTGGTAAGGCCCTTTTTCACAGCCCTACCACTACTTAAATTAGGTATCGCTACCCTCGTATTCTCGTTGCTACCAACAGCAGAGAAGGTTCCATGTTTAGCCACTACTCCCTTCTCTGTGTTGCCTGCAGGAGATACGGTAACAGGCTTTTACGCCAAACTGCTTTCCGGCCCTGAAGAGATACCGGTCTCATCGTTCTTTTCAATTTTGTTTTTGTACATTTTTGGTCCCACAAGATGCGAAGAAAAGAGAGATTCGCATGTACAGATAAGGCTAGCTACTCCGTTAGAGACTGGGCTATTTTTAAATTGGGCTCCCAGCCAGGCTGATCATCGGCACGGGTCGTTTAACACCTTAAATCCAGCCCAATAAAGATGAGAGTTGGGAGGAGAGGAAGAGATAGGTGAGGAGTCAGTTGATGTTCAATCATCATTCAGATATGTAAGGAAAAGATTGGGATTCGGTAACGGCAATTTGGCTAGGTTACCTAGAGTGAGAAGGAGTGCGGCTAGCTTTTTCGCCATTACAACGTGGGAGGTGGGATGGGAGTTGGTGACATCACGAAGGCTGGTATGTACAGGAATAAGAACGTCCTTTAATTTCAGGACTCGTCTACAGAAAATTCTAGAGAATCATTCACCTTACTCAGCTTCTACAACTCAACAAGTTCGACGTTCAGAGTAGAATTGCTAAATGTATAAAATTCCTATAAATATTATTTATCAAATAAAATAAACACATTCGTGCAGCTCTAAATAAAAAAAAAACTCCTTAGATGTGTCCTTGTTTTTTCTTACAAAAAAATATAATTTTATTTTTGAAACAACTTGTATGCTCCACCTTAAACCGATTCATGCTTTCTTAGTGCAAACTACGCCTTTTTCTACGTTGTCACAATATGTCAACTTGAACAGTCGATCAACTGTCACTTTTCCAACATACTACAAATCACAAAACCAAAATAAAAAACCCTCCTCTTGCGACGAGCGAGAGACGACAAGTTAATTTTTCCTTCATTTATTTTCTTTTCCAGACAAACCACAAAGTTTCAAAGTTTATAATTCGACAAAAAATAAAAGGCGAATTTAATAAAAAAAACCCTTAAACATAAATCCTGAAGCAAAAAAAATAATAATTGATATTAAATTCTAAAAATATAAAAGTAGTTTCACTCGTAATGTCATTTTTATAGAAAAGAAAAATGTCTGATTGCGATTTGCGAATTGATTTTCGTATAAGAATTAATTTTTCTACAAAAATAACCAATTCATAGATCACTGTGAACAAGAAGGAACAAGTTATTGTTTTCATTATCAACAAAAGAAAAACGTTTCTTAGGTTGTCTCGTAGGGAATTATCAAGGAAATAAATTGTATATTTGTAGAGCAACTGCGAAAGAGCAGAACGTATAAGAAATGGACAAGGAAACGAGTCCAAGCAGGACAAGCAAGAGGCGTAAATCTGATGAAACTGAAGA
This sequence comes from Eupeodes corollae, assembly GCF_945859685.1. Taxonomy (NCBI): domain Eukaryota; kingdom Metazoa; phylum Arthropoda; class Insecta; order Diptera; family Syrphidae; genus Eupeodes; species Eupeodes corollae. Next base: position 134,484,150 of record NC_079148.1, on the reverse strand, counting down.
AAATGATAATGTAGCATTGCCAAGGTATGCCTCGTTTACTAATGAACATTTGGAACATATTAGAAATCTCGTTTTTATTGCATAACACGTTTGCAGCACTTCAACTCAATTACAAAACGAAAATGCCAACTTATCGGATAATTTGAAACCTTCTTGTAATGATGAACTTGATAAAGCAATCGTTGATAGCATCATAAATGTGGGGGAAAGAGCTGAACCAGAAGTCGATGTGGACGTCGACGTCGATGCGGATGCCGATGCCGATGTGGACGTAACCAGTCCAACATCACCGCCATCGTTGCCAAGAGATGGAGGTGAAGCCGATTCGGACTTTTTGCCTGGTGCTGCTGAAGTCCGGTTTCGTACACGTGGCCGTCGTCTAGCCGCAATTAGACCCAGAAATTACAGAAGTCGCATGATAACGTCGTCTTCGTCTTCCTCATTGGACTCTCTGACAGAAGTGGTTGTGCGTGAGCCAACACGTCGGCCACACTCCCGACCACCTTCAGAACCTAATGAAGCATCCAGTGAATCTGATGTAAGTAAAATTTATTACGAAGACAAATGTTGGTGTTCAGGAATTATTTAGACAATTTACTAATTCAAAAACATTTGCAATACTTTGGTTTACTTTGTGGCATCTGTTGGCTTTTCAAAAAGGATTACAACAACACAAACGTATCCAGATAGATTTAATAGGAGAAGAGATTAATACAAATGAATGGCAATGCAGGTTCCTTTAAGAAATCTGTTGGAGGTAATGCTTTGAATTCGTGATGAAAATGACAACTTGAGTTTTGAATAAGAACTAACATAGGATAATAGAAAATTGAATTTCAGAACTTCTTATCTTAGATAAGAGACATTTTATTTGCAATTAACTTGAAGTCTATTTTGAGGAATTTTATACATACATACATATACGAGTACTAGCAACTTTTTAAAAACGATATTTTGATGAGTTAAAATATTCTGTGGAAAATGAGCAGTTTTTGTTATTTTCAATATTTTGAAAGTGAGTTTCCTAATACCTTAAATGTTAACTCAAGCTATCTAGTATTGCTGTGTGCAGTAATGGATTGGCAAAATTCTGAAAATGGTTAAACTTGAGGGAGCGTTGAAACGCATTTTTAACAGTGTTTTCTTAGGTCGAAATATCGTTTCTTTTAGTGTTTTTTGTACACATGCTAAACATTTGTTGGAAATTTCAACAAAAATGATTGCCTCAAAATTTCAGCCCCTAAAATTAATAATTAAAATAGAAGGTTCCTTTTAGAACACCCACGTAAACTTTGAGCATTTTTTTAAATAGCTTTGCGGCCCTATACGAGATCATCTCGCACAATTAAATGTTTGCTCAGAATTAAGCGGTCTAGAGAAGTGTTCATTGCTGTTTATCCCTAACGCTTACTAACACACTAATAAAAGCCACTATTAACTTGTAAATGATAAGTTCTAAAGAAAGCAAAATTTAGATACAATTTAAAAGGCAATTTAATTTCCTACAAAAAAGTCCTCAACACTAAACCACTAAGATTGATTTTTTTTTTGAATATATAGGTCGTTGAACTTTCCCAATTTATTAACAATTTCAACGTTTTTTTCTGAGAGTGTGAATGATCTCAAAAAAGAGTTCTCTTCCTTTAAAATGTCTCAGTTAAATTCCCCACCTCGCAAATTAGCGAAAAAAATTATACCTGACTCAAGTCAAATAATGAGTGTGAAATGAATTTCAATGTTCTAAATAAATTTGTATATAAAAACTATATTTACTCTTTGGCATCCAAGTTAAGAGTAAATAGTAAATGTTTTTGGAGTTTCATTAAAAGTAAAAAAATCGAATGGATTCCCTAAAAGTATGCAATATTTAGGTTCGACTTTAACAAGTCTACCATCTATTTGCGATGCCTTTGCTAAGTTTTTTAAGTCAAATTATATTGATTCTAATAATGTCACTAACGCCTCTTTTTGTCAGTCTCTAAATAGTCTAAACATAGCTAATTTAAGTGTTACCTTATCAGAAGTTGAATTGGCTCTATCTGGTCTAACTGTAGATAAAAATTCTGGTGCGGATGAAATTCCACCTATTGTTTTAAAAAAATGTTCCGTCGTTCTGTCTAGAGTTTTGTGTTTAATAGTTCGTTAACATGTGGTGTATTTTTGCCCGAATGGAAAACGTCCATTGTTACTCCTATTCACAAATGTGGTCCAAAACAGGAAATAACAAACTACCCACCTATTAGTAAATTGTCCTCGATACCAAAAGTATTTGAAAAAATTGTTTGTGATAAATTGATTTTTTTATTAAAATAAATCATATCCCCGTACCAACACGGTTTTGTACCCGGTAGATCAACTTCCACTAACCAAACCATTTTCACGAATTGTATTCTCAATTCATTAGAAAACGGTTACCAAGTGGACGTTATCTACACCGATTTTGCAAAAGCGTTTAATAGGGTGCATCATAAAATTTTATTAAAAAAATTAGAGAACATAGGTTTTCATTCCAACATGCTAAAATGGCTGACAGCTTATCTTACAGGGCGCAGTCAACTCGTTTCAATTGATTCGATTACCTCTCATCCCTTTTCTGTAACTTCTGGCGTTCCGCAAGGGAGTCATTTAGGTCCAATGCTGTTCCTTATTTTTATTAATGACCTACCTGATGTCCTTACAAACTCAATGCGTCTTATGTTTGCGGATGATTTAAAATTTTTTAGACGTGTAAAAAACTTAACAGACTGTACACTTCTCCAAAATGATGTAAACAATCTTATCAAATGGTGCAATATAAACCAATTAGCTCTAAACATATCCAAATGTCAATGTTTTTCGTTTACACGTCGTTTGTTACCTATCATTTACGACTAAAATATGCAAAGTCATGTCCTTGATAGAGTTTCTATTAAAAAAGACCTTGGAGTCATTTTTGATTACAAACTAAACTTTGTCCAACATACAGAATTCATGGTGAACAAAGCCAACTCTATGTTGGGTTTTATTTTTCGTAATTCGTTTGGTCTTAAGGACCCCTACACACTTAAAGCCCTTTATGTGGCTTATGTTAGATCAATCCTTGAATATTGCTGCGTAGTGTGGAATCCTCATTACAATGTTCATATTACAAGGATAGAAAATGTCCAAAAGAAATTTACAAGATTTGTAGTACACAAACTAGGCTGGAACATTAAAATGCCTTCGTATAACGTTAGATATCAGCTTATTGTTATGCAGACATTAGAAAATCGCCGTAAGATATTTGCCATAAATTTTGTCAGATATATTTTATCATATCATATTGATTGTCCTTATTTATTATCGCTTATTGATCTTTACGCTCCTTCTACAGAACTAAGAATTCGAACATTATTTCGGGAAAACGTTCATAGAGTAAATTATGCGTTTAATGAACCCATAACTCGCATGGTTAGGGAGATTAATAATGTATCACTTAATATAGATTTTAATTTTCATTTAAGTCGAAACTCATTCAAAAATATGTTAAACTTGTACTTTTTAACAAATTGAATAATGTAATTAAATAATTGTAATTTTTTGTTGTATATAGCTTTAATTTTATAATGATTCAACGAATATTTTAAAAACTTCATTTGTCTATTTGAGATTGTAAACTCTAATTGATATTAAATAAATAATAAATAAACGCTAGTGGTAGAATGATTTTGGACATGGGAAATGCTTTCGATCTGTCCATTATGAACGGTACACAAAAAAGCGATGAGGAAGGTAAACTCACTTTCATCCGCAATCCAGGCCAATCTGTTATAGATTATCTTTTCATGTCGAACGACATTTCTGTTTATCTTTATGATTTCGAGGTGGACAGTCAGATATACTCCGACTATATGCCATTTGTCACCACTTTAATCACTTCAGAATCAGAAAACGAACTAGAAACACAAAATTGCCTTCTTCCAAAACTGAAATGGGACAAAAATCAAGTTGAAGCGTATCAAATGCGTTTAAACCGAAATATGACAGTACAAAGAATAAAGGATTACATTTTGACGATAGAAGTTTTAGAGAACATCATAACATCCATCATTTTCATTTTAAAAATCAGTTGAACGCAGAACTTTTCTCTCAACTAATTCTGTATGCCAGGCCTAATTTTGAAAACCTAATACTAGATAGCGAAATAACAATCTCAGAGGTTGAAGTAATTGTAGCGAATTTTAAGGAAAATAAAGCTCCCGGAGTTGATCGGATCCCAAACGAATTCTTTAAATATACAAAAGTATATAATGATATCTTCGCCACAGGGAATGCACTGGATGCTTTTAGAAAATCTATTAATTTTTCCCCTACACAAAAAAAGAGATAAGATGGACCCAGCGAACTATAGGGGTAAATCTTAAAATGCCGCTTATCATCTTATCTTAGTCAAAAAAGTTTCAGTTGAACTAATTTTGCTTTTAAATTGTATTGATTTTCTAATAATCTTCGTTACACGTTCATCTACCTAAATAAAATAACTCAAACACTTATGAGACAAAATTGGAGGTATTCACAATATTTTATCAATTTGCTTTCGCAACATCGATTTTTATTAAAAATTAAATTGGGTGGCGCAACAGTCCGTTGTGAACCAGGGCCTAGTGACTTACAACTCTCAACCATTCCTGTGTGCGAGTACTGTTGTCATGAATGGAAGGGACCTACAATTATCGATTCCTAGTATTATCGATTTTTTACCGTTAGCTTTGTCACAGTAAAAACAGTTTTTTAAATATATGGCTGTTCATAGCAGTGCATATCAAAGTGCTGGGGCCCTACTCTGTAATGCGTTTCGAAACCAAATATTTTCGAAAACGAATATTTTCTACTCTCTATTTTTAATGCGGATAAGAAATCTAGTACTTAAGGAATGACAAACCGTATTTGGATTTTTCGTACCTGGCAATGCGTTTCCGAATGTCATTAGCGTTCGAAAACGAAAATTTTGTTTCTACACCAAGAGAGGTAACGAATTGCAAATCGAAGGTAGTTTTTAAAGGACACAAGAGAAAACATTTTATATAAGAAATCTTAACATTTACAACTAGGTTAGGTTGGAGTGGCTGTCCAGATGTCATTGACGCACGTAGAACTCAAGGGTCCATTGTGATACCACTAATGAGGTTACTCATGGGAGAGTAATGAACTTAAACAAACCATTTCGTACTTTTAATAAAGTTAGAGAGACGTTCTGTGTCAATCGTTTTCAGTTCACTGGTGTTATCGAAGAAGGGATTACCGAGAAAGTTATTCTTTCTAATGGAGAGTGCTGGACATGTACATAGAAGGTGTTGGACTGTTTCCTCTTCCTTCTCGACCCATAGCCTCAGAGCATGTCTTCCTATGAGGCAGTGTCCTGTTATTACTCCAATTGTAGAGCTTATACTTTGTCTGCTCAGGGATATCAAGCCTTTTGACCGTTTTAAGTCTATGCTTGGCCATATTTGCTTGGTTGCTAGGCAAGTGGTACTCTGTGACTATCTAGCATTTGTTGATTCTAGAGCATATTGTTTAAGAAGATATTTGCATGTAGCAAGTTGTGTTCCTATGTTATGTTTTTGTCTAACATTAGGCAGAAGTGTTCCGTTTTTGGCGAGCTCATCGGCTTTGCAATTTCTCGGAATGTCTCTGTGGCCCGGCACCCAAATGAGGTGAATATTAAACTGTTCCGTCATCTCATTCAGAGATGATCGACAATCGTGGAGACAGACACGAGAGATTTAAGAGCGGCTTGGCTGTCCGAGAAGATTCGTATATCCTTGGAAGATATAACGTCTTCTTTGAGCCAGGATAGTGCTTCTTTAATCGCCATTACTTCTGCCTGGAATACACTACATTGATTGGGAAGTCTATATGATAGACTGAGATTCAGTTGTTCCGAAAAGATACCACTTCCAACTCCGTGATCGGTTCTTGAACCGTCTGTATAGAAGTGTATCGCATCGTCTTGCAGGAGTCTCTCTTCTTCACAGGAGGATCTTGAAGGGATGGACACATGGGAGCTTTTACCGAATACCATTTTTGGGGTGGTATAGTCTAAGCGATCTGGGATAGATCTGAAATAGTCTAGAATAGTAGTATGTCCAGTATTGTTACTGGTCCATTGAGAGGTGGCTCTTAGTCTTACACATGAGTTGGCAGCCACCTTTTTAGAGAAGATGTCAAGAGGTGTTAGGTTTAAAAGCACTTCCAGTGCTGCGGTTGGTGTTGAGCGAAGTGCTCCTGTGATGCACATACCTGCTGACCGCTGGACTTTGATGAGCTTATTAAGATTTACCATCATGTCCAGTGCGGTCCACCATACGACGACGGCTTCATAAATGAGTGGGTTATTTTTGGGGAGAAGCCCCATTTTGATCCTATGGCCTTTTTATAAGTAAAAAGCTCTACAGTTGCCTTTCTTACTCTTTCATCAATATTTGCCTTCCAATTTAGTTTTTTGTCTAAAATGAGGCCTAAATATTTAGCTTGGTCGGAAAAGCTTAATGGTATTCCTTTAATCTTGGGTGGGCTAGTCGGAGGAATTTTATATCTTCTCGAAAAGAGTATTAATTCTGTTTTATGTGGATTGACGTCCAAGCCACATTTCTTAGCCCATTTTGTTAGCCTATTTAAGGCATTTTGTAGGAGTTCCGAGAGAACTTGGGGGTGCTTCCCAGCTACAGATATTGCAACGTCGTCAGCATAGGCAATCACCCTGAAACCATCTGCTTCCAATGATGTAAGTAGGTCGTTTACTACCATGTTCCATAAAAAGAGGCGAAAGAACCCCACCTTGGGGGGTGCCTCGATCCACCGATCTGGTGGTAGTAAAAATTCTAATGCTAGAAGTTATTGTCCTGCTTTTAAGCATGAGACTTATAAGATCTATGAGTGATTTCTCTAATTTCAACTTATCCATTGCTATTGTGATCGCCTGGTAACTGACGTTGTTGAAAGCTCCTTCAATATCTAGGAACGCTACTAGGTTATATTCTTTGTATTCGAGAGAACATTCAATAATACGTACCAGCGAATGAAGTGCTGATTCTACTGATTTTCCCTTAGAGTAAGCATGTTGAGCTGTGGAAATGAGACCTGGTTTTAAGTTATGTCTGATGTAAATTTCAATCAATCTTTCCAAGGTTTTAAGAAGGAAGGATGATAGGCTGATTGGTCGTAGATCTTTAGGGTTAATGTGGGAGGGTTTCCGTGGAATGAAGACCACTTTTGCCATTCTCTATTTGGGAATATATCTCAACCTTAAACAGCTTGTCAGAATGATTTCCAATGGTGGAATGATCATGTCTGAGTATTTTTGTAGTTCGGCCGGAATGATTCCATCTGGTCCTGGAGATTTTTTCCTGCGTTATTAGATCAACTAAATCGCTTGTAGAAGCTTGAGACTCTGATGTTAAGTCGTTGATTATGTTAGAGCTACCTGGAAAGTGGGTGTCTAATAACAGATTAAGATATTCTTCATCTGCTATAGTCCACGTGTCTACTTCTGCCTTTAAAGCACTGGGTATTGTTGGACTTTTTGAGAGAATTTTCCTGAGTCTTGAGGCTTCTGAAGTATTTACAACTATCTTTAACCATGGGGAAAAAAAGCATACTAATGTGGACACATTCATTTTTAAAGGTAGATCAAATAAGTGAATGATTATCCAATTACTGTCCAATTATCCACGAAGAAAGAGATAAAAAATATGTTGAAGATACTGAAACGTTCCGTAATCTTCATCATAAGCCTATCATTTTGTATAACTCTGTAAAATTTAGCTTTTTAGTTCTTTTAAAAGTTTTGTATACGTTTTTTGGCTTACATTTTATATTCTTTTTTTAAGCTGGTTCACACAAGTGCTCCTGAGTTCTCTCTGGATTCTTCAATAACAAGCGATTCCGATACCAATAATTATGAGGATTTTGCAAGTAGCAATGACGAAGCAGGTGCCGGGGACGAAGTAGACGATCAGGCTTTCAATGAGATTATGAATAAACCAAAACCGAATTACACCTGGAATGTGACATCGCAAGTCATGCACCGAGAACATGGACTTTTAGGCAATGGTCGTCGATCACTCCACGGCGGTCTATCAAATACGTTTCAATCACGTTTCTATGGTTCAAGACATGTCGTAGAAAAGATGAAACTTTTACACTCTATGCATAAACACAGTGGATGTGTGAATTGCTTGAATTTCAATAGATCAGGTAAATCTTACATAACCTTTTTTATTTATGAGAAACCTTTAATTGATTTGAAAATGATAGGAAATTTACTTTGCACTGGGTCCGATGATATGAGAGTTATTGTCTGGGATTGGGCGATGAACAAGACAAAGTTCCAATACAAATCTGGTCATCAAGCGAATATTTTCCAAACAAAATTCATCGAAATGAACGGTTGTATGGATATCGTATCGACAAGTCGTGATGGTCAAGTACGTGCTGCTTCCATTCCACCAAGTGGCGGTAAAATTCGAACTCGAGCGTTGTACAAACACAGCTCGGCGGTTCATAAATTAGTTTTATGTCCACAAAATCCATTTGTAATTTTGAGTGCCGGAGAAGATGGCAAAATTGTGTGCTGTGATCTACGTAAATCACCAGTGAATCGTCTCAAGACCGTGAAAGAGGATAGGAAAAAAGTACCCCTCTACAGTATAGCTCACCATCCCTTCGATCCGGAGATTTGTGTTTGTGGTAATGATAGTTACGTTAGGGTCTATGATAAGCGGAACATGAGTAAAACTCTTCACAAAATGTGTCCTCAAAGAATAGACGATGTAAGTTCTCAATTGTTGTGAGCTTAGAAACAAACTGATCCTTTCTCTTTTTATAGCAAACTATTACGCCACATATAACATGCTGTGTTTACAATAATAATGGATCTGAGATTTTGGCTTCGTATAGCGATGACGATATATACTTGTTCAATAGCAAGGTGTATACTGCTGGACAATTTGAACATCGTTATAGGGGCCATTAGTAAGGCTCTTTATACTTTTTTTCTTACAGATAATAATGATTTTACTATTATTTTTATAGCAACCATAAGACTATCAAAGGAGTTAATTTCTTTGGACCAAATTCAGAGTATGTGATCAGTGGCAGTGATTGTGGTAATATATTCTTCTGGGATAAAAACACAGAGTCCATTTTGAACTTCATGGAAGGTGATAATTCTGGAGTGGTACGAACTTAAAAGTCTACCTCAAAAAGAGAAATATAGTAATTTGTATAATCTCTGCTTATTTAAGGTCAATTGCTTGGAACCACATCCTACAATACCGGTACTAGCTACATCTGGACTGGATTGGAATATTAAAATATGGGCACCCAATAGTGAAATCGTAAATCTTAGCTTCTTCTAATCACCCTAAGAACTTAATTTACCAACAAACACAAAAATATTCTTTTTTTTCTGTCCCATTCACAGTATCCCCCCGTTATGACAAAACTTGATAAGTGTGTTAAGAAAAATCTCAAACGATCTGTGGTGGAGGAGATTGATGGATTCGATGATCGTCAATTTTATTATTTCGTTCGTCAATTTTTACGTAATTCACGACCAAGTGATAATCAAGATAATGCAGGAACTGATCCTGATGCAGCCACTGTACGTACTAGTAGCTCAGAGTCTGATGAAGATGAATATAATTTTTCCAACGATCAGATGGCCCGTGTTTTTCAACCTTCGTGTCATCCTCAATAAAAATGCTTCCTGGCGTGTATGTGAATAGCAGGAATAACTTATAAATAATATTATATTTGTTCTGTTCAGTACTTATGTTATTCGTTAAATGAAATGGAAACTTTAAATAATTTAGTTAATTAAATGGTTTTTTTTTATTTCTATAGGCCATGAATAATAATAAAGTATATTTTTTGAACTTTTAATAAGTTTAATCGAATGAATTACTAATTTTACCCAAGTTCAAATTAATATGAGTGTCAAAGAAAAATTAAAAAAAAAAAAAGCTTTTTAAAAGATCCCAATCAGACCATAAAGACTTAAATTAAGACTAACCAAACAGTTTGTTGATGAAAATAAGAAAAATCACTAAATAAAGCTAAAAATATATTTAAAGCTGGGTTAAGTGATTTGTTATTTGGAAATTAATTTATTAATTTATCATTTGTTTTGTTCTTGGGTAAAGTAATAACATAAATGTGAATGCAATTTATAAAAGAGCAAATAGATTTGTCAGTTTATTTTCTTTTATTCAACTGTAATTTTATTATAAACAAAAGTTTCCTTTCTAGTTATACAATACAAACAAAATATATAAAAACAAATCTGAGAAAGATAATTAATAATATGTAAACAAAGAATTCATTTTTGTTGTTACCAAATCAATCTTAATCCATATTATGTACATTTAAATAATAAAATCTTGGAATATTAAGAGAAATCAATTTGGCAGTCCAAGTAATTATTTAATCTATATATAAAAAGGGTGATTTTTTTGAGGTTAGGATTTTCATGCATTAGTATTTGACAGATCACGCGGGATTTCAGACATGGTGTCAAAGAGAAAGCATTGTATATATATTTTCTATAGTACTCTCATGAAGAGGAACGATCGAAGCGACATCTGAGAGGCGTGGAGATGATTGAATTTGATCCCTTTTTTATACCCCTCAATAGTTGAGAATGAAGGAAAATTCAACAATAATTAAAGAATAGAAAATAGAGAAGAACATATGCAAATGTAGTAGGAGATCGAGGGAGACAATAGCAACAACTTTTTGACATTATATGTGTGTATGCATATTATACTTAAAGAGGAAAGTTTTTACGGTTATGCTTTGGAAAGAAATAGAAAAAATATTTATAAGAGAAACAATAACAACGCAAAAAATTACTGCAAGAGTATTTTTTGAGGTAGGTAGTGAATATAATATATTTTTTAATATATTTGTTTTTCAATTCAAAAGGGTGTTCCTGATAATTGTCTTTATTTTTGATATGACTCTTAAATCAAAAAAAATTATATTTTATCTTTTTTATACCAAAAATGTAGTTTCATGTAATTCCTTTAGTTTGTCAGTTTCATATGTATATGTATATATTTATAAAGGGTGAATTTTTAAAAAATATATGAAAGTTAAAAACAAACACATAGCTACATACAATTCGGAAAAATGCATGAAATTTTTATTTGAATGTATAGCACGATCCATATAATTTAATTTTTAAAGATTATTTCATGCTGATGTTGAACTTGACCGCGCCTCAAGGCGTCCATTCGCTTAGTCCAATTTTCAATATTTCAATTTAATAAATTGCAAGCGTTGTTCGTTTGTAAGACGATTCATGGTGCAATTATACTCGTAGATCAAACTGAAGACGTTTGATAGTGAAACAAAACACGAAACGTGCGTCAGCTGTTTAAACCAGTTTTGCCAAAAAGATAACAGGTATAAAATCTCCCTTCACTTCAAAAGGGACTCTTTTGTTTTCAAAAGGACTTTTTTCTTGATTAGCTTTTCGGTAATAATTTTGATTTCGTCAGTACTTGCAGTTAAACCTCAAACTATCTACGAATTCTTTAGTAAGATCTCAACTAGAGTCAAATGGGCTATTTGTTCTGATAAGATATCCATTTTTGAAAAGTTTTTGTTGCTAAATTCCTAGACATGCTAATTAAAATGCCCGCCGAAAAAAAACTCTTGAAACAAGGTGCAAACTCGGCATACAATGCACTTACAAGTATGTTTGTATCTTTTACAAGAAAAGACCTTAAAAGATTCAAACCGAAAAAAGTAAAATGTTCTGGGCTATATGAATCGAAGAGTTCCATAGAAGCAATTAATGATATCTCCACACAAGAAACACTTCCATTCTGTCAATTCAGTACACCCTATTTAGCCGTTAAAAAACAAAAATCATCCAAGTTTTGAATAAATTTTAATTTTTGATTGTGTTTATACTTGATGCGTACAAATAACAAATAATACGCAAGAATAACAACAACAAAATAACTGAATATATTTAAAATCTTCAATGCATCATATGCCAAATATGGCAACATTTCATTTTTAACAAAAATTGAAAATTTAAAATGAAATGAGAATTAATAATTTCAAAATACCTACAACGTTTTTGTATACATAGCTACAAACATATGTATTTGTATATGCCAAATATGGCAACATTTAATTTTTCACAAAAATTGAAAATTGAAAATTGAAAATTTAAAATCTAACGACAATTTTTAAATTAAAAATACCTACAACGTTAAAGTATACATAGCTACAAGCATATGAATACATATGCACATCTCCTCTACATTCACGCGTGAAAGCAAAACAAAAATGTAAACAAATATTATTCCTTTTTGGTTTGAAATTTGTACTTTGGCTATCTCCCTCGAACATATTAATGCTTATGGAACCTAAACAAATTTACTTTTCTCATTCTTTCTTTAGTAATTTTCTCCTCATTTTTGATTTCCTACCAAGCATTTTGATACACGCAGCGCCATAAACGGCGTGGAGATGAAATAAAAATTTTCGTTCCATAGGAGTACTATAGGAAATATATATACAATGCTTATCTTACAGGGCGCAGTCAACTCGTTTCAATTGATTCGATTACCTCTCATCCCTTTTCTGTAACTTCTGGCGTTCCGCAAGGGAGTCATTTAGGTCCAATGCTGTTCCTTATTTTTATTAATGACCTACCTGATGTCCTTACAAACTCAATGCGTCTTATGTTTGCGGATGATTTAAAATTTTTTAGACGTGTAAAAAACTTAACAGACTGTACACTTCTCCAAAATGATGTAAACAATCTTATCAAATGGTGCAATATAAACCAATTAGCTCTAAACATATCCAAATGTCAATGTTTTTCGTTTACACGTCGTTTGTTACCTATCATTTACGACTAAAATATGCAAAGTCATGTCCTTGATAGAGTTTCTATTAAAAAAGACCTTGGAGTCATTTTTGATTACAAACTAAACTTTGTCCAACATACAGAATTCATGGTGAACAAAGCCAACTCTATGTTGGGTTTTATTTTTCGTAATTCGTTTGGTCTTAAGGACCCCTACACACTTAAAGCCCTTTATGTGGCTTATGTTAGATCAATCCTTGAATATTGCTGCGTAGTGTGGAATCCTCATTACAATGTTCATATTACAAGGATAGAAAATGTCCAAAAGAAATTTACAAGATTTGTAGTACACAAACTAGGCTGGAACATTAAAATGCCTTCGTATAACGTTAGATATCAGCTTATTGTTATGCAGACATTAGAAAATCGCCGTAAGATATTTGCCATAAATTTTGTCAGATATATTTTATCATATCATATTGATTGTCCTTATTTATTATCGCTTATTGATCTTTACGCTCCTTCTACAGAACTAAGAATTCGAACATTATTTCGGGAAAACGTTCATAGAGTAAATTATGCGTTTAATGAACCCATAACTCGCATGGTTAGGGAGATTAATAATGTATCACTTAATATAGATTTTAATTTTCATTTAAGTCGAAACTCATTCAAAAATATGTTAAACTTGTACTTTTTAACAAATTGAATAATGTAATTAAATAATTGTAATTTTTTGTTGTATATAGCTTTAATTTTATAATGATTCAACGAATATTTTAAAAACTTCATTTGTCTATTTGAGATTGTAAACTCTAATTGATATTAAATAAATAATAAATAAACGCTAGTGGTAGAATGATTTTGGACATGGGAAATGCTTTCGATCTGTCCATTATGAACGGTACACAAAAAAGCGATGAGGAAGGTAAACTCACTTTCATCCGCAATCCAGGCCAATCTGTTATAGATTATCTTTTCATGTCGAACGACATTTCTGTTTATCTTTATGATTTCGAGGTGGACAGTCAGATATACTCCGACTATATGCCATTTGTCACCACTTTAATCACTTCAGAATCAGAAAACGAACTAGAAACACAAAATTGCCTTCTTCCAAAACTGAAATGGGACAAAAATCAAGTTGAAGCGTATCAAATGCGTTTAAACCGAAATATGACAGTACAAAGAATAAAGGATTACATTTTGACGATAGAAGTTTTAGAGAACATCATAACATCCATCATTTTCATTTTAAAAATCAGTTGAACGCAGAACTTTTCTCTCAACTAATTCTGTATGCCAGGCCTAATTTTGAAAACCTAATACTAGATAGCGAAATAACAATCTCAGAGGTTGAAGTAATTGTAGCGAATTTTAAGGAAAATAAAGCTCCCGGAGTTGATCGGATCCCAAACGAATTCTTTAAATATACAAAAGTATATAATGATATCTTCGCCACAGGGAATGCACTGGATGCTTTTAGAAAATCTATTAATTTTTCCCCTACACAAAAAAAGAGATAAGATGGACCCAGCGAACTATAGGGGTAAATCTTAAAATGCCGCTTATCATCTTATCTTAGTCAAAAAAGTTTCAGTTGAACTAATTTTGCTTTTAAATTGTATTGATTTTCTAATAATCTTCGTTACACGTTCATCTACCTAAATGGATCACAACTCAACTTAGTTGAGTTGTAATCAAGACAACTCAATTTGAAGACAACTGCAAAAAAAAATCGTATTATGGGAGACAACTTTTTTCAGTTGAGTAGACCAAATACGTTGCCTACTTTTATGTGCTTGTTTTGTGTCAAAATCAGCTGTGTAAAGTAAAATACGTAGGAATTTCAAAATTTTGAATTCAGTGCAAAATTTTATAAAAAAGACAAAATAATAGGAAATGGAGAGTTCTAGTGATTTGTTTCTTGGAAATTCGGAAGAAGAAAATGCTCTGAATGTTGCGCTGATGAGAAATAATATTCGAGATCATTCCAATCCATTGGAACTTCCAAACAAAAAGTATTATTTATAAACAAATGCTTTGATGAGTGTTGATTTTAATGTCTTCGTTTTGTTTCAGATTTATAAGTTATTTTAGACTCAACAAAGACGCATTTGTTTATGTGCTAAATGAAATCAAAGATCATTTGAAACAACCACAGCGTTCCTCCGCAATCCCACCAATTCTCAAACTCTGCACTGCCCTACGTTTCATGGCAGAAGGAAGTTACCAAAAGTGCAGTGGTAATGATTTTAATTTAGGCCTTGCTCAGCCAATAGTTTCGGTAGTGGTAAAAAAAGTGCTAGACGTAGTAGAAGAACGTATCTGTCCACAATGCATTAAGGCTCGTATGACAAATGATGAGATGAATTTATCAAAAATTCATTTTTACCAGAAAACCAGATTTCCTGGAGTAATAGGACGCATCGATGGAACTCATGTTCGAATCATAGCACCAAAAAATGGTGGTCTTGATGGTGGTCCAATGCTATTCAGTTGAACAGCTATATTTTCCCATTCTTCGTCTTGGGTTCTTTTTGTGGAACCGAATTGTCCCTTGCCTCTGGCCAGCTCAGGTTTCTGCTGCAGAACCTCAATCAACCTCTCGAATTGGGCTGGTTTAGTTATTTTTAATCTAAAAAATTATTTTCTTACAGATGTTTATATTATTATTTGTAAAACTTACATTGTTTTTCCCATTTTCTTAAAAAAATTGGTTTTCAATGAACTGTTGATGCCTACAGTTATTTTTTTGTACACACAAATGCACTACACAACTAGTAAATATCAGTTGCTGAATTTTGACAACAATCACAACTGAGAGACAACTCAACTGGCTTACATAATAACCCGAACACACTTAAAAAGTCAACCATTTTTTAGTTGACTACTGGTTGACTTGTGACAGTCAATTAGTTGTGATCGGTAATACCGATTGCCGGATTACAACTCAACTTTGTTCTTAGTTGTCTTACATAATAGGCCCTTAAATAGTCTAAACATAGGTAATTTAAGTGTTACCTTATCAGAAGTTAAATTGGCTCTATCTGGTCTAACTGAAGATAAAAATTCTGGTGCGGATGAAATTCCACCTATTGTTTTAAAAAAATGTTCCGTCGTTCTGTCTAGAGTTTTGTGTTTAATAGTTCGTTAACATGTGGTGTATTTTTGCCCGAATGGAAAACGTCCATTGTTACTCCTATTCACAAATGTGGTCCAAAACAGGAAATAACAAACTACCGACCTATTAGTAAATTGTCCTCGATACCAAAAGTATTTGAAAAAATTGTTTGTGATAAATTGATTTTTTTATTAAAATAAATCATATCCCCGTACCAACACGGTTTTGTACCCGGTAGATCAACTTCCACTAACCAAACCATTTTCACGAATTGTATTCTCAATTCATTAGAAAACGGTTACCAAGTGGTCGTTATCTACACCGATTTTGCAAAAGCGTTTGATAGGGTGCATCATAAAATTTTATTAAAAAAATTAGAGAACATAGGTTTTCATTCCAACATGCTAAAATGGCTGACAGCTTATCTTACAGGGCGCAGTCAACTCGTTTCAATTGATTCGATTACCTCTCATCCCTTTTCTGTAACTTCTGGCGTTCCGCAAGGGAGTCATTTAGGTCCAATGCTGTTCCTTATTTTTATTAATGACCTACCTGATGTCCTTACAAACTCAATGCGTCTTATGTTTGCGGATGATTTAAAATTTTTTAGACGTGTAAAAAACTTAACAGACTGTACACTTCTCCAAAATGATGTAAACAATCTTATCAAATGGTGCAATATAAACCAATTAGCTCTAAACATATCCAAATGTCAATGTTTTTCGTTTACACGTCGTTTGTTACCTATCATTTACGACTAAAATATGCAAAGTCATGTCCTTGATAGAGTTTCTATTAAAAAAGACCTTGGAGTCATTTTTGATTACAAACTAAACTTTGTCCAACATACAGAATTCATGGTGAACAAAGCCAACTCTATGTTGGGTTTTATTTTTCGTAATTCGTTTGGTCTTAAGGACCCCTACACACTTAAAGCCCTTTATGTGGCTTATGTTAGATCAATCCTTGAATATTGCTGCGTAGTGTGGAATCCTCATTACAATGTTCATATTACAAGGATAGAAAATGTCCAAAAGAAATTTACAAGATTTGTAGTACACAAACTAGGCTGGAACATTAAAATGCCTTCGTATAACGTTAGATATCAGCTTATTGTTATGCAGACATTAGAAAATCGCCGTAAGATATTTGCCATAAATTTTGTCAGATATATTTTATCATATCATATTGATTGTCCTTATTTATTATCGCTTATTGATCTTTACGCTCCTTCTACAGAACTAAGAATTCGAACATTATTTTGGGAAAACGTTCATAGAGTAAATTATGCGTTTAATGAACCCATAACTCGCATGGTTAGGGAGATTAATAATGTATCACTTAATATAGATTTTAATTTTCATTGGAGTCGAAACTCATTCAAAAATATGTTAAACTTGTACTTTTTAACAAATTGAATAATGTAATTAAATAATTGTAATTTTTTTTTGTATATAGCTTTAATTTTATAATGATTCAACGAATATTTTAAAAACTTCATTTGTCTATTTGAGATTGTAAACTCTAATTGATATTAAATAAATAATAAATAAACGCTAGGGGTAGAATGATTTTGGACATGGGAAATGCTTTCGATCTGTCCATTATGAACGGTACACAAAAAAGCGATGTGGAAGGTTAATTCACTTTCATCCTCAATCCATGTCAATCTGTTATAGATTATCTTTTCATGTCGAACGACATTTCTGTTTATCTTTATGATTTCGAGGTGGACAGTCAGATATACTCCGACCATTGGTCACCACTTTGACCACTTCAGAATCAGAAAACGAACAAGAAACACAAAATTGCCTTCTTCCAAAACTGAAATGGAACAAAAATCAAGTTGAAGCGTATCAAATGAGTTTAAACCGAAATATGACAGTACAATTAATAAAGGATAACATTTTGACTATAGAAGTTTTGGAGAACATCATAACATCCACAGCCATTGCACATCAAGCTAATCCAGTTCCCTGCAAAACTAAATCACCGTGGTATGATAAGGACTGTGAGTTTGCGAGGAAAAAATCTTTTGCGTTTTTAAACTTGTACCAAAACTTCAATGCCATTTCTTTAAAAGCCGACTACATTACTGCCAATAAAGCCTTCAAAGCTATTCACAATGCCAAAAAAGTAAACTTTTTGAAGAAACAAGCAGAAAGTATAGCTGTCTGAAGAAACTCTTCGGATTTTTTTAGAGCAATAAGAATCCTTAAAGAAAAACGTTTGAATCAAAATCACCTTTATTTGCATCAGCAATTAAAAATCATTTTCAAAATCAGTTGAACGCAGAACTTTTTTCTCAACTAATTCAGTATTCCAGGCCTAATTTTGAAAACCTAAGATAACGAAATAACAATCTCAGAGGTTGAAGTAATTGTAGCGAATTTTAAGGAAAATAAAGCTCCCGGAGTTGATCGGATCCCAAACGAATTCTTTAAATATACAAAAGTATATAATGATATCTTCGCCACAGGGAATGCACTGGATGCTTTTAGAAAATCTATTCATTTTTTCCCTACACAAAAAAGGAGATAAGATGGACCCAGCGAACTATAGGGGTAAATCTTAAAATGCCGCTTATCATCTTAGTCAAAAAAGTTTCAGTTGAACTAATTTTGCTTTTAAATTGTATTGATTTTCTAATAATCTTCGTTACACGTTCATCTACCTAAATAATATAACTCAAACACTTATGAGACAAAATTGGAGGTATTCACAATATTTTATCAATTTGTTTTCGCAACATAGATTTTAATTAAAAATTAAATTGGGTGGCGCAACAGTCCGTTGTGACAAGGGCCTAGTGACTTACAACTTTCAAACATTCCTGTGTGCGAGTACTGTTGTCATGAATGGAAGGGACCTACAATTATCGATTCCTAGTATTATCGATTTTTTACCGTTAGCTTTGTCACAGTAAAAACAGTTTTTTAAATATATGGCTGTTCATAGCAGTGCATATCAAAGTGCTGGGGCCCTACTCTGTAATGCGTTTCGAAAGCAAATATTTTCGAAAACGAATATTTTGTACTCTCTATTTTTAATGCGGATAAGAAATCTAGTACTTAAGGAATGACAAACCATATTTGGATTTTTCGTACCTGGCAATGCGTTTCCGAATGTCATTAGCGTTCGAAAACGAAAATTTTGTTTCTACACCAAGAGAGGTAACAAATTGCAAATCGAAACTCGTTTTTAAAGGACACAAGAGGAAACATTTTATATAAGAAATCTTATTATTTACAACTAGGTTAGGTTGGAGTGGCTGTCCAGATGTCATTGACGCACGAAGAACTCAAGGGTCCATTGTGATACCACTAATGAGGTTACTCATGGGAGAGTCATGAACTTAAACAAACCATTTCGTACTTTTTATAAAGTTAGAGAGACGTTTTGTGTCATTCGTTGCCAGTTCACTGGTGTTATCGAAGAAGGGATTACCGAGAAAGTTATTCTTTCTAATGGAGAGTGCTGGACATGTGCATAGAAGGTGTTGGACTGTTTCCTCTTCCTCCTCGACCCATAGCCTCAGAGCATGTCTTCCTATGAGGCAGTGTCCTGTTATTACTCCAATTGTAGAGCTTATACTTTGTCTGCTCAGGGATAACAAGCCTTTTGACCGTTTTAAGTCTATGCTTGGCCATATTTGCTTGGTTGCTAGGCAAGTGGTACTCTGTGGCTATCTAGCATTTGTTGATTCTAGAGCATATTGTTTGAGAAGATATTTGCATGTAGCAAGTTGTGTTCCTATGTTATGTTTTTGTCTAACATTAGGCAGAAGTGTTCCGTTTTTGGCGAGCTCATCGGCTTTGCAATTTCTCGGAATGTCTCTGTGGCCCGGCACCCAAATGAGGTGAATATTAAACTGTTCCGTCATCTCATTCAGAGATGATCGACAATCGTGGACTATCTGAGAGTTTGTGGAGACAGACGCGAGAGATTTAAGAGCGGCTTGGCTGTCCGAAAAGATTCGTATATCCTTGCAAGATATAACGTCTTCTTTGAGCCAGGATAGTGCTTCTTTAATCGCCATTACTTCTGCCAGGAATACACTACATTAATTGGGAAGTCTATATGATAGACTGAGATTCAGTTGTTCCGAATAGATACCACCTCCAACTCCGTGATCGTTCTTTGAACCGTCTGTATGGAAGTGTACCGCATCGTCTTCTAGGGGTCTCTCTTCTTCCCAGGAGTATCTTGAAGGGATGGACACATGGAAGCTTTTACCGAATACCATTTTTGGGGTGGTATAGTCTAAGCGATCTGGGATAGATCTGAAATAGTCTAGAATAGTAATATGTCCAGTACTGTTACTGGTCCATTGAGATGTGGCTCTAAGCCTTACACATGAGTTGGCAGCCACCTTTTTAGAGAAGATGTCAAGTGGTGTTAGGTTTAAAAGCACTTCAAGTGCTGTGGTTGGTGTTGAGCGAAGTGCTCCTGTGATGCACATACCTGCTGACCGCTGGACTTTGATGAGCTTATTTAGATTTACCATCTTGTCCAGTGCGGTCCACCATACGACAACTCCATAAATGAGTATCGGTCTGATTACCGAAGTGTATAGCCAGTGGGTTATTTTTGGGGAGAAGTCCCATTTTGATCCTATCGCCTTTTTACAAGTAAAAAGCTCTACAGTAGGCTTTTTTACTCTATAATCAATATTTGCCTTCCAATTTAGTTTTTTGTCTAAATATTTAGCTTGGTCGGAAAAGCTTAATGGTATTCCTTTAATCTTGGGTGGGCTAATCTGAGGAATTTTATATCTTCTCGAAAAGAGTATTAATTATGTTTTATGTGGATTGACGTCCAAGCCACATTGCTTAGCCCATTTTGTTAGCCTATTTAAGGCACTTTGTAGGAGTTCCGAGAGAACTTGGGGGTGCTTCCCAGATACGGATATCGCAACGTCGTCAGCGTAGGCAATCACCTTGAAACCCTCTGTTTCCAATGCCGTAAGTAAGTCGTTTACTACCATGTTCCATAAAAGAGGCGAAAGGACTCCACCTTGGGGAGTGCCTCGATCCACCGATCTGGTGGTAGTAAAACTTCTAATGCTAGAAGTTATTTTCCTGCTTTTGAGCATTAGACTTATAAGATCTATGAGTGATTTCTCTAATTTCAGATTATCCATTGCTGTTGTGATCGCCTGGTAACTAATGTTGAAAGCTCCTTCAATATCTAGGAACGCTACTAGGTTATATTCTTTTTATTCGAGGGAATATTCAATAATATGTACCAGCGAATGAAGTGCTGATTCAACTGATTTTCCCTTAGAGTAAGCATGTCGAGTTGTGGAAATGAGACATGGTTTTAAGTTATGTCTGATGTAAATTTCAATCAATCTTTTGAAGGTTTTAAGAAGAAAGAATGATAGGCTGATTAGTCGTGGATCTTTAGGGTTAACGTGTAAGGGTTTCCCTGCTTTAGGAATGAAGACTACTTTTGCCATTCTCCAGGCTTTGGGAATATATCTCAACCTTAAACAGCTTGTCAGAATGATTTCCAATGGTGGAATGATCATGTCTGAGAATTTTTGTAGTTCGGCCGGAATGATTCCGTCTGGTCCTGGAGATTTTTTCCTGCGTTATTCGATCAACTAAATCGCTTGTAGAAGCTTGAGACTCTGATGTTAAGTCGTTGAGTATGTTAGAGCTACCTGGAAAGTGGGTGTCTAATAACAGATTAAGATATTCTTCATCTGCTATAGTCCACGTGTCTACTTCTGTCTTTAAAGCCTGGGTATTGTTGGACTTTTTTCCTTTCCTATCATTTTGTATAACTCTGTAAAATTTAGCTTTTTAGTTCTTTTAAAAGTTTTGAATACATTTTTTGGATATACATTTTATATTCTTTTTTTAAGCTGGTTCACACAAGTGCTCCTGAGTTCTCTCTGGATTCTTCAATAACAAGCGATTCCGATACCAATAATTATGAGGATTTCGCCAGTAGCAATGACGAAGCAGGTGCCGGAGACGAAGTAGACGATCAGGCTTTCAATGAGATTATGAATAAACCAAAACCGAATTACACATGGAATGTGACATCGCAAGTCATGCACCGAGAACATGGACTTTTAGGCAATGGTCGTCGATCACTCCACGGCGGTCTATCAAATACGTTTCAATCACGTTTCTATGGTTCAAGACATGTCGTAGAAAAGATGAAACTTTTACACTCTATGCATAAACACAGTGGATGTGTGAATTGCTTGAATTTCAATAGATCAGGTAAATCTTACTAAACCTTTTTTATTTATGACAAACCTTTAATTGATTTGAAAATGATAGGAAATTTACTTTGCACTGGGTCCGATGATATGAGAGTTATTGTCTGGGATTGGGCGATGAACAAGACAAAGTTCCAATACAAATCTGGTCATCAAGCGAATATTTTCCAAACAAAATTCATCGAAATGAACGGTTGTATGGATATCGTATCGACAAGTCGTGATGGTCAAGTACGTGCTGCTTCCATTCCACCAAGTGGCGGTAAAATTCGAACTCGAGCGTTGTACAAACACAGCTCGGCGGTTCATAAATTAGTTTTATGTCCACAAAATCCATTTGTAATTTTGAGTGCCGGAGAAGATGGCAAAATTGTGTGCTGTGATCTACGTAAATCACCAGTGAATCGTCTCAAGACCGTGAAAGAGGATAGGAAAAAAGTACCCCTCTACAGTATAGCTCACCATCCCTTCGATCCGGAGATTTGTGTTTGTGGTAATGATAGTTACGTTAGGGTCTATGATAAGCGGAACATGAGTAAAACTCTTCACAAAATGTGTCCTCAAAGAATAGACGATGTAAGTTCTCAATTGTTGTGAGCTTAGAAACAAACTGATCCTTTCTCTTTTTATAGCAAACTATTACGCCACATATAACATGCTGTGTTTACAATAATAATGGATCTGAGATTTTGGCTTCGTATAGCGATGACGATATATACTTGTTCAATAGCAAGGTGTATACTGCTGGACAATTTGAACATCGTTATAGGGGCCATTAGTAAGGCTCTTTATACTTTTTTTCTTACAGATAATAATGATTTTACTATTATTTTTATAGCAACCATAAGACTATCAAAGGAGTTAATTTCTTTGGACCAAATTCAGAGTATGTGATCAGTGGCAGTGATTGTGGTAATATATTCTTCTGGGATAAAAACACAGAGTCCATTTTGAACTTCATGGAAGGTGATAATTCTGGAGTGGTAAGAACTTGAAAGTCTACCTCAAAAAAAGAAATATAGTAATTTGTATATTTTTTGCTTATTTAAGGTCAATTGCTTGGAACCACATCCTACAATACCGGTACTAGCTACATCTGGACTGGATTGGAATATTAAAATATGGGCACCCAATAGTGAAATCGTAAATCTTAGCTTCTTCTAATCCCCCTAAGAACTTAATTTACCAACAAACACAAAAATATTCTTTCTCTCCCATTCACAGTACCCCCCCGTTATGACAAAACTTGATAAGTGTGTTAAGAAAAATCTCAAACGATCTGTGGTGGAGGAGATTGATGGATTCGATGATCGTCAATTTTATTATTTCGTTCGTCAATTTTTACGTAATTCACGACCAAGTGATAATCAAGATAATGCAGGAACTGATCCTGATGCAGCCACTGTACGTACTAGTAGCTCAGAGTCTGATGAAGATGAATATAATTTTTCCAACGATCAGATGGCCCGTGTTTTTCAACCTTCGTGTCATCCTCAATAAAAATGCTTCCTGGCGTGTAAGTGAATAGCAGGAATTACTTATAAATAATATTATATTTGTTCTGTTCAGTACTTATGTTATTCGTTAAATGAAATGGAAACTTTAAATAATTTAGTTAATTAAATGGTTTTTTTATTTCTATAGGCCATGAATAATAATAAAGTATATTTTTTGAACTTTTAATAAGTTTAATCGAATGAATTACTAATTTTACCCAAGTTCAAATTAATATGAGTGTCAAAGTAAAATTAAAAAAAAAAAACTGTAAAAGATCCCAATCAGACTATAAAGACTTAAATTAAGACTAACCAAACAGTTTGTTGATGAAAATAGAGAAAAATCACTAAATAAAGCTAAAAAGGGTTAAGTGATTTGTTATTCGGAAATTAATTTAATTAAGTTATCTATTGTTTTGTTCTTGGGTAAAGTAATAAAATAAATGTGAATGCAATTTATAAAAGAGCAAATAGATTTGTCAGTTTATTTTCTTTTATTCAACTGTAATTTTATTATAAACAAAAGTTTCCTTTCTAGTTATACAATACAAAAAAAAATATAAAAACAAATCTGAGAAAGATAATTAATAATATGTAAACAAAGAATTCATTTTTGTTGTTACCAAATCAATCTTAATCCATATTATGTACATTTAAATAATAAAATCTTGGAATATTAAGAGAAATCAATTTGGCAGTTAAGTAATTAATTAATATATACAACAGTTTCCAAGTTTTTGTAAAAACTAACTGACTCGACACACGTTGTTTTGTCATAAAAACAGTTTCTAGAGATGATTTTAAGCACGCGTTGATCTCAGTTGTTGGGGGCAGCAAACGAGAGAGGTGGGGAGAGGTGTTTCCACTAAGGCACCTCTCCTTATCCAGATGGCAGCGGAGAAATTCCCGAGATGGAATCAACGGTGGCGTCTACAGTTCCAGTAAGGTTGAACTACTTAGTGAACACCTTATAGGGCCTCTTCGACTTATTCGGAGCCCAGGCCTGTAAGGAGCGGTTTTATCCGGCTCCCCATCCTTGAAGTTATACTTAGGATCAGGCCCTCCAGGTTGGAGGTTGTGCGTCGGGGTGACTTCCTGGCCACGTAAAAGCTTTCATAGTTGCGAAGCACCAACAAGCCTCGGATACGGACGGATTTACTGTTGACAACCAACGCAAACGAATAAAGGACAACGAACTTCGGATATGCACGTGGAATGTTAGGTCCCTTAACAGACCACGTGCGGCCGAAGAATTAGCGGAGGCCCCAGAACGATATAAAGCAGATATTACCGCCATCCAGGAAATACGATGGGATGGGCCGGGCAAAAAGAGGATGACAGACTGGGATATTTTCTATGGTGACTGCTACCAAGAAAACCAACACCGCTTATTTGGATGCGACTTCGTCATTGGAGCCAGACTTAGGCAAGAAGTCTTGAGCTATAGGTGCATCAATCAGCGCCTCATGACCATACGGATCAAGGTTAAATTCGGCAACACTAGCGTGATATGCGCGCACGCCCCCACAGAAGAGAAAGACGACAACAACAAAGATATTTTCTTCGAGCTCTTAGACAAAACATATGAGCAGTGCCCTAGCTACGATATTAAAATAGTCCTGGGCAATTTTAATGCCAAGCTAGGAATGGAAGACATCTTTGGTGGAATAATCGGGAAGAACAGCCTGCACGACAACACTTCCGACAACGGATTCAGGCTCATAGATTTTGCAGAGAGAAGGCATGAGAAGCTTGCGGTCGAAGATGTTATGAGGTTTAAAAGCAGGAATGAAGTTCGAAAGTTTTATGAACAGGTGAAACGAAATTCACAGGTACATAAACCTAGAACCGAAGGCTGCAAAGACGAAAGTGGAAACATCATAGTGGAACCGCAGTCAATGCTGAGGATATGGAAGGACCACTTCTGCAGACTGTATAACGGCGTTGACGAACCGAATGCCGCTGTCAGGCAGGATGATCCATTCAACATAGACGACGAAAGCCAACAATCCCGTCCTCCCAACTTAGACGAAGTAAAGATTGCCATATCTAAGCTGAAGTCTAATAAAGCCGCTGGAGCGGATGGCTTGAATGCCGAACTCTTTAAAGCAGCTGGATATAAGTTGGTTAGGAGCATACACCAACTTATCTGTGAGATATGGTCGGAAGAAAGCATGCCCGATGAATGGAACCTCAGTATTGTTTGCCCGATCCTGAAAAAAGGAGACCCCCTAAACTGCATCAACTATAGAGGAATAAGTCTACTTAACATCGCCTATAAAATCTTCTCTGCCGTAATATGTGAACGTCTAAAGCCCATCGTCAGTGTGGTTTTAGACCAGGAAAGTCCACAATTGATCAAATATTCACATTACGGCAGATTCTGTAAAAAAAAACCCAAGAACACCAAATCGACACCCACCATCTTTTCATCGATTTCAAGGCCGCATGTGACAGCATCTACAGGGACGAGCTGTATATAGCCATGTCTAGTTTTGGCATCCTTGCCAAACTCGTCCGTTTGTGCAGGATGACCATGGAGAATTCACTCTGCTCCATAAAGGTTGGAAACAACCTAACAGACCTTTTGATGTCAAAAAAGGCTTTAGACAAGGTGATGCGCTGTCATGCGATTTTTTTAACATCGTGCTTGAAAGAATAGTGCAGAGCTCACACGTCAACATTAGAGGCACTATCTTTCAAAAGTCTGTCCAATTACTGGCATATGCTGATGACATTGACATAATCGGAAGAACTCAGCGTGATGTCAATGGGGCTTTTGTGAGTATTGAGGCAGAGGCGGCAAAAATGGGTTTAACGGTTAATGAGGGCAAAACAAAGTACATGCTGTCGTCTAGAAAGGACATACAACACCGACGTTTTGGTCAAAACATCACAATCGACAGACGTACCTTTGAGGTAGTCAAGGACTTCGTCTACCTAGGCTCCGCTGTAAACGCAGAAAACAACACCAGCGCTGAGATCAAACGCAGAATAACTCTTGCTAACCGCTGTTTCTTTGGACTAAGAAAGCAATTGAGTGGTAATGTCCTCTCTCGAGGGACCAAAGTGTTGCTATATAAGACCCTTATCATCCCCGTCCTGCTATACGGTGCAGAAGCATGGACCATGACAAAAGCGGATGAAAGCACCTTGGGTCGCTTCGAGAGAAAAGTTCTTCGTGTGATCTACGGTCCCGTATGCATCGAAGGGGAGTGGAGGAGAAGATGGAACGACGAACTGTACGAGCTGTACAGCGACGTAGACTTAGCAAGAAGAGGAAAAGTCCAACGACTAAGATGGCTGGGTCACGTAGAGCGCATGGAAACCAA
Source organism: Eupeodes corollae (assembly GCF_945859685.1). NCBI lineage: Eukaryota > Metazoa > Arthropoda > Insecta > Diptera > Syrphidae > Eupeodes > Eupeodes corollae. Next base: position 134,457,110 of record NC_079148.1, on the reverse strand, counting down.
TGCTCCGGCCCGGAAAGTCTTCGAATCCGCACCCACAGGACAGCGCAGTAGAGGAAGACCGCGGATCAGGTGGCGCGCACAAGTGGAAGGTGACCTCACCCAACTTGGAGCGCGAAACTGGAGACATCTAGCTAGGAACCGAGCTAGATGGAGAAGTTTGTTGGGTGAGGCCCTAGTTCACACAGGACTGTGGCGCTAAGTAAGTAAGTAAGTGGCAGTTTAAATACTGAATGGTTTTTAGTGCAAGGTTTTAAGACGTGTGACGATAAAATGTGTATTCGTAATGTTGACTCATGATTCCTTTGTATGGAACTCCAGTAATCTTAAGTCAGTTCTTGAAACGTGGTACCAAAGAGGAGAACGTTCAATGTTCCTTGGTAGTATTTTTATTTTTATTTCATCAATCAACAATTTTTCTTTTCCATCGTGACTAGGTGGCCCAATTGAGTTGAGGGTTGTAGCAAATCGGTCCCAATATTCCTTTTGGTATTTTTTTTGAAGAATAAAACTCTCCAACACCTCGCTACATTGGGGTACTATTCCATCAGTTCGACTAACTTTTCGTACTGATTTGTATAAGTTCTCTTGCAGCTCAATAAAAATGCATTGATTCATGTTATTTTATAAAAGAAATGAAATATCATTATGAACTTGTATTGTTTTATTTTCCGAAATTTCTTTTACATTTTTGCATAAGCTTTGACCTTTTCTCACATAATATGAACGTTCGACAAATAATAACACGAATGACGTTCAAATCAACGAAAATTCGATATCGACAATAGAGTTAGATCAATCTCAAATTTCTCTCACTCACGTTTATTCATTCGACTCGCCAATGGTAATAGGGGTATAAGTCATATTTGCATACCATTTTCTAAGAAATGCTTAAATTTACCGAAAACCTTACAAAAACTACTTTTTTCGATCGAAAAGATTATAAAAAAGTCTTAGGTGAAAATGCTGGAATTTTGAACGTGGGCCTAGATTACGAGTACATAAAAAGCGGAACAAAAACGAAACAATTTGCACGATAACGGTGTACATGCAGCTGTGTTCAAAATTATAGGAGTGCTTTTACAAAATTTGCTCAAGTGTTTTTTTTACCATGTGTATCAGCTCATTTCTCTACCGGTATAATATAACGGGATAACGGAACATTAAAGATGATAAAATAATGAACTGGTTTTGGAATTCATAACCGTTTACATTTGTAACCAGAGATCAAATGATTTTTTCTCTCAATCAGGCTATTCAAAACAATAGGAGTGTGAGTTATATTGTACTTAAAAAAAAATCAAAAACTTAAAAAAAATAAACAGTAAGTAACTAAATTAAAATAGGAATATTAAATAGTTGGAATATCTAAACAAGTTTGGTTATTTAGTGGGCCGAGGGAAGCACTGCACCGACGAAAAACGGGAAATCATACAAAAGTTGCGAAATGAAGGAAAAACGTATAAGGATATAAAGTTGATGTTAGGGTGCTCTGACCAAATGATCGCCAATGCTGTGAAATATAAAAAAAAAAGTCGAAACCCGGGGACGGAAACGAGAAACGAGTGAAAATGACGATCGTCGTATTGTTCGCTACAGTTGAAAGGATCCTTTTGCGTCCTCTAAGATGATCCAGGAAGATCTAGGACTGGCAGTAAGTAGCGTAACAATAAAAAGCAATTGTTGGAACACAATCTTTCCGCTCGCAGTCCACGAAAAGTCCCGATGCTTACAAAAAAAACATGTAGCCGCTCTTTTGAAATTTGCAAGAAGCCATACTAATTGGCCTGCAGAGAAACATCGAAACATTTTGTGGACTGACGAGACCAAAATTGTTTTATTCGGTGGAACTGGCTCTAGGCAATACGTCCCACGTCCAGAAAATTTTGAGTTTAAGCCTCGGTACACCATTAAAACGTTATAGCATGAAGGTGCTAAACTGATGGCGTGGGCAGTTTCTCATATGCTGGTGTTGGCCCCATGCATCAAATCATTGGCACGATGGACCAGCGCGTTTATGTGGATATAATGTCCAGTGTGATGCTGCCTTATGCGAGTTGGAATATGCCGGTTAAATGGGTATTTCAACAAGACAACGACCCGAAACACACCAGTAAGTCAGCCAAGGAATGGTTTCGGGTCAATGGGGTTGAGGTCATGGACTGTCCAGCTCAGTCGCCTGACCTCAATCCCATAGAAAATGTATGGGCAGATGTGAAACAGGTGTTTCTCGACGAAGACCCTTGAATTCAAGGCAGTTGTGGGACGCAGTCGAGCAAACATTTAACCAAATTCCAGTTGAGCGTTGTCAGGCCCTTCTGAACTCTATGCTACGCAGATGTGCAGCAATTATAAAAAAACAAAGGATTTTCCACAAAAAACTGACAAAAAAATCTTAATAAATATTTTTGTTTTAGTTTTTATACTTTATTTTGTTTACTCCTATTATTTTGAACAATTCGTTTTGGCTACCTTATTTGTTTTAAACAAAGTAGTCTTTAAGCATAACAATAAAAGACTGGATTACTTATTTTGTACAAAAGAAAAAAATAAATTTAAAAAAATTATACAACTTTTGAGTCACGATTTAATTTAAAAAGAACAGGCACTCCTATTTTTTTGAACACAACTGTAGGTACAATCGAATTTGTTCGTTTTTTAAGTTACATGAAGCAAATCGTTCTATGAAAGCTCAATTTTGCAAGGTACCCCATGACGTGGAGTACTGATAGTAGAATCTTATCAAACGGTGCTCTTTTGAGATGAAAAGAAATTCATTCCGTCCGGCGGATATAATTTATTACTTCCATGATGATAAGAAAAGTTGTTCTTAGATAGCCATCATAGCCGGGAGTTTTGGTAAAGGGTGCCATATCATTTTATGCCACAATTGATTTAGTTCATGTAAATTGTAAAAAGACAGCAACCTACTACAAAACTATTTTGGAGACAGCCTTACCTCAGTTCTAGGATATTTTTGGATTGCTCCCGATTATTTTTCAGCAAGACAATGGGCAGGTTCAGATAACATTAGGGACTTCATTTGCAGTCAACTGCATTCTCTGAACGTACATTTTGAACAAGCAACTAGTAAGTTTTTCAACTGTCATAATCTTCAAACTTGGAAATTTACTTCACTTACCTCTACTCTCAGTTCATTGTACAACAACTATCAAAAACAATATTGTCACTCCTCAGGCAAGCTACAAATCCATCACGATTTGTATTTTGTATTGTAGAGAAATATTACTAATTTCTTTTCCAATTTGACAAGGAATAGAGAACAAATAATTCACGGAGTAATAAAGTTCAGCTTTCAGTTGAATTAAAAAACATCATCAATTGTCATTGTGACATAAGTTCACTTGAAATTTACAGTTAAGGAGATTTTTCTTGACTAACTCTCCAGCCAACTTTCCATTAAAGTTGCGTTAATTGGAAGGTAATTTTTTGGCAGCTGGCCAATGAGAGGCTAGAAACTTGTCTTACTTTCAAGTCCCTTATGGCGTCTGAACCTGCCCAATCACTTTAATGTTCACTATTTATGTGTGTCAAAAAAATGTACTAATAAAATTGAAGGCTAGTTTTAGGAATTTAAAGGCAACTTAATATAAAATTGTACCTAAATATTTGTTCTTTTTCTTAGAAACAAATTTTATGAAAATAATTTAAGAATTCTTACAACGTTATTGGCACAGTCTTCAGTTAAAAATAGAAAATAAATTTTAGGGCAGTAAAATACAAATATTGTTTTCATATTTACACGACTCGTTTGTGGCCATAAGTTGTTCTTATTCTACTTGAGCAAGTTTGACAAACTTGCAAAATACTTGCAATTGTGCGAAACAATACATGTAGCTTTTTTTCATAAGTAAAAATCAGTGTAATTCTGTATATGAAGGTATTATTTAAAAAATATAATGAATTCCGTACAAATTTTCGTAAAAAAGAGACCTAACCTAGTTATCTTAATTGCTAGTTTGACAAATCAAAGCTGCACTCCTTTTGACCCAATGAGAAGCTGGTAGCAATGTTTGCAATAAAATTGGAATCACATAATTTGTTGAGTGGCCAGTAGTCGAAAGAATACCCTTTCGCTCTGAAGTCTTATAAAGTGGACATTTGTAACGACTTCCTTCGTCCAATTTAACCATCAATACAGGCTGCAAATTGAATGAAACAATCAAAAATATCGATGCCATCGATCAATTAATTTAACTTACAACCAAATGGATAGCTGGAACATCAGCAATTAAAATCTTCGGTATTTGTTCATTGAGAATTTTTTTTTCCCAATTCCAGCGGGCACCTTCGAGAAATATGCCATTGATGTAAACGCCATCTTCTGGCGGTGAATCCATACTAAACAAAAATAGAAACTTTAATTCTTTAAAACTTCCCTAAGTGGATCTGCATGTGATACCTTTTTGCATCTAAAACAACAAAATCAAATGTAAGGGTGTCGATGGGAATTTTATATTTTCTAGCAAAATTTTGCATTGCCCCAGTTAAGAAAGCTTGAGTAAAGAAAAACCCTGAAATCCAAAATGTCGAAGGTTTACCGTTATCATACCAATTCTGAAGCCATTTGAGACGTTTGTAAAAGTCCACAATATAAGAACTTAGGGGCTTTAGGCTTGGATAAGATTTTGACATCCATTTGGTGGGAATTTTCTTAAACTGAATTGCTTGTATGACCAGTTCTAGTTGAGGTGTCATTACGGAGATTCCCTTAATTGCCTTCTGCAATTCAACACAAGTTGCAATGATTTCTTTTTGAAGCTTAGTAAATCTTTCCATTTCCTGCACAATAACGGTATTCATTGATTCGTTATAATCAACAGGATATTTTTCCTTAGCCATTTCGATATCAAATTCTGGGGGCATATTCGATTGGATTTGATAAATTGTTGCCAAAAGACTAGCTTCACTATCTTCATCACTGGTATGAGCTGAAGAACTTCCCAAAGTCAGGATCATGGAGTCCAGTAAAGTATTGGTCATTTGAAGATCACGAGTAATTCCGGCATTACTGTGAAGTCCATAGACTTCTGGAGGTGGAAGTGATGGTATGTACTCTTGGACGTATCTCAAGATCTCACGGTGTTCCGTTTTTCTAGGCAGAATGTACACATCGTCGTTGGCAAACATATACTTATGATTTGTAGCAGCTTCTTCATTTACATAGTCTGCGAGAATGGTTACGATAGCTCGACGATCCCAAGCATCGGTTACACGCCCACCGTAGTTACACTCAGCAGTGAGATACGATATAGCGGCGTAAGGGACATGATCATATTGATTTAGGAACATCTTAAAATGAGTAATCGTATCAAATTTGTAGCATGAGCCATAAAAACTATCTTACATGAAGCTGTTGCACGGATATTTGAAAGTCCGACTCATTGAATCCATATTGAATGTTCCAGCCAAGAGGACCGAACTTCCTGCGCTCCTGCACAACGGCATGGAAGAAACATATGCCATAGAGGAGTCTTGTGAATGCACGATCCTGTTTGGGGCAACCTAGAAATCAAAGTAAAACAATTTTAAGCTCCTCAATTTTATTAGTCCATAGAACTTACCAGTGTAGAAAGTGTTATCGTTCATAGGTTCGGAGTTGTATGAGCGGATGAGATTTTGCTGAAGCCCTGTTGGTGGTTCATTTGTCATCTTTACGCCATTTTGAAGCAGAGACACGGGGAACTCATCACTGGGATAACTTGTGAGCCACAACCGAAACGTTTCTATAATATAATAGAAGCTTTGTAAATGATTTGTAACATAAAGGACCTTTTGTACTTACGAAATGTATTATAGCTATCCATATTCTCCCACATATATTCCAGTGACGGCATCCATGAAGCAGCCAAATGACAGTTCTGTAAGCAAACCCAATAACCAGCTTCTTGAGCTTCTTCAATCATCTTCATTGCTATTGGGCCCTGGCCCTGTCCCAATGAGATGCTCTTGAATGTTTCGTCAAATCCCATGCGTTCGGCATAGAGTAACAGTGATCCCATTGGATCTGCACCAGGAGAAAGAATAAAAATCAACGGAGTCAAACAATTGGATTCCTGAAAAGAATTGGCAATATCAAATGGAGGTGGTGATACGAATTTCACTCCAAGTTCGGCTGTAATGAAAAGATTTATAGCCATGAAAACTTTGTCCGGCCTCAAAGCTTGTAGAATCAATATTTTTTCAAATCGTGTGCACTTGGTTTCCCAGATTGAAGGCAACGGTAGAGTCTGGGGGTCGGAATGGTCGTAGAACGCAAGCCATTCATTTAGGTTTGCCTTGAACGATTCCACAAAGGACTTGAAAGCAGAAATGTATTCAAGCTTTTGAATGTTCTGCCACATCGCTTCGGATATCCAAGAGGGATCTGGATTTGGCTTATCATCGGCTACATCTTGAGTACCTCCGCCTGTTAGCAAATGCATTACATGAGCCATTTCAATTTGGCGTGCATCCAGCATGAGTTTTGTGGCCAAAATGAATGAATATAGGAGCTTGTCCTTTTCGAAGATCGATCGGCAAACGTTGTTGTAGAGGTTTTGGGTTATGGCATCGACGAGGAATTTCACCCTTCGCGCCAGGTCCTTCGATTTGTTCGCATTTTCGATTGAGTACATGTACAGGTTGATGTACCAATTCAGGGAGAACTGATACATCGGGTCTATATTGGGGAGGTCTGTAATGGTGTAGTACAAGACCGACGAATGCGCTGCCACTGGTTTGTAGTTGAGTCTGAAAGCATCGATTTTCTCCTCGGTTTCTCGCGAAGCCAACTGCTTGGCCACAATGTCCACGGATAGATTCTTGGATTCGTCTAATATACGTATAGCACCCTCATCTTCCAAGATGTCACCTTGGGATGAGGAAAGGGTCTTAAGAATCATATCTTCGGCATCCTTTAGAGCAGCCTTATTTTTCGCTGCTTGCTCGGTTAAAGCCTCTCGCATTTCTTGCAGATCAGGACGTTCCTTTGCAACAACTATACTCAATAACTGATCCTCGAGTCCACTTTGGGTTAGGGCAAAGTTAATTATGGTAACTTTGTTGTAGGTCTCTGGGAGGAAATGTGGGTTCCTGAGATTGCAGGTCATGTACAAGCGGAAGTTCTTCGATATTGGCACGATATTGTCGCCCAAACTTACATACTCCTGTCCGCCTTGGACGAAGGTGTTCTTCAACAGAATCGGATCTAGCGGAACTTCGATCTCTTCCAAAATATTTTCGATAAGCACAGGTTGGCCACTTTCCAGCGAAGTCTCTATGGTTTTCATGTAGTTCTTCTGACTGAATTTGACCACTTTAAGTCTATTGTTGCGTTCCATGTTCTTGATCCATTTATTTGCCTGTCCCTGGGGATCAATAAAAAGGCTGTATCTTCCGGAATTCGATGAAATTATGGCATTCTCTGAAGAGAATGCGTCTCTAGGTAGTCCGTAAATATTCCACTGCTGAATGGCTATCTCCGTGCCAAGACTGCTTATGATGCTATAAACTGTCGAACAAGGAATATTCAGAGACTGACATTTTTTGAACCAGTCTTCAATGCACCGATTTCGGAATGGTGCCGTCAATGTGGCTAGATAAGCAATTACACCGCACGATAGAAGTATATCACCTGGCAAATGGTCGTATGTAGCCTGAAGGGTCTCAGCAGCTTCAGTCCAACGGCTCTTTTCCCCTCCTAGACCTCCGATAAGGGCCTCAGCCCGCCTGAGCTTGTTCTCACACAAATCAGCCACGTCCTGAGTTCTTTCCATTTCTTTATTCGCCTTTTCCAAGTCCTCATTCAAAAGAGCCACCTTGCGCTCCAACGCCTCAGCCATCTCTCGTTTCTCATTGAGGATTTGCATTGTATCGGAGTATTCCTTTTCAGCGGCCTGCAACTTTGCTTTTTTTGGGGCAACAATTTTGGCAACATTGTCGTACAAATCCATTGCAATGATCCACTTGCAGAGTCCCTCTGCAGCGCTTGACGCCTTTGCTACAATTTTCGGTTGGAAATCCTTGTGTGGGATGAAGTCTTTTCGGATTTTTTTCATTATCTCAGGACTGATATTGTCCTTGTCGAAGTCCTTGAGAGCTTGAAGGAAATTCATGTCACCCAGAATTCGCTTGCTGGGACCCCAGTAGTCATTGACCATCTTCCCCGTGGCTGGATCGTTGATTCGATCAGCGGGAACGCCTTTTATCACACAAACCGCCGCCATAACCAGTTTAATTACCGAGGGAGGATTCTTCATAGATTTGACCAACGTTATGTCAGCCGGCTTTAGTGTATTCAAAGCTGAGATGGCTTCCTCAAGTACTGGAATCGCCTGAGCCAGATCCTTCTCACATTCATCCTTCAGCGATTGCGCGGCTTTTGCCTGAGCTCCAGCTACAATTTCGTCCTTCTTGACCTGCTCGGCAGCAGCACTAGCAGCTATTGTCTCGGTATTGATTTCCTCCATCATTCTTCGCGAGGCATTGGCCATTTCCAACAGCTTTGGTTGCAAGGCATTCAGCTGAACCTGCATCACAGAAATAGCCTCGGCGGCAACTTTAAGTGTCTCTAAGCCGCCAATGTATCGCATCTTGGCCTCCATAGTTTCAGTCTGCTTACGACTCACCAGAATTCGGAATGATCGAATTAACTCTAGAAATGAAGCCGAAGTGATGTACACAATGCGATTGGTCTCCGCGAAGAATTCTTTGATAACATTGTTTGCGCTCAAATGAAAATATTGGCAACTAACGACTATGGCATCCTTTACCTCGGACTCCACGTTGACGTCTTCCATGGATATTTTCGCAACCATTTGTAAAGCTTCTTCCGGCCAGATCTGGAACCAATCGATTGTACAACAGTTGACCAAGGACGGGTACAATCTAATCCTGTTTCTTAACGAATCCCCAATTGGACTGAAGCACAGAATTATGTGCAACTTCTGCCGACATCGATTGACAAAATATGAGAACACCTGTAGCGGGGAGATGTCGATGTTACGATTTCCTCCCTGCGCTGCCAGACGAACGAGTTCCAACAGTTCCTGCTTTTCATCGATGGCGTAGATATTCGGAACCTCACCTTGATTCAAAAGGCAATCGATGTCTTGCAGGAAGAGTTCCATTTTAATTTGATTCTCAGTCATCAGGAATACAGTATGTTTCCCAATTCCTCCAGCTTCCTTGAGGATATTCTTTATATCATCGTGCCAATCGTTGACTCCGTAGTTTTTCGTTATTTCCGGTTGGAACAGAGACGTGCCGCATATTGTGGCAGCGAGCTTCGTCAGTGATTGTCTGCCTGAGCCACCGATACCCACCAACAGAGCACTACCACCCTGGATCGATATGATCCGACAGATCTTGTTCAAATGCTGTAGTGCATAGGTGAATAAGGCTATGTCCATTTTGGTCCTTCTAGTCGCATTGTATTCTTCCAGATTCTGATAGGCAATCTTGCTAAAAGTTTCCATCGATGGGACTTCCTCATATTTCTTCTCATCTGGTTCATTGTCTTCGTCCATGTACACGCCAAAGATCATACGATTCACAGCTTCGAGACTCACTTGCCCATCCTCTTCGACATATTGCTCGAAGAGGGTCTCAATTCGTTCCTTGAAATTCTCTTTGATACACTCATTGAGCTTTCCGAAAATCCAACGCTGATCGGTCTCATCGACCAAACGATCATAGAACACCCGCATAGCCTCGTGATACCAAAGACGAGCAAATATCTTCTTATTATCCACCGACTCCTTCCTCAGCAGAGCACAACCAGTTACAACTCGGGAAATGTCCCGTGGATTAAAGATATAATGTGACTTATCCGGTGTTGCCCTCAACTCGGTTTGAACGTACTTATAAATCTGCTGAGTAGCACTTACGATTTGCTGACTGCTCTGAAACACGTCATGACTATGACCTGACTTCTTGAATCCGTTGAGGAGCACATAGACAAATATTCTATTCATAGTGTCCTCGGCGAAGGTGTTTATGGAGAATATGTTGAAGTGGCACAGGAACCGGGCGTAAACATCCTGTCGACTACCTCCAGGCAATCCACAGGCGCAAATTATTAACAAGTTTTTAAGAAAAATCTTTGAGGTATCCTTAAGGTCATACACATGTCCAAAGTCGAAATATTGTCGCAGAAGCTCCAATGGCGGTTGAGCACCATAGACCTCCTTAGCTGGCATATTCATATCGTCGACAAATATGAGAGCAGTTTGACCTTTCGGTGGGCCATAAATACCTCGTTTGAGTTTAAAAAGCTGGAAGAAAAAACGTATTAACCATTAGACTTTACAAAAGCTAAGCAATCACCTTAGAAATGACTAAATCCTGTGTCTGATTGGCAGTTATCATGACAGTGAAAGTCACAAACGTCGACATGTACTCCTGGGGTGAGAGCTTATTCATAAGCATGTTCTGGATGTAGGCACTCTTTCCAGTTCCAGTTGGTCCAACAAGTAAGAACTTCTTCTCGTGCTAAATAGAGACGTACAAAATAAATCTAAGCTACCTTTCAAAGATGCCTTACAGAGTTACCTACCTTAATGTGCATTTCCAATAAATGCATATACCTTGCAGTGTCAATCGTTGGTATTTGAACCCCAGAAGCTGCTTCCTCAGGCTCCATTTTCTTCACTAACTCCGGCCAGTATTTCCATGAACCTTTCTGTTTGAACATATAAACATAATCTACGAGAAGACCTTCCATTGGATAGGCTACTTCAAGTTTATCAATAGCTTCAGGTATGTTACTTTTGCCTTCTTCATCTTGGCTCCATAACTATTAAAGATTAATTTTAAAATTAAAAAACAGCTGAAGTATGATTTTGGCAATTTACCTTTCTTAAAAATGTATCGAAATGGAGACGTGAGTTTGTGTCCAATATTCCACCAATGCCCCAAACAATGGAATAAAGCATTGATGCTTGGAGATAAGTTATCATGTAACGTTGGAAATCTTCGAGATTTTCTTCGATAGCTTCTTGCATTAACATCTCAAAGAGATCAAAAGTTGTCCGAAGGACACTGAACTCTCCAGGTCGTAGGAGCTGAGTACACGATCTTCTAATAAAGGCTTGGCACTAAAAGAAACCAATTGTTAAATACCAACTCGGAAAGGCCCACAACGCCCTGCATACACCTACCTGTGGCAAAAGCCAACTACACAAAGCCATCACATATACTTTGCCATCCTCATCTGCCCATCTTTCATCGCATCTATTGAGCCAGGATTTAGTAAAGGTTTGCCAACCAAGAGTAGCTGTTTCCATATAAATCATACCACAACGTGACACAGTAGCCGGTGAAGCTTGAGCCAGGTCCATAACTTCAAAAATCATCGACATTTCATTTGACATTGTTACCACTTCACCGGAAGTCAAACAAAGCTTCTTATTGTCATCCAATACTGTATTCATGTTTTCTATCCACACAGCATCCACCGGGCCATCAAAAATAACCTAAAAGAGAAAATAAAAATATAGGTTTTAGGAGTTTTGGAAATGAAATCAAGACCATCTTACCCATTTACGATCTGGAGAATTGTCCATCGCAAAGTTCCGGAATATCGTGGCAACTATACCGTCTGTCCATTCGTATGACACCGGATCGAATGCGCCGTATAGTTGATTCATAGTTATAGCTTTGGGATTTACTATGCCCATTTGAACGTCTTGAAAGTATGGACTCGATCCGGTGTCCTTCAGTGAGGATAAGATTCTGGCGAGAACTTGCAAAGTTTTCGTTTTTCCAGCCATCGGCTCGCCGACCATCATGAAGCCATGTCGAACAATCATCATCTCGTAGGTTTGAATGACTTTTGTGAGGAAGCTGTCAGTCGGCTGGAGATTTAACTCCCCACAGATGCGATTGAACGCCTCGGTAATTAGATTATAGTCTGGACTAGGTAGAGTTACTCCAGGGAACAAATCAGAAATGATTCCCTCGAAAAGCGGAATATCAAAGGAGAGAAATTTGGGCAAATTTACATCCAAAAGTGATCGAAGCAGTAGAATGTCTTCATTTTCATCGGGAAACATCTTCTTGATGTTGCCGCAGGCAGACAGGACGCTTTTCACAGCTCGCATTCCATAATCGTAGTGGTTTTGTGATGACAGCTGCTCTGAGCACAGTCTGTAAGTGGTGACAATCTTCACCGCAAGATTTCTGGCATTGACAAACCCGAAAGAGTACAGAGAGATCTCTCCAATCATCGCATAATCTGGGACCATCATTGCCACAGATCGAAAAAGAACCTTCAGATTGTCGGGAAGCTCGGAACGACCCGCATAGCCGGGATTCATTGTGATGCAAACGTAACACGCAGGATTCAAAGTCAATTCGGTTCCTTCGAACATGAATTTTGTTGCGTTACTTCGAACGGCCTGGATTATACATAGAATCTGCTGAGCCACCACTGAAAGAACCTCAAGTTCAATACGGTTGAACTCATCGAAGCAAGCCCAAGCGCCACAAGAAGCAAGGCCTTTGAAAAACTTCCCCATTGCCTTGTAATCCAGTCCGTCGGAGCAATTGAAGACTTTGCATTGCACAGCAAGTGCCTTGGCAAGATCTTTTGTGGTTTCTGTTTTTCCAGTTCCTGCTGGACCCTCCGGAGCACCATTCAAATGTAGTTGATAAGCACCAATCAAAGTTCGATAACAACGATCAGTGAGAGGCGTAATAACAAGCCGATCCGAGTTTCCAAGGTATTCATTTGCATAAGGAACTGTTGCATTTATGATTCGAACAAGAGTATCGTCCTTCTCCCAGTAGTATCTTAGCTGCGACAGCCATGCGAAATCTGATTCGTCAGTTACGTCCGCCTCAATGAGACCGTTTATCACATCCTTGGCATGAACATTTATGACTATGAGTGACTTTATGGTGATTCTGCCCAAATTCGAGATATCCTTCCGACGGATTAGCGCCACAATATCAGTCAGTTCTTCATTCAGCTCCTTAAGAAACATGGACATTGCATTCGGTTCCGTAGATCGTAGATGAAGATGAACATTTGTGGCCCAATAAATCTGGGAGACACATAAGACCACCATTTGCGGCCAATCCACCACCCAATCGCCAAGCTTCTTTTTCGGGTAGTCATAGTAGCTGAGTTCGGTTTGGTACCTCACGGCAGACAGCATCTGTTCCTCGACACCAACCAGCCATTTTTCAACGCTACCTCCAGCAGCCGAAGTGGACACCATTTCAACGAACTTGATATTTTCCGCCTCGGCGCTGTTCATAGAGAGGACATTGAGTTTCTGATCAAACTCAAGATTATTGATACCCTCGAAACATTTCCCCAAGTGTGGCTGAACCCTAAGGGGATCCTTAGTTTCGGAGAGTATCTCGAGCATTTCATCGTTGGACAGAAAGAAGAACCTCGGAAAATACAAACGCTTCTTCTCCAAATAAGCATTCACCCCATTTGTTATGTCATCGAGCAATTCAACAGCTTTGATAAGGGATTCAAGCATTCCCATAGCGGGACCAGTTACCATGACAAGTGGACTTCGTAAAACCATCGCCATGTTTCTTTTGAAAGTTTGCTCCACCTGAGCAAAGAGACGACCCTCTTCGGGCATCTGTGCTATGATGTCTTTCGACGAAAATATAGGCATCAAATAGAGATAGTTCGACTGGACTTTTCCCCATTGCTCCAGCGTTCTATTTACTCTAATTAGTTTATCATACCATGCGAGAACTTCTTGTTCGCAAGGCTTCATAAAAGCCGAGCCACGCATCGACAGGGTCTTGAGAATGTGATCATCGAGCAGAGCTTGGATATCATCCAGGTTCGAAAGTATTTGTACACTAGTTTCTTTATATGGTCCAGTGGGAAAGCTTATTGCATCCCATTCCTTGATCATGGCAAAGAGATTATTTTGCAATTGAAGCTCCTTGTTGGCACTGACGCTTATTATTTCGAAGCTATCCAATTTGGCATCGAGTTTATAGTCGATTAGCTTTCGCAGAGTTGTCCCAGCATCGGGAGTTATATCGAATTCGGCTATTTGGGACATTTCAACCCAATGGCGTTTGCGTAGGGCTGGATTGCACATTATATTGACCATGAATACACCCAAACGGAAGTCTTTTATCCAGTTGATCATTTTGGCGCAGAGTTTCAAGGGCACCGGGTGTTTCTCTGGATCGGGATCTTCTGTTTGTCCCTAGAAGATTAAACGAAAAGAATTATACCAAAAGAAGGACAATATCCCATTAATTTGGGAAACTATTAAGCACCTCCAATATTTAAACCAGAAAACAAAAGAGATGACGTAAAATTTGAAAACCATAACGTATACATATTGGACTTTCTTCAAGCGCCTTAATTTAAGTAAAACAATGGGCAGGTTCAGGCGACATAAGGGACTTGAAAGTAAAGCATGTTTCTAGCATCTGATTGGCCAGCCGCCAAAAACTTGCCTTCGAATGAAGGCAACTTTGTTGGAAAGTTGGTTGGAAAGTTAGTCAAGACAAATCTCCCTAACTATCAAGTCAAGTCTACTCATGTCAAAATGACAGCTGATCATGTTCTTTCCTTCAACTGAACGCTGAACTTTTCTACTCTATGATTTATTTATTTTCTGCACAGCTTCATTGTTGTCTTGGTCAAAATTTACGTTCGAAGACTGAAGTTGACTGCAAATGAAGTTGAAGGCATAAGGGACTTGAAAGTAAGGCAAGTTTCTAGCATCTGATTGGCCAGCTGTCAAAAAATTGTCTTCCAGTTAAGGCAACTTCATTGGAAAGTTGACTGGAAAGTTAGTCAAGAAAAATCTCCCTGATCATAAAGTCAAGTCAACATATGTCAAAATGACAATTGATCATGTTTTTTCATTCAACCGAAAGCTGAACTTAACTCAATGTTTTATTCATTTTCTGCACACCATCATTTAATGGACTTGTAGCTTGCCTGAGGAGTGTTCTGTAGACAATAATGACTTTGGTAGTTTTTCTACTATGAACTTGAAGTAAAGGTTTGTGAAGAAAAGTTCTGAATTTTAAATTTATGACACTTAAAAAGCTAACTAGTTGCCTTGCTCAAAATATACGTTCACAGAATGAAGTTGACTGCAAATGAAGTCCCTTGTGTTGCCTGAACCTGCCCAATGAGGGTCACCTTAAGTGAGTCCAAACTGATAACCTTTTAACACAAAAATTCGAAAAAAAAAACTTACTCGAAAACGGCAAACAGGATTACCAATTAAATCCTGTTTGATTTTATTCCGGTAATATTTTTGATTTTTCAAAAAGTCTTTATAGAAATTATCGGTCGTCTCTTCAACAAATTTGGGTTCCAAATACTCGAAAGGTCCATCCATCCAAACAAAATAATATCTCAACCATCGAATGCATAACCTAAAATAAAGACAAAATATTGAATTAAATTCAAAACCGTACATTCAAATTGTTTACCTCATTAAAGTTGCAAATGGATAAACAAATTCATTGAGAACCTCCATAGTAGGATACTTGGTCTGTGGGATTTTGTACAATTTTTCTTCCTTATTGATCCACTTGATGTAATCATCAAAAGTCTTCAATTGATCAATGAAATTCTGCAGCAATATATAATACTCCCGAAACTTATCAGTATCGCACATATCATTTAGAACGGTCATTTTCGGTATGAATTCAAGAATGTCCGTATTAAGTTTTTTCACAACGTCCTGCAGATGTTCCTCGAACATAAATTTATATTGTTCATGTTGGAAAGCATTCAACTCGAAGACTTCATTGATGTCCCTCAACCAATTGATTGTGCGAACTGTCAAGTCAATGTGCTCCTTAGTCATTTCGGTGAGTGAAACAAGATCTGTGCCTATTCGCAAGCAATACTGAATTCGATCTCGAAGTTCTGCCATTTGGATGTTTTTTACATAGATCATGTTCTCTGCCCCTTCGAGGAGCTCCTCTGTGGAACGGGGGATTTTCAATGCCTTTGCCTTGATGTCCTCAAAGGTGTCACATATTCTCTTTTCGGCTCGCATATGTTCGATTACAATGTGCTCGGTAATTCTTTGGATTAAACTCTCTGCAAGATCTCGAAGTTTCTCAATCGCTAGTCCGTTATTTATCAGAGCTATATCAAAAAACTCTCTCATTGGTTCACTTCGCAACATATCAATATACGCAAAGTAGATTTCGATCTTTTTAAAGTACTCCTCGAATGTCCGCGGCTGTCCCAAGAACTCTTCCAGATCGTCACGAATTTCACGACTATACAAGCAGTAGTACTTGCACTGGAAACGTTTCAAGTACTTCTTAACGGGGATGTATGTTTGGAGCACCCTTCTCCTTAGTTTCTGCAAATACTCATCCAAGAAGGTTTGATTTAATTCAATGGGCAAAAATTCGCCGCAATACCCCGACAAATAGGGATTAATCTGGGGTCTTAAAGGGTCCATATCAGTTGAAGAAGTGGCAATGTCCAAGGCTATTGCACAGAATCCCGCCTCGATAGTCTCATAAGTCGGACTTAGATCGATGCACTCACGAGTCTGATAATAGTCGATGTTAATCAGAAATTGGGGTATATCTTTAGGATTGCCACATAGTCGAAGCAGTCCATCCAAAGTTCGGACCTTCAAATTATTTATCTGTCGGTTAATGAGACCTTCAATGCAATTGAAAGCTTTTGTCCATCGAGCCATAGGGATGGTTTTTTTGCGATAGTGCTTCTTCACGATGCCCACAATGCGGGGATACCAATTCCAGCGAATGAACGAAGTTCTTGTTTCGATATCCAATTTGCACGCCTTCACATATGAATACAGCAAAATCGTTTCTAAGTCCTTACTCAAATGGAGATACTCATTTCTGCTGAAATAGTGAATCATCTCTGGAAAATCAGACTCAGAAAGCGCCAGGACCGCTCGAACAAATGGGAACACAATCAACAAATTATCGTTGAGTTTCTTTTTATTTGCGAGGAACACCTTGGCGTAACGTGCTGTTCGTCCTGGGAACTGAAATCCGAAGTCAGGTTTAGGCAGATTAAAATCCTCCGGATCTTCGTCATCGAATTCTGGATTACGAAGAATTTTTTTCATGCTAAAGATTTTCATCAGCCTATCGAATTCCTCATGCACTTCGTTCATATAAGACTTCACCAAATCTGGATACTTAGCTTTGAGCTCTGCTGGGGCATAGCTTTTGATTTTGGCCTCGATCGATGAGAGCATCTTTGGCACAGGAATCTTCCGTACATGAATTTTGAGCTGATCAATGTAGTAGGACTCCCTTTGAGGTCGTATTGGCTCAAGGTAGATTCCAGCTCTTCGAGCTAACTTGATTTTTTCTTCAATGGCTTTTTGTTTAAGCAGAGCAAAGTGCCGCTTCTCTTTCACTTCGGACAAGCGAAATTTCAAAAGTGGATTTTTCATATACTCTTCATTGTCGTACATGGTTAGGTCACATGGTGGCTTATGAAGACGCTCGAGCTTTTTCGTAAATATATTGCTCATTATTATTTTCTTTTTTGATTGTTTTTTTTTTTTTTTTTGAATGTCAATTTTTCTTTGAGTATGATTTTTGAAATATTTGAAAAGAAACTAAACAAAAAAACTGTTTATTCAAAATCAACATAATCAAACTGCTGTTGTAGCAACGGGTTTTTGTTTGTAAACAAATCCCTAATGCATATTGTTATTGGTTACCGAGGGTCACGTTATGAACTCTGGAACTAAGCAGACCTCAATATGAAATAAGTTAAACCAAAATATTAAAATGACCCTTGGTTACCCATGCAGAAAATATTACCGCAGGCGGTCATGACCATCAACAACGTACCCTTTGTTTTACTCCTTATTATTAATGAGCTATTACCTTATGAATTACGAAGCCTATTCTTTTTGAAATGGGTAGAACAATTATTTATTGAATGATACAATTATGTCTATACTATATACATACGACCATTCAAAAATAACATTTATTAATCTATATTTTAACTTTCCTTTCACTTAAGGAAAGTTCCACGTCCAGAAAAGGCTATATTATATTAACCGGTAATAATTTTTCAAATTAAAATTTGCATTTATTGCAAGTAATCATTTTCATTGGACAGGATCAGGCGACATAAGGGACTTAAAAGTAAGGCAAGTTCCTAGGATCTGATTGGCCAGCTGCCAAAAAATTATCTTCCAATTACGGCAACTTTAATGGAAAGTTGACTGGAAAGTTAGTCAATGAAATCTACCTAACTATTAAGTGAAGTCTACTTCTATCAAAATGACATTTTTACCAACTTTGAGTAATGTTTTTTTTTAGATTTTTATTTTTTATAAAAAAACTGTCAATTTGATTTTTCTCAAAATTTTATCAGATGTCAAAAACTTATTCTTCGTTGCACAAAATTGTTTTGGGGATGAAATCATATTTTATTCGTCAAATTCTGGAGGTGACAATTTTTTTTTTAGTTTTTTTGATTTATAAAAAACTTCTTTGATATCACGTTACAATATATTATATAAAATTTAATTCAAGTCTCTAGCTTTTTTTGTTCGTAAGATATTTAGGGTTAACCAAAATGTTCAACTTTTTTTTCAAACTGCTATGGTAAAAAAACCACCCACGCAATTTTCTTGAGAGCCCTTTCTGCATTTTTCTGCCTTATTATCTGTACAACAAAATTTATTTGAAGTCGATATCTCTTCTGGTTCTTGAGCTATGGAGGACGAAAAAAACGTCAGGAACGTACGGACATCTTTCTAAAAATCTTTTATTTCGACTCTAGGGACCTTGAAACGTCGAGAAATGTCAAAATTATCAATTTGACAAATCGGACCCATTACAATAACTTCCTATGGGAAGTAATAACTTATATTTCCTTACAATATAAATTACAAACCGTAGTGGACTTCTACCTTACCTGAGGAGTGTTTTGTAGACATTCATTTTGTTGGTACTTTTTGTACTATAGACCTAAAGTAGAGGTTTGCGATGTAAAGGTCTGAATTTGAAACTCCTGACACTTGAAAAACTAACTAGTTGCCTTGGTAACAATTTAAGTTCAAAGAATAAAGTTGACTGCAAATGAAGTCTCTTATGTTGTCTGAACCTGCCCATTATAAATTTTACAAAAGCTCGACTCGTAGCTTTAAAATATTTAAATATACAATTGAACAAGAACATAATGTATGTATAATGGTATAAAATTAAAAAAAAAAGGTATGATTTGATTGTATAAATATTTGCATTATATGATTTATGTATATTCCGTTATTATAAACCTTCTGTAGTTGTAGCTAGCTCTGACAAATTTGACAAAATTCCCCCAATCTGACCCATTTAAAATTTCAATCGTTTCCTGTACTGATAGAAAACTTCGTTTTCATCTAAACAATATTTTTGAACTTCTACACAGGAAGCAATTTTTTCCCATGTCCTCATCCACCAGTCCTTATTCCGAATTTCGTAGAGCATCATTATCTTACATAACCGAGTTCCCCGTAGACCAAGCTCTTTAATTAAATAACCAGCTTGCAACTTTAGACTTAAAGAAAAAAGTTTTGGCAGGCCTATTTCCAAATAAATTGAATACTTTGGTGCTGTTAAGCGAATATTGAATATTTTCTTTAAGAAATTTCTTTGTGCCGCATAACAAAGCGAAGATTTCACGGCTGCATTCAAAATATTATATTTTGTTGAAATGTTTATGTGATCGTTAGAGAAAATCTTCTTTCAAATATCATTTTTTTTGTTATAATAAGCACACACTTAAGGGGATATTACTACCCTTATTATGCAAACATAGTGTGAGGACTAGGAAAGGGAGAGAGGGGTTGAAAGGAGGTGTCGGTGCACATTGGTTTTGAATTCCTGAATATAGTAATGGCTGTAAAAGACAGAGTGTGGTAAGGAATTCCACATTCGTGTAGTACGGTATATTGATGAGCATTCCTAGAAGCGCGAGTATTACGGTTGAACTGTTTAAGGGGAGGAATGCAGCTGGCTATTTCACGAGAGCATAAACCGTTAAAAATACTGTAAAAGAGGGTGAGACAGGAACTTTACGACGATGTTCGAGCAACGTAAATGATCCTACGATGGTATTATCACCAATCAATCTAAATGCTCTACGTTCAATACTGTCCAAGAGACTTAAGTAAGTTGCAGTAGCACTAGCCCAAATAAGGGAGTTTTACTCAAGCTTTGGACGTATATAAGTCTTGTAAATAACAGCTAGATCAGAGGGGGAGAAAAACTTCTTGCATCGCCTTAGAAAACCCAAACATCTTGCGGCATTTTTGGCGACATCGCGTATGTGATCGTTCCACAAAAGGTGGTTGGTGATACACATACCGAGAATATCGAGTCTCCTCGATGCAAGTGCCATCTATTGACAATGACAAGGGGGGTATAACTCGCTTTAACGATACAAGACAGCATTGGGTTTTCGAAGCATTGAATTCCACGCGGTTTTTTATTCCCCATTGTACAGTGATGTTTAGATCATAATTTAATGAACTTATCATATTTTGTCGTTGCAGTTCCACATTCGAAGGTGAGGGATGTGATTCTGGAAACGAATATGAAAAGCTAAGAGTAAATAATTAAACTTTGTGAAGTTTTTTCTTTTTCTACAAGGTGCTTGCAATAATCCAGGGTTGGATTTAGTAAAACTCCCAAATACCTGTATTCTTTCAAAATTTCTAAACGACTTACATTAAATATACAGGTGTTCCTAACTTCACTCCGATAGGAACGCGAAAAGACCATTACTTTCGTTTTGTCTGTGTTGATGACTAGACCCCACTTGACACAATAGTCCGTAAGACGATTTACCATCAATTGTAGGGTTTCTGCTGATTCGGATAAAAAAAGAAGGTCATTAGATTCGAACATCTCCTGAAATGTTGGAAGCTATATCATTAATAAAAAGAGCAAATAGTAAAGCACTGAGCGGACATCCTAGCTTTACTCCAGTAAATGATTTAAATTGGTTTGCTTACAGGCAACGGATTATTCGGATGAATTTTGTCGACACTCCAAGTTGGGAAAGTTTAAAAAATAGCGCATTTCGATTCACAAGATCAAATGCAGCTTTAAAGTCGACAAACAATATGTATACTTTTTTGTTTCGGGCTGAAATGCTTTTACTATTGATGTTTAAGTAAATATGTAGGCAACCGTCGCGTCGAATAGTTCTTTCTAAATCCTGCTTG
This sequence comes from Eupeodes corollae, assembly GCF_945859685.1. Lineage (NCBI taxonomy): Eukaryota > Metazoa > Arthropoda > Insecta > Diptera > Syrphidae > Eupeodes > Eupeodes corollae. Next base: position 134,435,916 of record NC_079148.1, on the reverse strand, counting down.
AACCTCTGTAAGAATGTTGTTTGCATCCACCCTATTTTCAAGCCTTTTAATGAGAACACCACAAAGTATCTTCCCAATGACTTTCATGAAGTATAAAGTGTATGCAGATGGTTATAAAAAGGAGGGGTTGCGTTTTTAAAATATTCGTAGGGTATTCTATCTTCATCATCTAAGTAGTGTTGGTATATTTCTTAATTTGGAGTTTTCCATTTTATTCTGGGCATCAAACTAAGGGATTTATGTATGTTGTGGTTCAAAGTAAGATTGCCATTCAACTACTAATGGCATATGATCAGAAAATTGTTTACTCAAAACTTCAAATTTGTATATCAGAGGGATCCAAACATTATTTACCATGCAGTAATCAACCGGGGTTGTTCAAATGGTAGACATGTGCATTCAACCTTGTCTATCAACTCCTATACTCTCACCTCCTCGTGGTAAACATCGGGTGCCTAGTACCTCAACTAGAGATTGGGTTCCAACACCAGTGGAAAGTTGTTGGGGGCAGTAAACGAGAGAGGTGGGGAGAGGTGTTTCCACTAAGGCACCTCTCGTTATTCAGACGGCAGCGGAGGAATTCCCGAGATGGAATCAACGGTGGCGTCTACAGTTCCAGTAAGGTTGAACTACTTAGTGAACACCTTATAGGGCTTCTTCGACTTATTCGGAGCCCAGGCCTATAAGGAGCGGTTTTATCCGGCTCCCCATCCTTGGAGTTATACTTAGGATCTGGCCCTCCAGGTTGGAGGTTGTGCGTCGGGGTGACTTCCTGGCCACGTAAAAGCTTTCATAGTTGCGAAGCACCAACAAGCCTCGGATACAGACGGATTTACTGTTGACAACCAACGCAAACGAATAAAGGACCACGAACTTCGGATATGCGTGTGGAATGTTACGTTCCTTAACAGACCACGTGCGGCCGATGAATTAGTGGAGGCCCTAGACCGCTATAAAGCAGATATTACCGCCATCCAGGAAATACGATGGGATAGACCGGGCAAAAAGAGAATGAAAAACTGCGATATTTACTATGGTGACTGCTACCATGAAAACCAACAGCGCTTATTTGGATGCGGCTTCGTCATTGGAGCCAGACTTGGGCAAGAAGTCTTGAGCTATAGGTGCATCAATGAGCACTTCATGACCATACCAAGGCAACATTAGCCTGATATGCGCGCACGCCCCCACAGAAGAGAAAGACGACAAGACCAAAGATATGTTCTTCGAGCTCCTAGACAAAACATATGAGCAGTGCCCTAGCTACGATATTAAAATAGTCCTGCACGATTTTAATGCCAAGCTAGGAAGGGAAGACGTCTTTGGTGGAATAATCGGGAAGAACAGCCTGCACGACAACACTTCCGACAATGGATTGAGGCTCATAGATTTTGCTGCGGGTCGAAACGTCATGGTAGCCAGTACGCGTTTTCCCACCCCAAAGGAACTTGGACTTCTCCAGATCAATCTACCGCCAACCAGATTGACCATATTGCGATCGACGCTAGACACGCTTCCAGCATTACGGATGTACGAACTTTCCGAGGAGCTGACATCGACTCGGACCACTACCTCGTTGTAGCCAAGGTAGCACTTCGGATTTCCAGACCCAAGGCAAAACAGGGAGGTGCTGGGAGAAAGTACAACGTCGAACGGATACAATCGCCAAATCCTTTTCCGACCGAGTTACAAGTAACCTCTCTCGAAGTTCTCTGCCGCCAACACAATGCATCGAAAACCAGTGGCAACATTGCCAAGATGCAATCAGAGAAGCCGCCTCTGATGTGCTGGGTTTTAAACAGCCACCAACAAGGAACCCCTGCTTTGATGAGGAATGTCGGCAGGCAAATGCAGCCAAACAACAGGCACGCAAAGCGGCGCTGCATAAAAGGACGAGAGCTGCTCGTGAGCTCTATGAGCAGAAGAGGCGAGAGGAACGCCGACTTCTCAGAAGGAAAAAGAGAGGGCATGAGAAGCGTGCGTTCGAAGATGTTGAGAGGTATAAAAGCAGGATCGAAGTTCGAAAGTTTTATGAACAGGTGAAACGAAATTCACAGATACATAAACCTAGAACCGAAGGCTGCAAAGACGAAAGTGGAAACATCATAGTGGAACCGCAGTCAATGCTGAGGATATGGAAGGATCACTTCTGCAGACTGTATAACGGCGACGAAGAACTGAATTCCGCTGTCAGGCAGGATGATCCATTCAATTTAGACGACGAAAGCCAACAATCCCGTCCTCCCGACTTAGACGAAGTAAAGATTGCCATATCTTAGCTGAAGTCTAATAAAGCCACTGAAACGGATGGGTTGAATGCCGAGCTCTTTAAAGCAGCTGGAGATAAGTTGGTTAGGAGCATGCACCAACTTATCTGTAAGATATGGTCGGAAGAAAGCATGCCCGATGAATGGAACCTCAGTATTGTTTGCCCGATCCTGAATAAAGTAGACCGTCTAAACTGCACCAATTATAGAGGAATCAGTCTACTTAACATCGCCTATAAAATCTTCTTTGTCGTAATATGTGAACGTCTAAAGCCCTTATCAGTGTGGTTTTACACCAGGAAAGTCCACAGTCGATCAAATACTCACATTACGGCAGATCCTGGAAAAAACCCAAGAACACCAAATAGACATCCACCATCTTTTCATCGATTTCAAGGCCGCATATGACAGCATCTACAGGGAAGAGCTGTATAGAGCCATGTCTAGTTTTGGCATCCCTGCCAAACTCGTCCGTTTGTGCAGGATGACCATGGAGAATCCACGCTGCTCCATAAAGGTTGGAAACAACTTAACAGAACCTTTCGATGTCAAAAAAGGTTTTAGACAAGGTGATGCGCTATCATGTGATTTTTTTAACATCGTGCTTGAAAGATTAGTGCAGAGCTCACACGTCAACAATAAAGTCACTATATTTCGAAAGTCTGTTAATGAGGGCAAAACAATGTACATGCTGTCGTCAAGAAAGGACATACAACAACGACGTCTTGGTCAAAACGTCACCATCCACAGACGTAACTTTGCGGTAGTCAAGGACTTCGTCTACCTAGGCTCCGCTGTAACCGCAGAAAACACCAGCGCTGAGATCAAACGCAGAATAACTCTTGCTAACCGCTGTTTCTTTGGACTAAGAAAGCAATTGAGTGGTAAAGTCCTCTCTCGAGGGACCAAAGTGTAGCAATATAAGACCCTTATCATCCCCGTCCTGCTATACGGTGCAGAAGCATGGACTTTGGCAAAAGCGGATGAAAGCACATTTCGAGAGAATAGTTCTTCGTGTGATCTACGGTCCCGTATGCATCGAAGGGGATTAAAGGAGAGGATGGTACGGTGAGCTGTACAGGCGCACGTAGAGCGCATGGAAACCAATGCTCCGGCCCGGAAAGTCTTCCAATCCACACCCATAGGACAGCGCAGTAGAGGAAGACCGCGGATCAGGTGGCGCGCACAAGTGGAAGGTGAAATCACCCAACTTGGAGCGCGAAACTGGAGACATCTAGCTAGGGACCGAGCTAGATGGAGAAGTTTGTTGGGTGAGGCCCTAGTTCACACAGGACTGTAGCGCCACCTTAAGTAAGTAAGTAAGAATCAAAATGTGTTCATAAAACAAGTGACCCTATTTTGAAATGTGCTCTTGTTGGAACCCTGCATATTAATTTACTATACAAATAAAACTCAAAATTTAACGATTTAATAATTCTCTGTATTTCACATAGATAATGATAAAAATTTGTTGAAAACTATTTTTATTTTATTTTTTTTTTCTAAAAGAACACAAAAACTTAAAGCCAAACAATCTGAAACAACAATAACAATGATAAATTAAATTAAAAATCCTATATATAGAGAGATTTACCGCATTTCTAAATATTAAATATACATTTTTAAAGATCAAAAGAAAAGGAAAAGAAAATAAGAATATATAACTAGTTTATTTACAATTTAATGTAACAAAATTTAAACTTTTTAAATTACTTTAAAACAAAAAAAAACAATACCTAAACGTAAATTTTCTAAAAGTTATCACAAAATTATACAAATTTACAATTTATAAGTAGATGATGATTTTTAAACTTTATTTCTAACAAATTAATCTTAAATTAACAATTTTTTGACAATTAAAAATAAGCACATGATTTGTATATATTTACTGGGATTTTGTTTTTATTTAGTTAATAATAATATATTTACAAAATGTAGATCAACTCTGCATGCAACGAACGTTTTTGTATTTTGAATTTGAATTAAAACTATTTATTTTTGTTTGTTTTATCGATTAATATCATAATTTTTCACCGATTGATCCGATTGTAGAGATTTTATATATTGCGTAGGTTAACGTATGCATTTTAGAGACATTTTATATAACCTCTTCAAGTTCGGACCGATAAAGCGACAAGCTCTCTTTTGTATATTATGTGTCAAAATGTAGAACGTATTCCTTTAGAGGACCTGGTAAATTAAGGCGGTTTATATTTTGTGCTAATTTCTTATTGAGCGCCTCGTATATCGCCACCCGACAAAGTTGTTTCAAACTCCTCGGTTTCCGATAGAGCTGCGTTATAAGAGAGATAAGTTGTTCGGTTTTTTTACTAGGTACTTGAGCTACATAGAAATTGTGCAACGATTTGAGGCAATTGTACAACGGTTCATGCTGCATTGTCAGAAAGAACAAATGAATTATGCGCGTGAATGTGAGTTCAGGATCATTCAGGATGAATTCCTTTTTTGTGATGAGAATTATATAATAGAAAAGTATAAATCTAGAATTTGTACGGAATGAATTGCGAAAGTGATCACCGAGGTGTTGGCGTGATGGTCCAGCAGTTGGTCCGACCGCGACCCCAACGCCATTGGCCGAACTCACAGGTACATCGTCGGGAGATGAATTTGCATGGCATAGGCCTTCTCCAAAATTAGCAATTTCATTGGAGAAAATTGTGCTACCTGGTGTCGATTTGCCACTTAGCACGATATTCGGATCGGCACCGTATTGAATAAGAGCGAGGGTTAGTTCATAGATGCACTGCATATCGGGACATGTTCGAACATTTTGCACCATATCCATGACTGCTTGTAAAATGTGTGGATACGTTTGATTGCAGTCCAGACCGTGTTGAAGCAAAAGCAGCAGGATGTTCTTAATGAAGTCAAAATTTGTTCGCTTTTGAACATCGCAATTGAGGGTAAAATTCTCGCTTACAGTAAAAACTAGCACATGTAGTGGGGTGAGATTTGAGCGATACGAACAGTTAGGATTTGCTCCGTGTTGCAGGAGGATTCGCAGACAATTTAAGTAACAGACCTGCAAATGTGTATAGTGTTTATTTTATTCCTTGTTTTTATTTGAATCGTTTCTTTCTATACCTTCATTGAGTGAGTAAAGTGGTGTAATTGATCTTTGTTAATAAGCGGCACCAAACAAACCATAATCGGTACAGAACCATCACGTCCTACTATATTTGGATCTCCTATCAGAATAAAAAAATACATTAAGTGAAATTTGAGTATAATTTATTAAAGAATATCTTACCATCTTCTTTAATTAACATACTGAGAAGCTCAAAGCAAACCTCCCAATCTCGCACATGACGGAATACACATGCCAGAGCACTGTTTCCAGCTTGATTGATGGAGCTTTTTGCACCATTTTGTAGTAAAAATCTAACCAAATGAAGAACATCCCATTTACTCCATTTGTCGTAACCATACCTTTTAAAAAATAATGTAATTTTATTGATTTCTTTTAGATATTATTTTATCAAAAGAACCTGGCTTCTTCAAGTGCATAACGAACAATAAGCGCATGCAGGGGTGTATTGCCTAATGAGTCGGGTTCGTTTATAAGCTCTTTGCAGCCACGTTCTAAAAGTATCCGTAGGGTACTCAGAGTGTCTTCAGCTGATTTTCGAGCAGCAAAAATAACTTCAAAGTTGAATGAAAAAATTAATAATGAGCCCATACTACAAATAAATTTAGCTTGAACCTTACCAACATGCAAAAGCGTCATTTGCTGTGTACACGTTCGCACAGTGGTAACAGCACCATGTTGAATCAAAAGTTCCAGAAATCTACCCTCATGTAATACTGCTTGATGAATCGGATAATATTCATCCTTTATTAAGTTGATTTCCTCTGTTCTTGTTATGACCAATTGCTGTACGCAATTCCAAGCTCCTCGTTCACAAGCTAAATGCAAAAGTGGTTTCTTCACTCGAAAAGGAATCTGGACAAACTAATTAATAAAGATAGAATTCAGAATATTTATTAAGCTCTCTTCCTTACCCATGGATCCTCCATTTTCTGTGAAAGTATGTTTAAAACATTTATCTGATCGCCATCGATCGCATAACAAATTGAATTTTGTAATTTTGTACTAAATCTCTCACAAACGCCAACTTCTTCCTGATTGCCCCGATATTTCCCACTTTCCTCGCAATTGTGCGAGTGTGTTCCGGGGAAGCACAACCTTGCATCGGTATCTATTCTTGCACCATGCTTCAATAATAGCTCCACACATTCTTCGTAGCCTTTTAGGCAAGCAATGTGCAAGGGAAGTGAACAAGGTGATCGATTGACATCTGGTCGATGGCGATGTAACAACCATTTTGTCAGATCAATATGGTTAAGCCCCACACTACGCTGCAGGATATTGTAGCCGCATTCATCATGGATAACCAAAATGTTCTCATTCTGAGTAGAAAAAAAAACAATGGTTTATTTGGTTAATGAAAACTCAAGTGAAAAGAATGAATATCATTTAAGAAAGGCAAGAACTTAATGCATAACTAGATACAATCTTTAAAAGTAAAAACGAAAAATTAAATATATTTAAAACTTTTAGAAGCTTCGTACGTACAGTTGTAAACACATAATTAAGCATTCATTGGAATTGATAAAGTTATTTTATTCCTTGCTATTAATAGTTTATATATTTTTAAACATACATAACTTAAAATTAAAACAATGTTTTTGTAAGGACAACGAACTTCGGATATGTACGTGGAATGTTAGGTCCCTTAACAGACCACAATTAGCGGAAGCCCTAAACTGCTGCAAGGCAGATATTACAGCCATCCAAGAAGTGCGATGGGATGGACCTGGCAAACGCAAACTAAAAGACTGCGATATCTACTACGGCGACTGCTACCAAGAACAAAGACAGCGTCTATTTGGGTGTGGATTTGTTGTTGGAACTAGGCTCAGGCAAAATGTCTTGAGTTTCAACAGTGTGAGCGAGCGCATCACAACAATCCGCATCAAGGCTAAATTCGCCAAAATAAGCCTAATATGCGCGCATGCCCCAACAGAGGAGAAAGATGAAGACACCAAAGACATATTCTTCGAGCTCTTGACATATGAGCAGTGCCCTGGCTATGACATTAAAATTGTCTTAGGAGATTTTATTGCCAAGTTGGGAAGAGAAGACATATTTGGTGACATAATCGGGAGATACAGCCTGCACGACACCACCTCCGACAACGGATTCAGGCTGGTCGATTTCGCTGCGGGACGAGACGTTCTGGTAGCTAGTACGCAGTTCACACATCTTAATATCAACAAGGGGACATGGAAATCTCCTGATTAATCGTTGTAGCCAAGGTAAGGCTACGGATATCCCGATCCAAGCCAAAACAAGGAAATACTGTGAGAAGATTCGACGTTAGACGGCTACAATCGCAAGAGATTGCCATGTCCTTTTCCGATCGGGCCTCTAATAACCTCTTAAGGAGTCCTATGCTTCCTGCATTAAGCATTTAAAACCAGTGGCAACATTGCCTTGCAGCCATCAGAGATGCCGCCTCTGAAGTGCTAGGTTTCACACGGCCACCACAGCGAAACCCCTGGTTTGACGACGAATGCCAGCAAGCGTACGCAGCAAAACAAGAGGCATACAAAACGGCGCTGCACAAGAGGACTAGAGCTGCTCACGAGCTCTACGAGCAGAAGAGGAGAGAGGAACACCGGCTTCTTAGACGAAAAAAAAGAGAGCATGAGAAGCGCGCGATCGAGGAGATAGAGGGATGTCACAACAGGAATGAGGTTCGTAAATTTTACCAAAAGGTGAAAAAAACCTCCCAAGGGTACCAGCCACGAACCGAAGCCTGTAAAGACGATCAGGAAAACATCGCAGTAGAACCGCAGTAGATGCTGAGAATATGGAAAGATCACTTCTCCAAATTATATAACGGCGATGACGAACCGAATTCCGCTGTAAGGGAGATAGAACCACTCAACCTCGGCGACGCAGATCAACAATTCCGCCTACCCGACCTTGACGAAGTGAAGATAGCTATATCCAAACTTCAGTCAAACAAAGCTGCTGGAGCTGACGGCATCGCTGCCGAACTATTCAAAGCAGCAGGCGATGACTTGGTACGGAGCATGCACCAACTCATCCGCAAAATATGGTCGGAAGAAAGTATGCCCGATGAGTGGAATCTCAGCATAGTGTGCCCGATACATAAGAAAGGAGACCCTCTAAACTGCGCCAACTACGGAGGCATCAGTCTCCTTAACATTGCGTATAAGATCCTCTCTGCCGTATTATGTGAACGTCTGAAGCCATTCGTCAACAACCTGATTGGTCCTTATCAGTGTGGCTTCAGACCAGGAAAGTCCACTATAGACCAAATATTCACACTACGGCAGATCTTGGAAAAAACCCAGGAGCTTGAAATCGATACCCACCATCTCTTTATTGATTTTAAAGCCGCGTACGACAGCATCCATAGGGAAGAGCTCTACAGCGCAATGTCTAGTTTTGGCATCCCTGTCATACTTATCCGTTTTTGCAGAATGACGATGGAGAATGCACGATTCTCTATCAATGTCGGAAAAGATCTTACCGATGCATTTCATGTCAAAAAAGGTTTTAGACAAGGCGATGCACTGTCATGCGACTTCTTTAACATCGTTCTGGAAAGAATTGTGCAAAAGTCAACCGTCAACACTAGAGGCACAATTTTCCAAAGGTCCATCCAATTACTAGGGTATGTAGATGATATTGACATAATTGGAAGATCAAAGCGTGATGTCAGTGGAGCGTTTTTGAGCATTGCGACGGAAGGGAAGAAGATGGGTTTAGTGGTCAATGAGGGCAAGACCAAGTATATGCTGTCATCAAAAAAGGACACTGAACGACGACGTCTTGGACAAAACGTCACCATGGACAGCTATAACTTTGAGGTAGTTAAGGACTTTGTCTACCTAGGCACCGCTATTAATGCAGACAACGACACCAGCGCTGAAATCAAACGAAGAATAACTCTTGCAAATCGCTGCTTCTTTGGACTTAGAAGGCAATTGAGAAGTAAAGTCCTTTTTCGAGCATGTAAAATCACCATCTATAAGACACTCATCATCCCGGTTCTCATTTATGGCGCTGAGGCCTGGACCCTGTCAAAGAAAGATGAGAGCGTCTTAGGATGCTTCGAGAGAAAAACTCTTCGGGTGATTTTTGGTCTCATACGCATAGATGGAGAATGGAGGAGAAGATATAACGCCGTAATGTACGGGCTGTACAGCGACACTGACCTAGTAAGCAGAATTAAAGTCTAACGGCTTAGATGGCTAGGTCATGTAGAGCGAATGGACATCAACGCTCCAGCCCGGAAGGTCTTCGAATCCAATCCCGAGGGACGGCGCAGTAGAGGAAGACCGCGACTCAGGTGGCGCACCCAGGTGGGAGAGGACCTCAACCAACTTGGCGTGCGAAACTGGAGGCAGCTAGCTAGGGACCGAGCTGGCTGGAGACGCTTGTTGGTTGAGGCCCAGGTCCGCCCCGGACTGTAGCGCCACCTTAAGTAAGTAAGTAAAATTTGGTTAGTTTTATTTATGATATAGTCAATGTGAGGAAGTAAAGAAAGCTTAGTATCAAGGATAACACCTAAATCTTCCTTTTGTGTTACACGATCCAATATAGTACTATCAATTTGATACTCGTACAAAATTTCCCAAATTAATATTAAGATATAAGGAGTTTATATCACACTAATCTGCCAATTTATTTGAGTCATATTTTAATAAAACACAATCATCACAACATTCGATACAACGATATAATTTAAGGTCGTCCGCAAAAAGAAGACACTGAGAATTTTGAAAAATGTTGGAAATATCGTTTACAAAAAGCAGGAACATTAAAAGGCCTAAGTGGCTACCCTGAAGGACATCAGATGGAACCAATATTTCATTAGACCTACGCTATTAGAAATATGATTTATTTGTATCAATTCAAACTAACTAAAAAACTCTATTAAATTAATCTCAATTTCAGAAGTAACTTCGAATGGAACTAACAAATTATCATCTGAGTCCAATAACCACTTAATATTTCCTAAATTAAAGTCACCAATACAAATACCATGTTGCGATTGATTTAAGTTTTCAAAAATAGATTTACAATTATGTAGAAATATATTATAACATTCACAAAAACTCCTTGAAGGAATTTAATTAATAATAATAAATAATTCAATATTTCCGTATAAATTAAAAGTAACAATCAATTGATCAATACCGTAATTTCTCGTAGTTGAAGATATTACATTTGAATTAAGCTGTACCTCTTTACATGACAAGGACGAACGAATGGCGATAAGAACACCCCCCCCCCCTCTGTCCTTCTCAGTAATTAATTATGATCTATGTTTTCTGAATACAGATAATCTGAGTTAAATATTTCGGATGTTACTTGATTTTCTGTTAACCAAGTTTCAGTAAAATTATATAATATCGTATGAACAAGATGAAAAAGTAAGATATAATGATTCTAGCTTAGTTTTAATACCTCCTACATTTTGATAATAAAACGAAAAAATACTTGGAGAAGCAGCAACGTTGAATTCTTTTAAAGATGTTTTCAAAGATGATTTTAAAGAGGATTTTGAATGTCCATGAATTGTATTTAGATCATAGATATTTACGTCATATTCACAGAAAGGCCCGTATCTACGTTTTTTGGATGGTTAATGAACTTTTTCACCTTAACGAACTTAGGCCATATAGAAGGGTCACTCATGAGTTTATTGTAACAATCAGAGGGTACATTCAGTTTAAAATTCACATGAGAAACTTCAGTTAGAGATAAACCTTTTTTAGTTAGTCTGAAACATTTAAAATAGTTTTTGGGAATGCTAGACTGAACAGATATATGATTTATTAAATCTTCTTCAGGTTTGGTACCGACTTTAAATGTCGAAATGTGTAACCAAACAGAAGATGTCAAAGTATTTAAATCACTAATTCCACTACCCAATAAACAGTCATTTCGATGCTGTTTCATTCTTACAACATGGCCAACCGAAATGGGGCAGAGATCTAAGGCCAATCGTTGTTTTAATACCGACAAAGAAAAAATTGATTTGTTTGTAATCCAAAATGTATGTAAATGACAAGTGAAAGCCCCAACAAAAATATATACTGCTATCTCCATTCGGGCTCTAATTTGTTTTGATTTTAAGAAAGTATCTATTATGTAGACAATTTTCGTATTCCCAGCAAGTTCGGTTTTATAAAGCTATTTTCGTTACAATTCCTTTAAAGCTTTATACTCTAAAAATCTGAGATTGAGTTTACTTTAACAAAGTTTTGGAATTTTTCATACATTTACAGATGATTTTTCGGTTAAGCAGTTAAGCTTTTATTTATTCCAATAAAAAATCTATAAAGACAATAATAAAAAGCAAACAGTGTATCAATTTCATATTCGTACCCTTTCAACAAAAAGTTTGAACGTTTCCTCATACAAAATGACTTCAAAAACAAAAGTAATAACAAAGTGCAAATTAAGTAAGTTCAGTGTTGATATATTTTATGGAATTTTAATAGTTTTACAATTCATTTTTCTTGAAAAATTTAAAGAAAAGAAAAAAATACAGGGGTGGAATCGGCTAAGGTGATTGTTGATAAATGACAATCAAAATGATAGAATTTGATCTACATAAGGTGATAGTCAAATTGATACCTAAAAAGCTATCACAAAAAAATGTGATAGTCGTTTTCAAACAAATTTGTTTATTCCGAATAGAGCTACCAGACGCTTACACAAACGACTGGAAAATTTTCTTAGTTCACTTTGTTTCTTTTAAAAAACACATTCCTGTGACCGACAAAGCTTACGACATTCGAAAAAAGTAAGAAAAGTAACAATTTTATTCAAAATCAGCCAATTTGAAACATTTATTTAGATATTTTATAAGAATCAATTTAAAATTTCACCAAGGCAACAACGAATTTTGACAATTTGAATCTGAAATTGTTCAATCGAATTGAATTGAGTTGAATCATCTTACGCAGACGGAATGAAAATGATAGTCAATTTGACTATCAAAAAATTGATAGTCAACAATCACCTTAGCCGATTCCACCCCAGTAATACTGGGTCAATTTCGTATTCGTAGTCTGTTCTAATCAGTCAACAAATTCGGCTTTAATATTTTGTGGCATAACCTTTAGAAGAAATAACAGCTTATAATCGTCTTGGCATTGACCTTACCAATTTTTCAGTTGCTTCTGAGGCTATTTGTGTCCATTCATAGAGAATTTTCTCCTTAAGGTCGTTTTTGTTCTTAATGGTGCACTTGCGGATTCTGCGGTCCAGTCCGTCACATGAATTCTCTATCGGATTAAAGTCTAATGATTGTGAAGGGTTTTCCAAAACCTTACTGCAGTTAAAGAGAAACCACATTCGGGTTGCATTCACCTTATGCTTTGAATCGTTATCCTAATAAAAAGTAAAGTTGTTTTCTAGACCCATTTGGGTACCACTTTCTTTTAAATTAGTTTTCAGGACATCTATGTAGATCTTATGATCCATAATTTCTTTAATTATGTGCAGTTTCACAACTCCAGCTGCTGAAAAACAGCCCCACACCATTACCGACTCATCACCATGTTTTGCGGAAGGTATTCAGTATTCGGCTTACGCCAAACCATTTGTCTGCCATCCGAGCCATGAATACTGAACTTTGACTCATCTGTGAAAATAACGGTATTCCAGAAGTGAAAGTCCTGGCTTGGTATTCTTTGGCGAATACAAGGCGTTTAAGTCTGTTGACATGGCAAATAAATGGTTTTTTTTCGCTATACTCTTTCGTTGAAACCAGGAGAACATTAAAAGTTTTAATAGAAGGGGTTCGAATATGAAATTGATACACTGTATCAAGTTTTAAAGTCAATTGAAACTCTTAAAAATTTGTCCACATGCATTTTGACCGTATGACCGATTAATATGTGTTAAGTTTTCTTACAAAGGTAACAGCAGTTTATGGTCGTTAAAGAAAAGAACTCAAATTTGATGCAGATGCCCAAAATCATGGACAATTTTGTTTGTTCGTTTCGTGGTGGCTTAATTATGACTACAACTGTATTTCTTAAGTTTTTCATTTCTATTATTATAGCTATGGGAATTTAGTTTTCCAAAATTTGTACTTACTTTTGGTATCTGCAGGAGCAAACTCTCGAGGGTATGAATTGAAATTTTCGGATTAGCTCGAAGAATCTCAAAGATTGTTTGAATTTTCTCCTCGGTGGCCTTTGAGACTTTATGCCCGTCCCGATGCGACAGCAGAGCACTTCCAGACCTAAACACTTGACTCACTGAGCCGCCCATCTTCAATCTTCAAATATTTCATAATCCCCCTCTCAAAATAAAAAAAAGGGGCTCTAAGATTTTGTTGGGAATTCTTTTTGTTGTGTCGTACCGTGCGTCACTACTCTCAAGTAGGAGACGCAATAACCTTGAGAGTTTTGTGCGTTCTATGGGATTGGGATAGTAGTTTTCTTCTGCACCATTTGTCCGATTAGTGATTTTACTTCATCAATTCTTTTTTTTAAACTCTACAAACCATCTTAAATTAGATTTTTCTCTAAAATATAAAAATGTATTTATAACAAAAATCAATATTCGTTCGTATCTGTGGTTTTGTTTACTATCAGCTGCAATTTTGTATATTTGCGAAAGTTGTTATTTGCGGTTGGAAAAAACTAAGGCGTTTGATTTATTTCATTTTTGTACGCTTTGAGAATTCATTTGAAGCTTTGAGTGGCATTTATTTGGTTTATAATTTTAAAAAAAATGTTATTTGTTGGGATTTCTTAACTTTTATGTTTTTTCTTTTGTATTTTTTTCTTATAATATCCTACATCACTACACTCTGTGCGTGACCACCTCGAAACTCGAATTTTTACGTCAATCGAAATGTCAGTGTTGTGTGGGAAAAAGTTGACAACAAAATAAGTTTGAGGAGATGTGTTGTAAGGATTTACGGGTTGCCATTTTGCATGTCCTACAGTAGTAGTTTTTTATATAAAATGTTCTTTTTACTAGAAGTGAAAAGTAGCACTTAAGCAGCATTCACATGTTTTTGAAGACATATTCCCACAAAAATTCTTAAAAAAAACGATAGCAATATAGTTTCTGATGTATACTTTTACTTTTCAATATCATATATTTATAAATTTAAGAAAACAAATATATTCGTCGCGAAAAAAATTGAAGTTGATACCAACTGTCAAACTTTATTCGCGTTCCACATTATCCACACTCCCAACGAATAAAATAATCGCACGAACTTAACCTAAAAAAATCATTATTGTTGTGGTTTCGGTTGTCAAAGTCAAACTTTATTAGCGACGAATTAAAATCTCTCATGTGAAAGAAATGTCAAAATCGACGAATATTCGTTCATTCGTTGGTCGTTGGTTGTGCTCATGTGAATAATGCTTTATACCTATTTTTCTTAAACCGTCAAAAAGGTTTTTTAAGAGCAATACACCCAAATTTTGTGTATGCTATTTAACTATTATATACTTTTTACCAAAAGGGTCGAATACCCTTTTAATAAGAAGTTTTCGTTCTGACATTATAAAAAGCGAAGTATTTTTTAAGAGATGACTGTGTGTTCTAGATAACTTCACAAATTCCATCTTTAAGGTCTTTAATTGATTGTGGAGCACCGGAGTACACCTAATCTTTGCATCACACACTCTTGGTATGCAATATTCAAAATAAAATTTCTTATTGGAAAACTTTAAGCCTTAAGAAATGGAGTAAAAGCAAAAAAATAAATAATGCTCGTATAAACTTCCGTATTTCAAACGACTTAAAAAATGTCTCTAAATCATCTGACAATTTTCAATCAATTTTAAAGTGGTCTAGGACTTTATTTAGAAAGCATTGTATTGTAATTTAAAAATACTAAGGGCCCCTTAAACAGATATGGTTCAAACAACTTTGGTAACTTTGCACCATTTTCAAATCTAACCGAAATCATTAACTTGATTGCGGAACTGTCTCCATTTACTTATAGGCTTTTCACACCAAACCCAAAATCCGGTTTTCGCCGAAAACCTACATCGAAAACTTAAGTTTTTCTATACATTTTTGGTAAACCACAAGTTTGCGTAAGCCAAAACTTTTATATAAAACCTCTCGTAAACTAGTTGCAATTCAAAGTTGAACTAAAGAAACAAATCTTTTGAAACATTCAGCGCTCAAATAAATGTAAACAAAACAACAAAATAGCTGATGGCTGCTGTCAAAACAAATATTTCATACAATTTCCTTACAAAATAAGAATTTTTTTTTGTTTATTTACAAAATATGGAAGAGAAAAAAAAACAAAAATGGAAACTTTGGGGAGCTGCGTGGCAACAGAAAAAATTGCGGGAAAATTTGCCAACGTCGATAATAAAAGCAGCACTGGCGGTTCTTTTATGATCCTCCAGAGTTTCACTATGGCTACTAGCATGACGACCCCAAGGAGGAGGAAGACTTGTTCATAGTTCGTAATGACGTTTCCAAGGGATGCGTCTTCGAACTCGTCGCCACAAATATGTACGACGCTTTCGCTTACTACCTGGTGAAAGACTTTCCGATAACTCCGTTCAATCACATGGATTTGGGAGATATGAGAAAGGTGATAAGTTCATTTGTGGAGGAGAATAAGTATTAAAGAAAATTTTTTGGTGGAGGCTAAGGCCAACAGAAGCAATAGTCATAAGCTCAGTATTTTGGATTGAATTTGTTGTGAAAGAAAAAGAAAATGTTTTAAATAAAATGAATCTTTATTGTAACAGTTTTGTTCGTTATTAATTCTATGATATATTTTCTAGACAATTAGCTTAGTGAATTGTTCGGACCGATTAAAGTGAACAAAGAGGATTGCTGCAGCCAAGCAAGCTTGTAGTTCTTGTTGGTTCATGTCGTGAGCCCATTCCACCAGTCCCCAGAACTTCAGTTGAAGCTTTTTTTTCTAGATGAACTTGTGTTACGTTAAATTCAATTTGAATTGTTTAGAATTCATTTTATTTTCACAAGTAATTTGAGAAGAACAAAACTTTTTACTCACAAATTTTGTCATCAATACAAAATTTGACAGCCGGTGTTAAACAAATTTAAATTTATAACGAAAACGTGTAAATGTTCGGTGTGAACGATTTTCGGGTTTTGGAAAACATTTTACCGGAAACCCGGTTTTGGGCATATGCATAGAATCGATGGAGCTTCATTGTGTTTATAGTTTAATTTGAGTGCACCATACTTGAAATGCAAATATACTTGAGAAGTCAATATTTTTTTAAGTAACCTCTAATATTTAGGCGACTTTTCATTTGAGTTCTCTTATTTTTTATTTTATTCAAAAACTACATACCTTAAACTTACTAAAATTTAACTAAAATTTATAAGGGGTTCTGAGAATCGTCAAGTATTTGAAGAGAGGCCATTACATCCACAAAAAGTCACTGTATGGTGCGCTCTTTGGTCCGAAGGTGTGATCGGACCTTACTTCTTCGAAAACGACGATGGAACAACTGTCATCATCAATTTAGAGCGTTATGGAAACATGATAAATGACTTTTTTGCCTGCTATTGAAAAATATGACTTGGAGAATATTTTTTTTCAACAAGACAATGCCCTATAATTCGATTGAATATGGCTTTATTGCAAGAGACATTTCCTGGCCGGGTAATTCTCGTCGTAGCGATATCAACTGTTCACCAACATTCCTCAAGTTATGGCTGAGATACCGCCCAATATGTGTCAAAAGGTGGTCTAAAACAACCTCAAGAGAATCGATGCTTGCAATTATTTGCGTGGGGGTCATTTAAATGATGAAGTTTTTCAAACATAATGTCATTGATCAACCTTTATTCTAAAAAAGGAATGTCATAAAAAAAAGAATTTTACATGTGTTCTATTTACGTTTACTATCATTTTAAATGAAAAAGTGATAATTTGAAAATTAATCAAAAATGGAAATAAGTATTGATTTAACTTTCCATTACCGCTATGATAGATACATATATGCAAAAAAAATAATAACTATAGCAATTTTAGAGCGAGGAAACATTTATTTCTATTTTAAATTTATTTTTAAAGTTTACTTTTTTACTACAAAACACGCAAAAATGGCTGATTTTGACATTTCTTCCCTGTTTTTTTGTATAGTGATGCCATATTTGATTTTTTGTTGGAAATTATTCTGATTTTAGTCCTCAAATGCAAAAACTACTTTACAAACTCGCATACGCTCTAAATCCTATAGTGATCACAAGCAGGGGGATTACATACCTAGCTGTTAGTACGCTATTTTAGGCTCAAACAATGAAATATAAAAAGAAGAAGGGTTAAGTCCGAAAAAGAAAATATTTTTTTCTATGATTTAAAAGGTACTTCCTCGCCTTAATATTTCAAACATGTTCTATTGAGACTCCTACCTATAAAAAAAATCAGAAGGAAATTAGTGCTGTGGCAATGGAAAGTTGGCCCTTTATCTATTCTTGTAAGTCCAAGGTCATGCAAAGCTTGCACACAATAGGGGAATTCACGATCGGTTGTAAATGGTGTTGCATCAGTGCATGTGCATATTTTTTGTGCGTACAAATGCTCTACACTAACAAAATATATGAATATGCTTTAGTATTGCAAATTTACTTCGCTGAAACCCTAAAGTATACAAATGCACAATTATGAGCAAACACTGTTTTGACAGCAATAAATCAGCTGATATTTAAGTAATCAACATGGCTGATCTAATTAAAATAAATAGAAAAAGAGAAAAACCGAATAAAAAGTGGTCCATTTCCGAAATTATGTATAAGAATAATTGACTTACCTTCATCAATAATTGTAGCAGCAGCTTCTTCTATAAACAAATCAATAATTTGTTTTTTTTTTTCAGTTTTAACCGGCATATTAAAACAAAAATAAACTTTTGAATTTCACATAAAAATAAAAATAACAATAATCAGCTGTTCTCACAACTGTCAAAAATCGTTGCAAGAACACCTTGCTTTTTTATTTGCTTTTCGGGCGTTCACTATGTTGTGCATATATTTACACTCAAATGCAATTGCCAGACTAAATTCACTAGATCGTGAATTCCTCTAATATAATAAATTAAAAGAAGAACTTTTAATTAAAACTCAAAGAGAATCAAAGAAAAGTATGTAGTTATAAATTAAAAATGTGTTTTTGTTAAAAAAGACATGTACTGTAATAAAGAAATAAAATAATGTTATGTAGTATTTGCTCTGTAATAAGAGGAAATATATTATCTATATATCCTCTAAATTTATATATATATATATATATATATATATATATATATATATATATATATATATATATATATTATATAATATATTTCCTCCGGTACATGACTGTTTACATCCGCCGGTTTCGATTTCTTCTGTGGTCTGTAGTGAGTAGCACAATAAATAAGAAATTTGGCATCACTTTATTGATTCCTGAATGCAGCCATTTTTATCAAAAGTCAAAACAATTTTTGACATTTTATAAATTTTACTGCAGGTGCAAAATCTGTGAGGTTTTGTTTTCTTTTGCCAATTGTGTAATAACACTTGTCTAAATTAAAACTCATTTTTTAAATATCTATGTATATTTAAAATTTCAAATGTATTCTCATAACCAATTGTAAAAGATTCATACAAAATGTCATCCAGTGAAAAACCCGAAACAGTTGAGAAATCAGCTCCCAGAGTTGCCGCTCCCGGTGATGGAGTTCGATCAATAAGAACCACCAATGTTTTCCGCGCTATAAACTTTGAATTATATGCTAAACCTGTGAGTAAAATTGTTTATAATCTTGTAAGAACAATTAATATTACTGTTTTAAATATAGAACATAGTTGTCATGGGAATAGGACTTACCTGTTTTACTGGTGTCCTCGGTTATATTGCCTACATGAGATATAAATATGAAGCAGCTGGATACTATGCGGCAGTTCAAGAGGATGGCAAAGAAGTCTTTAAAAAGAAGCAGTCTAAATGGGATACGTAGACAACATTTATTATAAAATGTTTTTATTAGTTTAAATTAAATATTTGTTTTGTTTTTTAAACCACATCTACAGACCTACTTTTTATTCAAAATGTCTTAATTTTCAGAATGCAAACATTTCTTTAATTGAATAATGATATCGTAGATACCATACCTTACATCCAAAATGTATATTCACTACTTCCGAACATAGAAACACTTAAAGCTTACCATTTGTTGTTTCTTGATAAAAACGGAAGCACGCATCGACCATCGACGTTTTACCTTTTGGGTCCTACGGGGCTTTGAAAATCGTACGATAGCTGCTAGCCCTATTTACTTTTAGACAATTAGGAACCACAAGCTGATTCTCAAAGTTGGAATATTAAGTTGGAAACACCAATAAAAAAAAGAAAACAACATTTTTTTTCTTTAACTTGAGGTTCAGTATAAAATTTATTTCCAAATCACTATTGGTTGCTTGCTAGGTACCAAAAAATGTTTCATATTCTTTTGCGGTTTCGATTACCACCAAACATGGTTTTACTTAAAAAAATAATAATGTGTACATAGTTCTGATGTAAAAGTAGTTGGTTATTCTTCTTTAGTTGCGCGCATACGTAATATAAAATTGGAAAGTTGCAAACAAAACATTATTATTTATTTTTTAACAAAAAGAACTAGATAATAAGTCGATCACGTTTCACTTTCGTTATTATATAAAAAAGTATGTAAAGTAAAAGAAATTTATAAAAAAAAACAGGACGACAATTTGGAACTAGAATTTTAGCTGTAAAAAAAAAAGAATATAAAGTAAAAATACATGGATTTGGAGAGCGTCCATCAATTGGAGAGCTTTAGGGCCTTTAGCTCTTCCAAAAATTTGGCCTCCATGGAAATTTTATTCAGCTGATTCAATTCCAAGACATTGCCCTGGTCCTGTCTCATTTTAAGCTTTTTAATATCGGCCAACTTCTTTGCCACATGACGAACTTTCTTTTCTTTTTCGCTGTTTATAACTCGTTTGTCGTTCTTAATCTTATTATCTTCGTTAGCTGCACCATTGTCGGCTCCAGTTCCTGCTCCTGCTTCAGATTCAGGATTTGGTTTTTGCTGTTGCTGCTGCTTCTGATTATTTGTTGAACGTTTTTTATTGGCATTGGCATTGGCATTAGGTGTGGCTACGGAAGTTGCACCGTTGTTGGCATCGTTTTCAGAGGTAATGGCAGTTGCTACGCCATTGACATTTTGACCATTGACAGATGGCTCTTTCTTCGTCTTTGGATTTGGTTTCTTTTGACGAGAATTTTGTGTTCCTTTTTTCTTTCCTTTAAATTAGAAAAAACAAAAAAACAATGTAAGTGAGTTGAAAGAAAATGCGTTTTATTGATGGTTATTATTTAATATTTCAAAATGTTCTGCGTTTATTATAATATGGCTTATAGCGATAGTTCCAACGTTTACCTGATGAATCTGGAAGTGTTGCTGATGGCTGTGGAATTAGCTTTTCCGGGTCCTTTCCTTCCTTCAACAAACGGAAATGGGGTGGTTGATAGGCTTGTTTACTTGCTTCAGGCTGACTAGGTTTTATTCCTTCGAACTTAACTTCAGAAACAGATTTCTCTTTGAAAACTCCATCGGCAAAACGTTGCCATTCAACGCCGAGAAGTTCTTGTCCTTTTGGCCATACTGTTTCATGCAATAGTGCTCCACAATAATGCCAAATTTTAAATCTAAAATATTTAGAAGAATTGCAAAAACAAAAATATATTAAACACATGTTAAGAAATAAAATTTGAAAGCTTACCCATTTCCAATGCGAAGTCTTGGGGCTGTGGTGGCCGTAACAAAAGTCTCTCCATCGGGATTCCATTCTAATAGGGTTGAGTCAGGTGCTTGCATATCGGTTATTTTTTTCTTCTTGGCAACGTCCCACATTTCGATGTATCCACGTAAATTTCCGAAACCAGCTAATATTAGAAGTATTTATGGGAGTTAAGAAAAATAATCAAAACAAATTTTGGAACAGAAATTTAAATAATATTAAAAAATATTTAATTTGAAAAAGGATATGATTTCCGAAGTCATTAAAATAAGCACAATTCCTGGGAGCTTCACCAAAATTGAAGATGACATCACATTTTAAATTGTAAAGTGATGCTTTCGAAGGCATATAACCATAAACAACAACAAACTCAGTTGCTTTTGGACTCCATTTAACTGCATGCACGGGACCTTCTTTGGCTGTAAAGAGAAGTTTTTAATGTTAAATAACTTTTTTAATTCTTTGCGTTTAAACTAAATAATTAAAGGGTGGTATGTTATGTTGTAACCCGAAACAGTGTGTTGTGGAAAATCTGGAATTGAAACCATTTCTATGTGAAGTAGGAACAATTCTCTTCACAGAATCTCTTAGTTTAATTTTTTTTTTAGTTGTAATGACTTTTTATTTCAAATAATTAATTTACAATGCCTTAGTTATCTTATTCTATTTGTTGTGACTCAAAGCCGTCTACCAGGGAATCTCTTATATGTACATGAACTTTAGATAGTTGTTGCGAAATATAACATTCCCTCGTTTTTTTTTTTGTAATTTGCTGACCCTCAAGTTGTTATTAGTACCCTTTATATTTTTATATTTAAACACAGTGCGAACATTAGGAAAATGGGGAAGGATTTAAGAACAGATACCGATGCGCATTGGTCTTAAAGTTCTGATCATCAAAATGAGAGGAAAAAACAGAGTTGGCCAAAGCATTCCACATTCTCGATGTGTGATTTAAGAAAGAATCTCTATACTTGACAGTACGCCCGAAATTGAGCTCACGGGTAAACTGATGAGCATTCCTGAAAGTGCGAGTATTACGGTTGAATCTTTAAGGGGTGGAATGCAACTGGCTAATTCAAGAGAACATTAGACAATGCTGTCAAGATCAGAATTAAATGAGCTTATCATACGCTGCCGTTTAAGTTTCACATACGAAGGTACGTGAGTATGAAAAGCTGAGGGTACTGTCGTCGGCGAAACAGTTTAATGGGTTAGAAGTGGCAGACATAAGATCATTTATGAATATAAGGAAGAGAGTCGGAGACAAAACGGAGCCCTGGGGGACACCAGTATTTATTTTATGAATTTAAGACTTGAAACCATCCAATACAACTTGTATTGAACGGTTAGAAAGGTAATTTCTAAACCAACGAAGAAGAGGTTCATCAATACCAAAAGCACGCATTTTCGATAAGAAAGCTTGATGCCAAAGTCTATCAAATACTTTTGAAATATCATGTGCAATAATCTTACTTTCTCCAAAACGATGTAAAGATTTGTTTCACTGTTCGGTGAGATAAACCATGAGATCATTAAGAAGCTTCCGTTCTTCAAGATATTTCTTGAGCTGATAATTAATCAGCGTTTCCATGACCTTGAAAAGAAGGGACGTGAGTGCTATTGGACAATGGTTAGAGGGAGAGGAGGATTCACCTTTTCTAGGGACAGGCTGGACAAATGGTATTTTCAATCCGCTCGGAAAGAGACGTGTAGAGTAGGAAAGATGTAAAAGTTTACGCAGTGGTTTTGCCAGCGTTGAAAAACACCTCTTCAGAACAATTGATTCAGTACTCTTGCAACTGCACGAGTGTGAAAGAAGATTGGTCCCATTGAATCATTTACGCTCTCAAGAACAGATGAACTCATGACACTATCCGGTAGCTTCGAATTAACAGCAAACTGTGCTGCAAGGAAATTGGCTTTATCAATCGAGCTTACATAGGAAATGTCATTGTGGACAAGCGTTGGAACCGAGGATGACGTGGTGTTTCGTACGTTTTTTACAAATGACCACAAGTTTTTACTGAAGTTCCTGAAGAATTCATTGAGACCGTCCCAGTTAGCTTTCTCATATTGCCAAACGGTTAGGCATAGGAGTTTTTTTTAATTGGGTTTTTTAGACATGAGAATTTTGCAGATACGATACAATGGTCTGATGTGCCTAAAGGGGGTAATACACTGATTGTGTATTTATTAGGGTCAGAGGTAAGAAACAAGTGTAGGGTGTTGGCGGATTGACCTGCAACGTCAGGGATTCGAGTTGGCTCATAGACAAGCTGAGTTAATTGATTTACCTCAGCAAAGATTTCAACATTCCTTCCTTCCGGTGTTGACTTGCCAGAATAACGAAGCCAAGAAGAATTGTGTACATTGAAATCGCCGGCAATGACGATTTCAGTGTAAGGATAATGGGCAACAATTCTTTTAATGGAGTCGGACAGCGCATCAAATTAATTAAAAGTTTAATTTCTGTCCAGATTTGGACTTCGATATAAAAAACATACGTGGATAATGTGCTTATTTACCGTGCATTTTAACCACATGAAGTTAAAGTTTGTGTTAGAGCACAAACCATATTGTGGCTGAAGTTGGCAAGCAACATCATTTCTTATATACACGGCTAATCCATGATGAGGAAAAAATAATGGCACTAAGTTATACCCATTTAGATTGAATTGAGTTTCACTCAATGCTAAAACAGCTGGCCTGTTTGATGCAGTATGGACATATGTATGTGGCATAGCAGTTCTTTCTTAAACCACGAATATTGCTAAAATCCACCATGAATTCATCCAACATTTGTATGTACAAAAACCCTTGTGAATTACTCTTTAACAAACTTTGTTTGAATTAAAAAGAATGATAATCTTGCTTGAGCGATTTCTTCACCTCTTGAAGATGTTTGTATTAATCTTCAGATGTTTTAGGTTGAGTCTCATATAACTCTGTAATATTGTTAATTAAATTGGATTGAAAGGCATTATTCGTTGCGGCAATGATTTCCAATCGTCAGAAAAATTCAATTTATAATTAATGGAGCCTTCATCGTCGTACTTTAAAGCGTGGATCTGGTTCACTGTTGGATCTCCACTTTTTTCCCTGGTCTTATTGAAGATATAAATTTAAGTGAATAATACTTTTTTAAATATTCAAAATTAAAATAATTCTCATTGTAAGGAAAGGGGTGGACACGAGCTTTTTCACAGGTGTCAACATAATCTGCTTAGAACTTTATGTTTCGGTTAAGCAGTTTTTTCAATTGCTGAGTGCATTGAATCCCCTTCCATCTGGGTGTGTCCTTCCACAAGTATTTTTTGAAATACTTTTATTTGGTGTAAGGCTGTTAGATTGAGAAGTGCATTTGCTAAGATGACATTTCTCGTCTTTTTTTGGACGAAAAAGACTTGAATTCATATCATAAAAGACTTCATTAGAAGCTGTAATAGACAGAGATTTCTTGTCATGTGCTGCACACCAAATTTTGAAATATTCATCATACAGCTGTGTTTTTGTCTGCAACATAGATTCGAAGTACAATTTTGTTGAACTCTATCTAGAATAGTAAGATTCCATTTTTGGTAGGGCTAGTAGAAAATATTTAAGGCAGTCCTTTTGAAGATTAAATTTTGTTTGGCGTTTATTTGAACAGGGATTTACTGTTGGTAAAGATAAATCTGAAAAATCAATTGATGTACTTTTAGTTTCCAAACTTTTTTTCTTGCAGATAGTTACAACCCACTCACCATTACTTAAAGTATTCAAGTACATAACCTTGCAAACGCGTTTCGTTTTAATTTTGTATTTAAGAAAATAATAAATTGAACTATTTCGTTTCATTGATTGTTGGACCCGCCGTCTTATAGTTTCTTCAATTTTAGTTGTGCATTCAACGTAAACCTTTTTTTCATTCCAAGATTTCGTCCAAAACTCAATAAAAATGTTGTTTCTTTCCTCATAATTAAACTTAATACTAAATAGTCCGGTCAAATTGGAATTGTCTAAGTTTTGGAGAGGCTTTTTTTGCATTCAAAGAAAATGTGCATACATCTTGCCTTGCACCCATCCCAAATACTATAGTTAGACAAAGCATGGAGTTGCAAGGAGGTACCATGTCCTCCATACATACTTAATTGTTTTTATGACATAATTCTGGGTCTTAGAATTGTATAGCTTTATGCAAAAGATCTTACATAAACACTAAAAAAAGCAAATATACGCCTTGGTGTACAATATTAATACCGTTTATTTATACACAGCTAAGTGTGAATTTTTGAAACCTCAGATGTCTTATTTGACCGGGATTAAAGCCTAAATTAAAGTATTCGGGTACATACATTATCTAAGACTTGATATTGAACTTCACGAATTTATTACTTAAGTATTTTGCAAAAAAGAAAAATCGACCTTAAAATGTAAATGATAAAATAAATCATCAAATAGTACACAAACATTTCAATTTTTAACCTCATTTTCAGTTCCTACTCTAGCCTAGCCAACATCAGCTATCCTAATAACAAAAATTATTCTATTTGTTTTCATATCCCATAGTTTATCGTCAATTTAATAGTCAACGTGGTAGTTGAAGTGTTAAATAAGAAAAACTTGTAAATTCTTGTTGGATAGGAATTGCATAAGAAAGAAAACCTTGTATATCCACTTACTCACATAAAACTTCTTTATTTACTCTAAGAATAATCTTAATTATCAGAAATTTTAATGATTTCAAATATTTTTTTCAATTAAAGCATCCAAATTCAAATAGAAACTTTTGTCCACAAATAAAATACAATTTTATTAACACACTTCTTTCTCACGACACGTTTTCTGCTTAAACTGTGGATTTACGTGGTTTTTCCATTGTAAAATGGGAACGTAGATAAACGTTTTCTCTTTTATGTTTTCTGCATTTACAACAACAATAATGACCTTTTTTTAAATCCAGACATAGATTTCAATGCCTACTTGATATATTTTCAGAAATCCCAGTTTTGGAAAAAAGTGAATTTACGAGGCTTTTCTGATATCATTCTTTGGAGAGATGAATGAATCTAGAATACAAAACGAAAGACGAACTTGTCCATTTTAAATTTTTGCCACATCGACCAGATCAATTCTAAATTTGTGTCCATTTTAAAAACATCGAATATCAGTGTTTGAAAACTTGTCTTAGAAGAGGATGAAGCAATAAGTATCTTAAATAGAGAAATGTGATGGGATGTATTAAATAATTATACAGTTGTAGCATTTCATTACAGAAAGCGAATAGTAGAAAGGGATTTTTAAAATTCAAAAACCAATAGTTTACATTTCTTCATTTCTTTTGCCATATGGCAAACCTAATAAGACTTAAATCAAGATTCAATCGTATAGAAAAAAATAAAAACAATAATAATAAATAAACATTATCTAACTATACATCTTGGAACATGATTTGAGAACCTGAAGTTATACCAACTCACTTATTGTATACTATATGCGAGTAAAAACTTTATGAACCTTATTGGACTTAAGGCCTATGAACATTTAAAAAACCGCTTCTATTTGTTTAGTTATTGTTGAATATTTGAATTTGGTTTCTCGTAAATACTAAAAAAAATGACCATCTAGAGATATTTTCGATTTTAAAAATTGTGCGTAAAATACCTAACCAACAATTTTTTTTTTGCTGATTATGTTAAAAAAAAAGTTAAAGCAAAAAAATTAAATGGTGTTAATATTTCTCATTTTTGACTCCACATTTTGTATGGAAAAATTGCTCATGAAAAACTTACATAAAGGAACGGAACAGGTGTCTCCCTTAGTTGACATAAAGTGTACGGCTTGATTACCATAGTAAGAAGCACCACTTTTATCAACTTCAGTGCTAGTCAACAAAAGAACCCCGGTACCACGTTTATTCCATAGCATTTCAACTCGATCTGCCTGTTTAAAGAAAGAACATTTTAAAATAAGCAAACATGAAAAAAAAACAAACAAATTGTGGTAACGGTGAGTCAGATTCTCATCTAAAGTGTACATACCTGAAAGAAGCTCTTACACGCAATCGTTTGGGCCTGCTGCAAAGCTGGATATTTGTACAACTTGCACATGGAAGGGGCACCTTTTGCGCCTGGTGTATAAAAGGCTAGATATGGTGGACTATTGCCTGGCCCCACCGAAAGTATACCATTTCGACCGCCACCTATTTTTTTAGAGGTAGCTGTAAAACCTGCGCCTTCACCACCCAGATCATAAAACAGTGCTTCTCCACCCACAACAAGGGCAAAAAGCGATTCATTCGATGACCATGATGGCTCCCAGTCAGTTTGCTTTTTCTGAACTACCGCGTATACTTCGTTGCCAGTTTCTACTTCGTATACGTATAGATTGGGTGCACCTTCTGGCTTATCCTTGGTAATGGCAAAGCTTTCCCACGTCGATAGGTAATTGCCACGTGGTGAGAATTTAAGATAAAATGCTTTGGGTCTTGGCAAGGAGCATTTAGTTTGCCAATCACAAGTGCTGAGGATCTTAACCTCGACACCATTCGAAAAGGCAAAGTACCGACCGTCTGGGCTGAATGTAGTTGACCGAGAATTTTTCGTCTCCTCTCGTGGAAGATTTGCTTTTGGTTCGAAGGGCTTCTTAAGACCCGACGAAGCCCAAAGTTCAATTCCAGCGCTAGAGCGAACTGTAATGAAGAAAATTGTATTAAAAATTATTATTTTATTACTTTTGGAATGTCTTTGCAAGAGAAAGTTTATTGGTTTATCGGTTTATTCATCTTTTCTTTCTTTCTGCTCGTTCTTATTCGTTTTTTGCAACTAACAAACTCAGGATGTTTTCTGACAACGCACTTTGAGATGATTCAAAGTTGTGTTATAAATAAATTGTAGGGTTTTTTGATTTTATGGAATTAAAGTGAAGAGGTTTAAGAGCTTTTTGTAGGGGTTTTTAAATATTTATTTTAAGAAAATTAGAAAATATGTAAAATAATTTATTTACTTGCAAGGGCAGGAGAAACACCTTCCACAGCCATTGTGTCAAAATTCTAACCTAAAAACAAAAAAAATCCAGTTGTAACAAAATTGACATAATTCCGAAAATGAAAAATTCCGAAATTGTGACATTTATTGTGTTCGTTGCTGATTCGCATCAGATGGCGCTAAGAAAGTTTAGTTGTTTTGTCTACATAAGACGTGTTCAACTGAGTGCTTTTTCAAAAGCCTATTTAATTAGAGTACTTTGGTACTTTTGTAAAAAAAATTACTTTTGCAGGAGGTTGAAAAGTTTTTTACCATTGGTATACAAAATATGGACTGCTAAACGATTCTTATTCCCATACAAAAGTAATCATACAAATCATTCCAACATTTTAGCTATGCTTGTCCTCTTGTAGTTTCAGTGGAAAAAAATAAAACTAGCTTCTAAAAGCCACCTATTGTTTCTTGAATTCAACAAAATTACTTTTAAAAGTTTCTTCATATGTCCACTAAAGCAGTACTCACATGAGCGCGACCAACGAACGACGAACGAATTAAAATGTAAGTTTAAATTAAAAATTAAATTGGTTGGCACAACAGTCCGTTGTTAACCATGTTAACCATCATGCCATGGGTGCTACAAAAAATGTAAGTTTATATATGTTTAAAGACATATCTCCACACAAATTCTTAACAAAACGATAGCAATATAGTTTCTATTTGATCAATGATGCATACTTTTACTTTTCAATATCATATATTAATAAAACTCTCATGTGAAAGAAATGTCAAAATCGACGAATATTCGTTCATTCGTTGGTAGTGCTCATGTGAGTAGTGCTTAAGCCTAAGTAATTTCTAGTAGACATAAGGAACAGATGACACCAACGCAAAGTTGGCTATTAGCAGTTCATGTGCGAATTTAGGTAAGCACATGTAACTTTTAGTTTCGAAACTGTTTGGTTTCTAAACTGAGCACTATTGACTTATATGAGAGACCGCACACATGCAGAAACCATTCTGTTGCCCATTCGAGCAACTTTTTAGTTTGTGTTTTGACACAAACAAGATTTCTTAGTTTGTGTCAAAAGAAATTATTGGTAACTGCGCGGACATTCAACTAAATTGTTGAATAATTTTCTGTAAGTGCAAGAGAGAGAAAATTTTAGTCAAAGTGAATAAATGTTTAATGTGTATTGGTTTATTTCGTTGATTACTTTCGGAATTGCTTATGTGCGCAATGTTTGCACAAATAACGATCGAACTATTTAGTTTCGAAAAAGTTGCATGTAGGCACCTAGCCTAAGATTTTACACTTTTGCATTTTTACAATGAAACAAGACCCCTATTATGTCACATTTTTGACAGTTCTTCATAAAATAAACTGAATAATTAACATTTATGAAGGTGGAAGGCTCAACGTTCCATTACTGCAGCACGAATTTCGACTCGCGTTTTTTTATTTGATAGATATGTACAAATAAATAATAACTATATCAATCCTAGAACGAGGAAACATTTATTTCTATTTTTAATTAATTTTTGAAGTTCACTTTTTTACATACAAAACACGCAAAAATGGCTGATTTTGCTTTTTTTGTTGGCAAATTCTTTGATTTTAGTGCTCAAATTCAAAAAGTGCTTTGCATATACATAAAAAAGGTTGTTTTAGGTTTAAAAATGCAGTATAAAAAAAGTAGGGTTAAGTCCGAAAAAGAAAATGTTTTTTTCTATGTCTTAAAGTTGTTTCCTCGCCTTAATATTTAAAACATGTTCTATTGAGACCTCTACCTAACTGTAAAAAAAACAGAAGGAAATTCGTGCTGCGATAATGTAAATTCAGCCCGGGGGGAATGTCGTTAATTTGTATTTCCGCAGTTTATTGTATTAAACTTTTTAATACACATAACTGAAAAATGCACTTTCATTCAAAGTCTAGCCGCTGCTTTTTTAATACTACTCAACGAACGCACCTCTCTGGGCTTACATCTAATTTGATTTTCTAAACTCAAATCTAGGTGGCTTATTTATTACGCGCGAAATGTCAAGCATTTCGAACTATTTCAAAAACGGACAACAAAAAGAAAACATCAAAAAACATTCTGGATAAATAAGAAATCGGTTTCGTTTTGTGTCAATTTGTTTTAATTTAAAAAAAAATAACTGTTTTAAATGTGTTGATTTTATTTTCTATTGCTATATTCAAGTTATCCAAAAGAAATGCTCAAAGTAAGTACAAACTATGATCCTTAAAGTAAATTCCTATACGCAAAAAATGACCTACCCTTCCTTCTCAAAAGCTGGGAATACTCAATGTTGAAGGAACAAAATACACTCTAAAAATTGGTCAGGAATATTTAATAGGACGTAAATCAAATGAATTATCCCATGACATTGAAATTGATGATCAGGTAAGAACATTTTCCTAAAGCTCATAGTTGAAAGATTTAAACTATTTTTGGTTTCCTTGGCAGTCTGTGGACATCAAGCATTCGGTTATAGATTTAACACAAAGTGCATCACCTCAACTATTCGATTTTTGTTCAAAACATGGAACGTTTGTTGACGATGTGAAAATTCCAAGATTCAAAAGTTTTCCCTTGGCGAAAACTTTAAAGATTCGATTTGGAAATGTCAATGCGAGCCTGCAGCTGTGGTTCGAGGTAAGTTTAAAGCTTAAATAGGTATCTAATCTATTAGTTTACGACAGGCTGTTAGATTTAAGATGCATCTCGTCTAAGTTCTTAAAGTTCCTAACCACCATTGTCCGATTGAAAAGAGTTTTTTTTTATGAGAGAAAAATGCCATTGTCACGGTATACAACTTTTGCAAATATTTTTATTTCAGGGTGACCGTGACAGTGGCTATCTGGAAGAACGATTGAATTCTCCAATTGCAGACACATCGGAAATTATTTGCAACTCTCCCGAGCATATTTCTTCTTCGGGAAGTCGCTTGAAAAACTCCCTCAAGAACTCTCTAACATCAACCCCAAACCAATCAGCTGCTTCCAGTTTGACGAGTGCGTCAAAGCCTGCCTCTAGCTTCCTGATTCCAACCTGCTTACCACGAACTTCGCTAGGCAGCAACACAAGCGCTCGAAGCAATGATAGTTTTTATATTCCAGAAACTCAACATGCGCCCGAAACCGGCAACAACAGTAGAACAAACAATTCTACTAACATTTCACTGTACAGCAACAGATCCAAGAAAAATAGCACCGCTGGTGATGATGATTTCTTTATTCCTGAGACTCAGGAAGTTGTTAGTTCTGCTATTTCCCTGCCTAACCATGCGAGAGTAGCATTTCCCAGTGATGATGTAAACGAAACACTATCACAGGACGATAGAATGCCATCGAGTCAATTTCGCATTTGTACACAAGATTTCAATGGAAGCGATGAAGAGCTCAGCAATCAATCCAGTGATTTACTAGCAAATATTCCGCTTTCGATAGTTATTCCTACTGTAAAACATGACACTGTTCTGATCGATGACTTTGCAATTAACGATGAAGAAGATATTGAGAATGAAATGTCCGCCTTGCAGTGGTCCAAAAAGACAGCGGAGGAAAACAATGCAGATGGATCTGTAACACCTGATGGATTGTTTGATGTTGTTGGTTCGGTGACTACGGATTTCATTCAAGTCAAGAGAAAAAGAGCAGAAATAGCTCTCTCACAAAGCAGTACACCAGATATCTTTGCGATTCCCGAGGAACCTGAAATTGTGGCAACAACAACAAACAAGCAAGAGAGTAACAAAGACGAAAATCTCAAAGATCCCATAATAATACCAATATCAACAACCAATGACACTGAAAAATTGGATCAGGTCACAAAAGAGAATGACGAAAATGAAATCGATGAATATCCACCAACTCAGTCGTTTTTCAAACCGCATTCTGTTAACACCTCCTTCACAAGGTCCTCTTTGCTGCCGCCACCACCATCTGCAGAAGCGGATAAGATTGCAAAAGAAAATGATCTTCCAAAGGAAATCGACGAATATACACCAACTCAGGCGTTTTTCAAACCGCAATCTGTTAACAACTCCTTCACAACGCCCTCTTTGCCCCCGCCCCTACCAAAAGAAAACGAGCTTCAAGATGAACCTGATGAATATCCACCGACTCAAGCGTTTTTCAAACCAATTACTGCTAACACAACCATCACAAGAACCTCTTTGCCGTCACGGACTTCAACCGAAGATGACTTGGATTCGTTGCCTGATACGCAAGCTTTTGCACCTCCAACTGTCAAATCCATACCGGCTGTGCCTGATAGTCTCCCAAAACATCAAATACCACAAAATCCCAATAACAGTAAGGCAAACTTTTCAAATCATGTGTTTGCTTTGCCCCAAGCTTCACCAAAACCTCGCCCATCACCAAAACCCCAAGCATCACCAATACCTCAAGCATCACCCAAGCCGAACGTGACACCAAACATTCCAACACCACAAAAATCACCCTCTTCTACGGTGCAAATCTGTGAGGACGATCTTCCACCCACTCAGGTCTTTCTCAAGGATGACCATGCTCCACTGCCAATTGCAACCAACGTCTTTTCCTCGACTCTGGTTGATTGTGATATGCCATTTTCTGAGCATAGTTTCAGAACAAAATTCAATAAACTCCTCGATTCCGACGATGATGAAATGGACGAGGTGATCGCTCCAGAATTGGTTAAACAGATGCGTGAATGTCAAAGTAAAATTGCACATCCAGAATTAGTTCCTGAGGAACCTTCGACTCCGGAAAATAACTCAACTAATTCCACAAAACAACAAGAAGAAAAAGAATTAGATACAAATTCTGAAATGACTCCTAAAAATAATAACTTCCGAGTTCCAGTGGCAGCACCGAAAACCAACTATTCCAAAAATCCCGCTGTAAGTATTGATGACTTTTTGCTTACACCTGACTTCTTGCGCAAGGAATTTTCAAAAAATTCACAACTACAAAAGGAAGCCGAAGTAAAATGGCGGAATATGGTTTTGGAAAAACGTAACAAAGAACTTTTTGGGGATGAGAACGGTCAAACGATTGACGAGGCTTCTGATTCCGATGATAGTGAGGATTCATTTAGTGACTTGTTGCCAAAAAGGAGAGAAACCAGATCTAAATCTGTGAGCAAACCTGCAAAGGAAAAGCCGGTGGTTGAGGAAGAAGTGGTTTGTGCGAGAGTAACTCGACGTAAATCGACATACGTCACGATGAATGCAAAAGAAGAAGCCGACAAAAAAGAATCTAAGAGAAGAGCTCGACGAACAATTAATAAAATTCCAGATGTTGAAGAAAAACGAAAACGCTCAGACAATGAAAAATTGAGCAAAAATGAAAAGGTCTCCTCTAAACAGGAAAAGTCCAAAAAGAAAGATAAAGAAAGTGAAACTGAAAAGAACAAAAACATCGAAAGCAGTTACAACACAAAGAAAAGTTCTAAAAGTACGAAAGATGCTAAGCTTTCGATCGATCCGATTCTCGTTGAAAATTCAAATCTTTTAAAGAATTCCTCCATCGTAAAGCCGGACTTGGCAAAAGACTCTAGTGTCGTCAAAGAAAATTCAAGTCTTTCCAAGAATTCAAGTCTTACAAAAGATTCAAGTCTTGCGAGGAATTCCTCTAGCGTGAAGCCGGACCTGGCAAAGAACTCGAGTATTGCCAGAGAGAATTCTAGTCTCTCCAAGAATTCCAGTCTTGACAAATATTCTTTCTCCGCGAAGCCTCAACTGTCAAAAGACTCAAGTTTCGTCAAAGAAAATTCAAGTCTTTCCAGAAATTCAAGTCTTTCCAGAAATTCAAGTCTTGTCAAGGATTCCGCTATAGTGACTCCCCAACAGATAAAAGAGTCGAGGGTCGTCATAGAAAAATCTTGTCTTTCAAGGACTTCCAGTCTTGTTAAGGATTCTTCTAGTTTAAAGTCCGATTTGCCAAAAGCATCGAGTTCAAATAGAAAAACAAGTTCTGGTGAAATTAAAAAAACCCGTTCAACCTCCAAAGAATCTCTCTCATCTCGTACATCCTCCATTAACTCATCGAAAGACCCCAAAGAACTTATAGGTGAAAATTCAAAAGAAACGGTTAGTGGAAGAACAAGAACACGCCGAAAAGTTCAAGAGTCAAAGCCAGAAAAATCAGAAGAACCAGAAGACAAATCAACCAGATCGAGGGCTACCAAAAGAAATGCTGAAGCTTCTAAATCCTCAAGTAAAGCTTCGAAAATCAATAAATTAGAGGCTCTTGATGTTGTTAGCAAACCGAATAGTGACAAACCAACACCGCGAAAAAGCCGACTCAGAAGTGCTTCCCAAACAAAAGTTAACGACAAGAAAGTCACCTTGAATAAAAATCTGGAGAAAATCAAAGAAGATGATAAAAAAGATGGTAGTCCTTGGATACATTTTAAAAAGTTGAGAATTATTATATTTTTATTTATTTCCAGAACCAGCCAAAAATGCATCACTTATCACAAATAAAAAATGCGAAGAACTTATCGATTTAACAGATTCCGATGCCGAGGGAATGTCTGCTTTTAAGAAAAAAAATACCGAAAAGAGGAAATCCCAGCAGGATTACTTGCCATATAGCATCTCTCAGAGCTCAGCCGAAAGTAATGATTCAGATAGAACACTTCGTCGAAAGAGGAAGCTAAGAATTGCCATGACATCTTGTTCGCCAGCAACTAGAGATGCCGTAGTTCAATATACAGGACGTAATAATATTTTTGTTTCTAACGAGTTGTTTTTTTTTTATACTAAGATATATATTGTAATTTTTATTTGAAGGAATTTGGGAGTACACTGAAGACCCCAAAGATTGTGATGTATTAATTTTAGAGGCAGGCAACCGGACATATAAACTTCTAGTTGCCATAGCTCGGGGTGTACCCGTTGTCAAAGTTGATTGGTTCAAAGAAGTCATCCTGATGAAATCCACAGAAGTATCATTCGACAAATACATATTCGATGATGAAAAGTTTCAAAAGCGTCATACATTTTCGATGCGCAATTCTCTTCAAATGGCTAAAAATTCATCGTTGTTTGGGGGCATGAATTTTATGATGACACCAAATATAACACCGAAACCAGATGAAATGAAAGGTAGGGCTTAATTTATACAAAAACAAAAGATTTATTAAAAATCAATCTGCTTTTTCTAGATATAATAGTTTGTGCTGGAGGAACAGTTCTAGCAAGCATTCCCACATCTCAAGATGATCGTAAATTTTATTTGGTATCAGAAAATTCTGATAATCAATTATGGTATCGCTATCGACGTGCAAGTAAAGACGTTAAAATAGTAACGGCAAATAGTTTGATGGCTTCTGTGATGCAGCAGTCATTGGAACCTCTTATGAAAAGCATACATTGAAATTACTGTTTCGTCTTAAAAAATTTGTTATCGTGTATGTTTTGTATTATTTATTATAATCATTATGTTTATCTGTTTTTATAAGGATTTTTTTATTTGTTAAAAAATTAAAAATTACTCAAAAGTACAAAAAATATTGAATTTTATATGAGTTTTGATAAGTTTAAAGTTGAAGTTGTTTACCTAGAAACTTCCAATTACAAAAAATTAAATTGGAATTTGTGCTTTGAAACTATAAAGAAAGTTCGCTATGGTTAAGCACAAAAGAAGGTCTGTTGTAGGAGGGTTTTTCAAATCCAGATTTGGTTCTATACACGAAATCCCAACAACTTGAGATACCGTTACAAAATTTTTAAAACAAACTCAATTGCTGCGTTCAATCTCGTGTGGATAGGGTATTTTGGATAGGTGTCCTACCGCCATCCGCTTTATGACCGAAATTGACTGAAAAAATCAATTTTTGTACAAATCTGGACCCATTTTTTATCGAATTCCATGATTAAAATCTCTAGTTCGAATTTTTGTACGAATAGAATACATGTCATAAAGTTCATATACGTGTCAAGTATAAAATTAAAAAAGTCTGTCCCTACCGCACGTTGTTCATGCAGAACTTTTAGCATTCAAGGAAATATTCTCTTGGCTCAAGGAAACCACGATATCGACAACGAACTGCTTTATGCATTATTTAAACCAGTAAAGCACCCATAAAAGCATTTGTCTCTATCTCAAACCAATAGGCAGGTTCAGACGTCATAAGGAACTTTAAAGTTGGTTAAGGCCCTTATTACTAGAAGAGAATCGAACGTTCGACTGTTAGGGAACGTTTTTGAAATCACTCATTTTGTGAATACCATTTTAATTTTCACTTTACCTACGAGTACCGTTTGGCAATATGAGAAAGCCAACTGGGACGGTCTCAATGAATTCTTCAGGAACTTTAACTGGTCACTATGCTTCCTCGATAGTTACTTGGATCCCAGTGCAGATATGATTACAAACTTAATTGTTTGCGGAATGAGAAATTTTATAACGAATAGGGTAAAATCTATCAAACCCAAATAAAACTCATGGTTTGATTCGAGCTGTAAAAAGGTTATTAATATCAAAAATGTAAGTTTCCGGAATTACTAAGCCAACCCAACTGAGGAAAACCGGAATAAGTTCAAACAAGCTAGAAAGACCTGTAACGGACATATACGACGCATTAAATTTTTGCATGACCAGAAATTACGGCAAAAAATACTACAATGTCCCAATGGTAGTAAAAATTTCTGGTCATTTGTAAAAAATGTGCGTAACACTACGTCTTCGTCGGTTCCGACGCTTGTTTCCAATGACACTCCCTATGTAAGCTCGATTGATAAAGCCAATTTGCTTGCAGCACAGTTTGATGTTAATTCGATGCTGCTAGTGAGTGACATGACTCCGCCTGTACTTGAAAGCGTTAACGATTCTATGGGACGAATCTTCTTTCGCACTCGTTCAGTTACTAGAGTACTTAAAAATCTTGACATTCACAAATCCGCTGGCCCGGATAGTATCCCCGCTATTGTTCTGAAGAGGTGTTTTTCAACGCTGGCAAAACCATTGCGTAAGCTTTCTATCTGTCCTATTCTACAGGTCTCTTTCCGAGTGGATGGAAAACTGCATTTGTCCAGCCTGTCCCTAAAAAAGGCGAATCCTCCTCACCATCCAACTATCGTCCAATTGCACTTACATCCCTTCTTTCCAAGGTCATGGAAACGCTGATCAATTTTCAGCTTAAGAAATATCTTGAAGAACGAAAGCTTCTTAATGACCGGCAGTATGGCTTTCGTTGCAATAGGTCCACTGGTGATCTCATGGTTCATCTCACCGAACAGTGGAACAAATCTTTACATCGTTTTGAACAAAGTAAGATTATTGCACTTGATATTTCAAAAGCATCTGATAGAGTTTGTCATCAAGCTCTCTTATCAAAAATGCGTGCATTTGGTATTGATGAATCCCTTCTTCGTTGGGTTAGAAATTACCTTTTGGACCGTTCAATTCAAGTAGTATTGGAAGGGTTCAAATCTGATATTCACAAAATAGACGACGCTCTTCCTCATTTTTATAAATGATCTTTTGTCTGAAACTTCTAACCCACTAAATTGTTTCGCGGATGACAGTACCCTGAGCTTTTCATATTCGTTTTTAGATTCTCATCCTTGTTCTTCGGATGTGGACTACCAACGGCAGCGTTTGATGAGCTCATTAAATTCAGATCTTGACAGCATTGCTCAATGGGGAATCAAAAACCGTGTAGAATTTAATGCTTCGAAAACTCAATGCTGTCTACTGT
Source organism: Eupeodes corollae (assembly GCF_945859685.1). Classification (NCBI taxonomy): domain Eukaryota; kingdom Metazoa; phylum Arthropoda; class Insecta; order Diptera; family Syrphidae; genus Eupeodes; species Eupeodes corollae. The sequence goes on along the minus strand of NC_079148.1, from coordinate 134,398,130 downwards.
CGCAAAAGCGTAACCCTCCCCCAATGCCACTATCCATGAGTGGTACTTGCATCGAGGAGACTGAACAGCTATCAGTCCTAGGTATATACCAACAAGTGGTATACAAACCACTTGTTGTGGAGTGATCACATATTTAACATCGCCAAAAATGGTGCTAAGTGTTTAGTTTTTTCTCCGACGATGCAAGAAGTTTTTTACCCCTTCTGATCTGTCTATAATTTATAAAGCCTATATTCGTCCAAAACTTGAGTACAATTCCCATATTTGGCCAGGTGATCCTATAACCCACTTCAGTCTCTTGGAAAGAATTCAAAAGAGAGCTCTAAAAATGATAGGAGACCATTGTCTAACTGAAACTTTTGCATCTCTTGAGCACCGTCGTAAGGTTTCATATCTCTTATTATTCTATCGCTACTTCCATAAGCAATGCTCTAATGAAATAGCCAGTTGCATTCCTCCCCTCAAACAATTCAACCGTAATACTCTTTCTTTTAGGAATGCCCATCAGTTTACCCTTGAGCCCAATTTCGGTGGTACTGTTAAGTTCAGAAATTCTTTTTTTAGTCGCACTACACGAATGTGGAATGCTTTACCAGACTCAATATTTCCCACTCATTACAATGTGCAGGCATTCCAAACCAATGTGCATCGGTATCTCCTTTCAAATCCTATCCTCCCTTCCTAATTACTCGCACTGTGTATAATCATTCATATCCCCTTGAGTGCGCGTACAATAAAAAAAAAAGCCAACTTTTCTGGAATTTTGTTGATGTTAACCCATTTGAACATCGAAATTAATCCATCTTAATTTTGATCTATATTAGATTTCTCAAACGTTCGCTTTAAGTCGAACGTTCGATTCGCTTCTCGTAATTAGGGGCTAAGGCCGTGTGTGAATTGCGTTAAAATGTGTGTTAAAATTTAACCAGCGCTAAAATTTGACACTAATGAGGTGAATAAAATGGGTTAAAATTTATTGAACTGTGGAGCAGGTTACAGTGTGTTAAAATTTGACGTTTCTATTGATAGAGAAATTTGATCTTGCTTTTGCAATTTTGCATTCAAAACAAACGGAAATGGAGCAAGAAAAAAAACGAAGGCAGGCTGGAAAACCATACAATAAATGTAAGTTTGAAATGAATTAATTTATTTACCTATAAATTCAATGCTTTTGTTTTCTAGGGTCTCACAAAGAAAAAATAAATCTTATTCAAACTAGGATAAGTTTGGATGATATGTTTACATCTAAAAATGCAATCATTAATGATGGATGGAGGTTTGTAAATCAGTAACAAATTTCTGTTAAATAACGGTTGTTTTTTTTCAATTCAAGGTGTATAGCGGAGCGCTTTGGAGACCCCACAAAGGATTTTAAGGCATGCAGGCAGCTATGGAAAAATATGTCACAAAAATACAAGGTATATTGTTGTGAATGTTTTGCCATACCTTGTTTTCTTCCAGGACAAAGTATCCTGATATGAGTGCCATCTATAGCTCCTATCACATTTTGAAATATATTAGGTTTGAAATGTCTGCAAAATCTATAGCCAATGTCCCCATAGTTATTAGGTTGAACATGTTTAATGAGACTGAACGATCAAATGAAACTGACCGTCAACCCGGGATCTCTATATGTGTTCTTTTCTATACAAAAGATAGATTAGATCCTGATTGATGCGTTAACTAATTAACGGTAGCGAAATATGCGAAATTGACAAGTCTCTATAGCGAGCGACGTTTAAAAGAAAAAGGCAGTGATTTCCCAGTAGGGTTTAATACAAGAAGAAGCTTTTATTTCATTTATAAGCTTCTATTTATACACACATTTTTCTAGTAGTTCAAGAGAGAAGTTACGTTAAATTTAAAAATACAATTTTTAGGGCGAATTCAAATGTAAAAATTATGGCGTTTGGTATAATTTAGGCGCTTAATTTGAATGAAAATAAAAGCAAGTTTATAGTAATTGAATGGTTTAAGTACAAATACAAATTAAGATAGTTATTAATAGTAAATATTTTTTGATGATTTGATTGGCTCCAACAGAGACGAAGCATGGATCCGCAAAAGAAATTAAGCATTTTGTGCGTAATGCTCTTCACTGTATATCTCATTCCAATAAAACCACCAGCAAGTCGATAGCTGCAACCAGATGCCATCCGGTAAAGGAATACAACGAGTTCATACTCATTTGTCCAACCACTCCGTTTCCCTGGCATGAGGCCCACAATCGTTCTAAAAGTGGAACTTTTCAACCGCAAATGTTCACGACATTTAATCTCATCGTTGTTGAGAATTGCATCGATGTCTTCTGAAAACACTCGAAGTCTTCCATAGCTTATACGGGTAATCTACCGATAGGATTTATAATTGGACAACTTTTAACTTGAACGTCAACTAATAACTTACCCCACGGTCTCTTCTCTGTTTACTTGAATTTCTTCTTATAATGCTTTGATATTTTAAAAGATATAAAAGAATCACAGCAAAATACTTTAAATACTTTAATACAATTCACACAGCAAATGGCTAAATTTGATCCCACCTCAAAGAAGACGTCAAATTTTAATTGTGGTAGAAGTTTTAACGCAAATTTTAACGCCATTCACACACGGCCTAAGTTTCTAGTATTTAGTTCATGTAGCAACCAAGGTAGGGAGGAAAGAGGAAATTTACTCGCGCGTCTGTCAACATCTTGACGCTGGATAGATTTTTTTTGTATCTCCATAAGGTTCAAGATCCCACGGCAGAGCTAGTCTAAGGGAATAATTCCAGTCAACCGAACCAAGGTAAAATAGGAGGTCACAGCTCCACAAGAGTAAAATCCAATCCAACTTCTCTTCCGCAATTTAGTGTTTTGTTTGACTGGGCATATTATGTCTTGCCATGAGCAACCTCAAATGTCACATTTGGTACTTGAAACGGTTAATCTGTTGTTTACTTTTTTGTTGATTTAACTTTAGTGTCGGTAGTTGTTGTTTTTTACAAAATGAAATATTATATAAGAAAATATACAATTAAATACATTTCCATTTTCTTTAATTCATTTTACTTAATGTAAAAAATATGTAAGTATGACCGCACTCGACGTCCATTTAAACGAATTGAAATGTTAATTTCAAAAAGACTGTGGAAAATGGACGCTCACCACAACATACAACACAAACGTCAAATTTGATGACAAGATTTTGATCCGCTCGAAAAATCCAAACTGCGATGACCGGATCATGGACTGGATGTTAGATTGTTTTTCTCTATTGGATTATCTGATGACAGGCCGATAGTTCTTACCATGACAAATAACTTATTGCTATCATAAAGCTTATAATTAACTTAAAATAAAACTTACCTACCATCCCATAGTAAAAAATGCTTGTTTTTAACTGTTCTATACAAATCCGTCATTAAACTTTGTCGCCTGAGTTATCTTACTCTTCCCAAAAATGAAATAGCTAATGTCTCCGTAGCCACTAGGTGCCTCCCCTTAAGAATTTCTCATCACTAAGTGGTGAATTGACTTTAGCAGTGGTGAATCGACTTTAGCAGTCGTGAATTGAGTTAGCATTGGGGAATTAATATTAGAATTAAGGGTGTGTGAAAATTGACGTTTCAGCTTATAGGGAAACCAGAATGACTTTGCTTGTGATGTCAAAACAAATTTGCATTTTAACAGAAAAAACAGATGGCGTTTGAAAAGTAATTATAATTTTTAACGCCAAACGTATAAGAGGCAAGCATAGCTTGAGAGGTGGAATCACTTTTAGGTGAGGCGCGGGGGGGGGGGGGGTGTTGTATGAGACTTTGACGTTAGGCAAAATGGACTTACAGTTGTGTTCATAAAAATAGCAGTGCTCTGCAAATAAAACAAAAAGGCCTTTTCAACGTTATAATATATTTCATTAAACTTCTAATAGCAAACTAAAATATTTTATTCATAATAACAGAAAATATGTATTATCGATTTTTTACCATTAGCTTTGTCACAGTAAAAACCGCTTTTTAAATATATGGCTGTTTATAAAAATAGCAGTGCATGACAAAGTACTAGATCTATTACGTCAGAAGTTAGAAAAACTGTAATAAGTTATATGAAAGTATACAAATAATGTTAGTTTACAATTAGTTCTTTGTTGCATAACAATTGTTTTTTACCAAGTCCACTAAAACCTGACACCTCTCGACTGGTATTGAGTTCCGCGAATCACGCACTGCTTCCCACAATTCTTTCGAATTTTTGGGTTTGCTTTATGAACTGCGTTTTTAACATCCCCCACAAATTTGCGATGGGGTTAAGGATTGAACGGGCCACTCCATAACGGATAACTTCTTCTGCGCAAACCATGATTTTGCCTTTTTTGACGTATGCTTTGGGTCATAGTTTTGTTGGTATACCCAAACCAACGGCATTTCCTTTTAAGCATAGGGTAACATAACCCCCTCGAGAATTTTCACATGCTCGGTTACATCCCTTATACCCCCCATGGGATAAATAGGCCCGGCCCCATATCATAATTTTTCCACTGCATTTTAGGGTCTTCTCACATATTCTCGGCGACCCTTGTAACCAAAAAGGACGACACCGCTCCACAGAACATTCCTCCTTTTCTTTTTTGCCCAATCTCCATGTGTTTTAACAAACTCCATGCTCTTTGCCACATGCTTTTTCGTCAAGAATGGTACCTTGCGTGGACTTCAGGCTTGTAGCTTCGTATATAACAGCGCTTCGTATTGTAACAGCGCTAACAGACAGTTGAAGTCCATTTCTTATTTTCCTAGAGCCTATGGAAGGGTTCTGTTTTGCTAACTGAACAATTTTTTTGTCAGTTCTTTCAGTAGCCATCCTTTTTGGGCCTCGCGTTTTCGGTTTATTTTGCCATTTTAAGTCGCATTTTTGCTGAGCAGCCTAGGATGTCTTGAATATTTTGGTAGGTTTTTCCCTCCAAACGCAGTTTTCGAATCTCTTCGGTGCAGTGTTTTGACCATCCCATTGTTTATTTTAAAGCTAATATTTATTAATTTTTTATATGCTTGTATGTAGCAAATACTTAAAAATGTATATAGTAAAATATTTACTTACCGAAAAACAAAAACAATGAATTGTTAACACTTTTTACTTATAAAATCAAAAGCACTGCTATTTTTATGAACACTATATCCAGAGAGTTTGAAATAATGGGTGTTCAGCGGGAAAACTAAGGTATAACTTCAAGCTAAAAGTCTCTAATATGAAAACGAAAGATCGTTAGATGCAAGTAACATGTTTATTTTGTTTTGTAAGAATTTCCATTATTTAACTAATTGACAATCTAATAAAATGTGATCAGCACTGCTATTTTCATGAACACAACTGTACATAAGTCAGATACTGGTCACACAATGAACTAAAGACTAAATTATAACGATATGTAGTAACTGTTCTAAACTCAAGCTGTTAGTATAATAAAGAGACAACAAATGTAACCTTCCTGTTGAACATTGAACACTGTCATCTAAAATTTTGTAGCTGAACACACCCTGGAGGAATGAAATGAACCACCAGAGGGCAGTCGTTTTTGGAGATTATTCAAATTTGGTCGTTGGCTGGAGTAAAATCTTTTATCTTTGATTTATTTTAAAGTATCTTTTCAACAAATTTGTTAACCTAAAACAAAAACCTAAAATTAAATTTTTTGACTTAGACCTTTTTACCTAACGCCAAAGTATTATCGAATAGCAGTCCACATCTAAATCACTTCTTCTTCTCAGTTATGAAATCTTCAACCCTATTTTTGGCGGAACCTGAAGTAGAAAAAAGTAAAACCATTTATTTCAACAAAACTTTTTCCGTCGTTCGCTCCATAATATTTCGGAATTTTATATTCCTTTTGAAACAATGTATTAAAATCCACATTAAAAAGTTTCAAAAGTTAATAAAATAAATATCTAACGGAAATAGATATCCAAACATCCTTTTTGAATTTTGTACTTTCTTTTTGCACTAGATGGAGCCATTGTCATTTAAATATTTGTATTCCATGGAATGCGTAATTTTTAAGTGAAATTTCGTCATTCAATTTGATTTCATTATTCATTCTGTTTTAATCGTTTCACTGTTTTCAAGCTTTCAGTGTTTTATGAAAATGTTTAAAAATCGAGACGATTTAAGTGTTCCAGATTATTTACAATTTCCATCCGCCGAGTCGGAAATTTTAAATTATTGGAGAGAAAATCGTATATTTGAAAAAATCCAACAAGAACGTCGTAAGTCTAATTCCGGTTGTTACTCCTTCTACGATGGACCCCCATTTGCCACGGGATTACCTCATTACGGACACATACTTGCCGGTACCATCAAAGACATAGTTGGTAGGTATGCTACACAAAAGAATTTATTAGTTGAACGTAGATTTGGATGGGACTGTCACGGTTTACCAGTCGAACATGAAATCGACAAGAAACTAAACATCAAAGGTCCCAAAGATGTTGAAGCAATGGGAATTGCAAAGTATAATGAGGAATGTAGACAAATTGTCCAACGATACTCTGGTGAGTGGAGGACGACGGTAGAAATGAGCGGCCGATGGATAGACTTTGACAATGACTACAAGACCATGTATCCATCTTTCATGGAGAGCGTGTGGTGGGTTTTCAAGCAACTCTTCGACAAAGGTTTAGTCTATAAAGGCACCAAAGTGATGCCCTTTTCCACAGCTTGCTGTACCCCTCTTTCGAATTTCGAATCCACGCAGAATTACAAAGATATTATAGACCCAAGTTTGACTATCGCTCTGAATGTTGTCGGCTCTAATGAGAAGCTTCTCATATGGACAACCACGCCATGGACCCTTCCATCGAACCTGGCTGTTTGTGTCAATCCAAAGATTATCTATGTCAAAGTCAAGCCGGTGGCGGTTGAGGCTGATGTAGTTTATATTCTTTCCAGAAATCGTTTATCGTTTGTTTTCAAGGAACCAAGTGATTATATTATTATTGAAGAATTTCCGGGCACTTCATTGAAAGATGTTGCTTATGAACCTCTTTTTGAGTACTTCTCTGAATATCGCAAGAAATCTGGAGCTTTTAGGGTTTTATTGGACGACTACGTCACCGACGATACTGGAACAGGCATTGTTCATCAAGCTCCATACTTTGGAGAGGATGATCATCGGGTTTGTCTAGCCAATGGCATCATATCGAAATCAAGTGATATAGTTTGTCCCATCGATGACTGTGGCCGATTTACCGAAGATGTTTCTGATTTCGTTGGACTCTACATTAAAGATGCTGATTCACTTATCACATCTAAGCTTAAAGAACGCGGGTGCGTAATACAAATTACACAAATCAAGCATAGTTATCCATTTTGCTGGCGTTCGGATACTCCATTGATCTATAAAGCTGTTCCATCGTGGTTCATTCGTGTGGAGAAGCTCACCGATGAACTTTTGTCCAATAACGCCAAAACTCAATGGGTTCCTGAAGTCGTGAAAGAGAAACGCTTTGCTAACTGGTTGCGTAATGCACGTGACTGGGCTGTTAGCCGAAATCGTTACTGGGGCACTCCGATTCCGCTTTGGTCTTCTCCATCTGGCGCTGAGATTCGCTGCATCGGGAGCATTGAAGAACTGCAACGTCTGTCCGGAATTCAGAACATAAATGATCTTCATCGGGAATTCATTGATGACTTAGAGTTGCCCTCCAAGATACCAGGTAATCCACCACTCCGAAGGATTCCCGAAGTATTCGATTGTTGGTTTGAGTCAGGAGCAATGCCCTACGCCCAGCAACATTATCCATTCGAAAACAAGGATGAATTTGAAAAGATCTTCCCTGCTGACTTTATTGCAGAAGGTATTGATCAGACTCGCGGATGGTTCTACACTCTTCTGGTTATTTCGACGGCATTGTTTAAAAAGCAACCGTTCAAGAACGTTATTGTTAATGGATTGGTTCTTGCCGCCGATGGATCAAAGATGTCCAAACGAAAAAAAAACTATCTTGATCCTGAGACAATCATGAAAAAATATGGCGCCGATGCACTACGCCTCTATCTTATCAACTCCAATCTAGTAAAGGGCGGTGATCTCTGTTTCAAGGAAGATGGTGTGAAAAATATTGTTAAGAGTGTTCTATTGCCATGGTACAATGCTTTTCGATTTTGCATCCTTAATGTCGACAAAGATTCCACATACTCACCGATAGTGGATAAAAATAGTCTCAGTAACATCATGGATCGATGGATTCTCTCATACACAGAGTCGTTGGTTGCCTTTTTTGAGACCGAAATGCAAGCCTACAGGCTCTACACTGTCCTCCCAAAACTCATTAAATTCATTGATCAATTAACAAACTGGTATATTAGATTGAATAGATCCCGCATCAAGAACGAGGAAGGCGCACAGAACCGACGAGAATCCTTAAACGTTTTGACTCATGTTCTGGCTAAGTTGTCTATTGTCATGGCACCATTTGCACCATTCTTTTCGGAGTATGTTTATCAGAGACTGGTGTTTTACTTCAACTTCGATGGAGAGAAACAAAACTCAGTTCATAGTGTCCTCATTCCTAGGATCAACCAAGAATTCATCCAGCCTTTGGAGGAGCTGAGCGTTTCACGAATGCAAACAATTATCGATCTCGGAAGGGTCCTACGAGAGCGTAATGTTATTCCACTCAAATATCCAGTAGCCGAATTGGTTGTGGTCCATCTAAATGAGGATTTCCTGAGTGACCTGCAGAACACGAAAGAAATCATCCTTAAAGAGTTGAACGTCCGCAAGATAAGGTTCTCCACCAATCGCAAGGAATTTGGGGCAACGTTTAGAGCCGAACCGAATTATCAAAAACTCGGGCAACGGTATAAAAACGAATTTAAGAACATTATAAAGCAAATCAAGCAATTGACCGACGAGCAAGTTGAACAGGGTCTGAAGACGAAGGAATTCCAATTAAATGGGCAGAAGATTTCCTTGGAGGAAATTCAAATCTCATTTGCTTTTGAAAAAACCAAAGAAGGAAATTTGACATCTATCAGTCAGAATGATGTTCTCATCCTTATGGATTTCAACAAAAGCGAAGAGTTGTTTGAAGAAGGTACAGCACGAGAGATTATCAATCGTATACAAAAGTTGAAGAAGAAGGCGGCATTGCAGCCGAGTGATAAAGTTCTGGTTGCTTATGAGACACAAGAAGAAAGTCTGCTGAAAATCATTCTAAAGTACAATGATTTTATCTTTCAACCAACGCAATCGAAGTTGATACATTTGAACGAGGTCCCTGTGTCAACCAAAGGACAAAACGGTCTCGAAAACAATGGGAAAATTATTGAGGCCGATGTAGATATTAAGGGGTTATTTATGCGATTGCATTTGTATTATGAAAAATAAATAAAAATAATTGATTGCATTTAATTGAAAATATTTAAACTAGATTTTTTATTTCTCATTAAGAACAGAACCTAAGAGAGGGAGCAGAATGGTTCTTACTATACGAAAGCAAAAGGTGAGTTTTCCACTTTCGATCCTTATTTGGGTTTGGTTTCCATAGAAAAATTGATAAAGGTCAGTTTTACCGATAAAAATATCACAAAAAAAAAGAAAAAAACAAATTAAATGTTTTTAATTTTATTCGACGATAATTTTCCTTTTTTCCTTTCGACACAAAAATTTGAAGGGAGAATCAAAATCATTCATTTTACAAAATAAATTATAAACATCGCATTGAGTCGTTTTATAGACGAAACGAAATTCATTTAAAAAAATAACTTACAAAAAAAAGAAAATTGAAATACTTAGTACTGCTGGGGATGTTGTGAGAACTGTTGGCCCATCATTCCCTGCTGGTTGGGCATCTGCCGCTGAAGTTGAGCAACTAAATTCGGCGTCTGCTGTTGCCCCATACTCTGTGTCTGTGGTTGTCCCATACCAGGTCCAGCATTCTGCTGACCCATTCCTAAGATTTAGTCAAAATTGAAAAGAAACAATTCACAATGAAGAAACAAATAAGACTAAATATACCTTGCATCAACATTTGATGATGGATTCTATGTTGCTGTTGTTGCTGGAATTGCTGCGCCGACACAACTGCAGGCTTACCCCCGGTCGGCTGTTGTCTCGAATACGGCGGGGCTGGTCCTTGGGCCATCATGCTGTTCATTGTAACATTTGGCGCCTGATTCATGTATTGGCCCCTATTGGCAGGCATGGCACGCTGTTGAGCCAAGTATTCGGTGGGATTGCTCCTCTGGCCACCCATTTGATTGAAGCTACCCATCATGCTTTGCTGGTTGCCCTGTTGGCTCATACCCTGATTATTGTAGCTGTTGAAGTTTTGGAATTGAGGTCCCTGGCCGACAATGCCAACATTTTGCTGCTGCATCATTCCAGCGCTCTGACTCATTCCGGCATTAACCATTCCAGCACTTTGTGGATTTATCATATTCCCAGAACTATTCGACCCAATCATGCTACCACCCTGAGCCATGGCCATGGCTTGTTGACTTTGAGTATTTTGACTGATCCCAGTTGGCTGAATTTGAGATTGCTGTGGTATAATTGCATTCGGATTGATACCCTGACTCATATTGGGCTGACCCATTTGTCCCATTGCTTGATTCATAGACGTGCCCATTTGACTATTGGCTGCCATCTGATTGGGAGCTATTCCTCTCAATGTGCTCCGTATGAATTGTTGCTGCTGTTGTTGTTGCTGCTGCTGCTGCACCTGTTGCTGTTGGGGTTGCTGCTGTTGCTGCTGCTGCATAACAGTCTGAGGTTGACGTTGTTGCTGCTGTTGTTGTTGTTGCTGCTGCTGTTGCTGTTGCTGCATATTGAAACCGGATCCACTGTTTTGATTAGCGCCCATAAATGGTGGTTGACGCTGACGTAACATCTTTTCCAAGGCAGCCTTCGAATTGTTCATTTGAGGTCTCTCGAAACGGTTCACTATTTTAGAGTTTACACATTTTTGTGTCAAAATCAGAATTAACTACAAAATGTTCTATTTTGTTGAGACTTACTTTGCATTCCTTGTTGGTTGTAGAATTGTTGTTGCTGTTGTTGTTGCTGCATTGGATGATAGCCAGAACCAGGCCATTGTTGTTGCTGTGGCTGCCCTTGTGCCATTCCCGGAGCACCAGCCACAAAACCCATTTGTGAATTTTGTTGAGGATTTCCAGGTCCAAGCTGTTGATGCATATTACCTGGCACAGCCATTTGTTGTTGCTGCTGCATAATTTGGTTCGGGTTTCCGGGTATCATTTGATTTGGAGCAAACTATTTCCAAAGGATTTATCAAGAAATTTGTTTTTTTTTTTTTAAATTGAAATTAAATTCAAATTATTGAAGTTTTTTATTTTTCTTGTTTTACTTCGAATAAAAAAAAAACAGTTTTATTACTCACTTGCATGTTCATCTGCATGGGATTCATTTGATTGGGATTGATTTGTTGTTGCTGCTGTTGTTGTTGTTGCTGTTGTTGTTGCTGTTGTTGCTGCTGTTGTTGTTGCTGTTGTTGTTGTTGTGTTTGCTGCTGTTGTTGTTGTTGCTGTGGAGGCTGTGCTAGTTGTGCTTGATTCTGGGTATTGACCGGAGGCGTTTTGGCATTTTTGGGTTTCCTTGGCTTCCGATTGCCTTTGCCTCTACCCCTACCCGTAACTGGAGCACTTGGCGACTGATCAACAGACGATGGTGTGTCTGCTTTCATTTCATCCTTCTTAAAAATATTAAATCAAAAGCTCATTCAAATTAAAAGCAGGTACAAATTTTATATTTTTTTTGTAATAAACTACCACAATTTTTTCCGGAATAGGTTCGATATCCTCTGGAGGCAGTGGCAATGGTTCATAATAATAGTTACTCGGTTTGACTAAACTATGCGTATGATATTTAAGATGACGATGAGCTTCTTCGTAAGCTAACGGTTTTCTCTCAAGCTTAACTGCTCCAAACCATGCCCAAGACAAAGGTGCAGGATTTTTGTGACCTTCCAAAATGTCCCATACGCTGATTCGTTGCTTATCTGATATACGAAGCTGAAGAAATACAATTAAGACAATTAGAAGGATTTAAGAACACGCATGGAATGTTTATACATACAAGCTTTTTGTCCTTGGCATCTACTCCTGCTGGTTCACAAGCAATAACTTCTGTTGTTTGTTTATATAGGGGCAATAGCTGACGTATGAATCTAATGGAAGCATTGTTCTTCTCTCCTATTTCCTTCTTGAGCTTCTTCATGAGATTCAAGTAGAGCTTCTTGTTCTCGTCCCTTTCGGATTGACTGTCTGAAGCTAAGGTGGAATGTACTAACGTTGCCAGCATATCAACGACAGTTGTAAATAGTTCACTGATAGAATACAAAATAAAACGGTTATATTTTTTAATTTAAACAAAAGAAAAAATGTATTATTATTTATTAACAGGTAATTAAAATTCCATGGTGATACTTAGTTTAACGAGCCTAGCTGCGGAGACTATGTTTGCTTTTAAAAGAAAATGGTGGCGGGTTTTTTGATGAGGAGATGCTGATGAAAGGTTGATGTGTGTCCAAGTCGAAGTCGTACAAAATTAGAGATTTTGTGTTTGGAAATGTTTGTTGGGTCTACGGGGGCGAGTTTATTAGGATTGAGTTTCTTGTGATGATACCGGTATAGGCTCCAGTCGTGGGTTATGACGGATTTTGCCTCTTTTTGAATGATTTTTAGCAGATCTTGTTTGGTGTGGATATTAAAGCTATATACAGGAGCATTATTGGGTGAGTTAGCTGCACTGTCAGCGTATTCGTTGCCTTGGATTCCTACATGTCCAGGGGTCCACATTAGCTTGATATGGTTTGGTGAGTTGGTATCTAATTTATGATATGAGTTCAGTATTGTTGTTAGGGTTTTTTATGGCGTTGAGTACGGATATGCTATCAGAGCATATAAAGTGTTTTCTACAGTAATTAGACGCAGTCTTAGTAGCTTGAAGTATGGCGAATGCTTCAGCAGTGAATACTGAAGGGAATTCAGGCAGGTTGCCAATGCAAGCAATGGTACCATTTTCGAGGTGTTTTCAGTTTTCTTAGAACCATTGGTAAATATAAATTTCCATCCATCCGATTTTAATTCGAGTGAGATGGCTGTGTAGAGTTGACGGTAGATACTATTGCTGGTATTTACTTTTTTGTATAACTAGCTAGAGTTAATATTAGAGATTCCGGGTTGATGAGCCATGGGGAATACGAGGAGTAACTTGGCGCTACTGTTCAGTTGGTAGTTTAAACTCAGCTGCTTTTATAAGAATCGTAGCAATGGCGGATGGGATCTTTTTTTTAAGTTTATGATCAGATGCTTTTTTGAAATCGTTATCGATTATTGAATTTCTGGAAAAGGACAGTTTCACAAACAGTTTAGCAGTTATATTATCTCTTCGTTCCTCTATGCTTGGTAGTCCTGCTTCAGCTAATATATTTTGTATAGGTGTCGTTGGGAACGCGTTGATGCTTTTTCTTGCTGCGGCGTGGTAAGTTGGTTTTATTATATTTAAAATTGATTTAGGACAATGCCCATATATATACAACCCCTATTCAATCTTACTTAAAACTAAAACCCTCGTAACAACGTCCTTACAGAATCCATAGAAGAATCGCTCGTTAAGTTCGGTGTAGAAGACTTCATTCGAGAATGGAATATTTCCATGCTCAGTGGTAGGAAGATTCGAGCCTCTCTAGGCAAAACAATCGCAACAAAACACGTGAGTAGGGGAACACCCCAGGGTGGTGTTCTTTCGCCTCTTCTATGGCTTCTGGTCATGGATACAATTCTCGTTAAATTAGAGAGATGTGGAGTGAAGGCGGTAGCCTACGCGGATGATTTGGTGCTATTGGTGTCAGGAAAGTACATCTCTGTGATTAGTGAAATCACGGAGTCAGCTTTGAAGAAAGTTAGCAACTGGGCCACTAGTTGTGGACTAGGAGTTAACCAAAGTAAAACTGAACTGTTGTTCTTTACCACCAAAACTAAAGTACCGCCCTTTACGCTACCTCGACTCTACGGTCAAATCCTATCATTGTCTTCTAGTGCAAAGTATTTGGGAGTTATACTCGACCCTAGACTAAACTGGAAACTAAATATTGAAGTGCGGGTTAAGAAGGCCTTCTAGCAAAACTTTCGGCAAAAAGTGGGGACTTCAGTCGAAGATGATTTTATGGACGCACACAGCCGTAGTACGCCCTATCTTAACATATGGTTCGATTGTGTGGTGGCCTGCTCTTAGCAAAGCCTATAACATTAATAAGCTAAAGAAGGTTCAGAGAACAGCTTGCGTGGGCACCACAGGGGCCATGCGTACTTGCCCAACGAACGCCTTAAAAGTTATTTTGGATCTTCTACCAATCGAACTTTTTATTAAATACATAGTTTCCTGCAGCGCTATTAGGCGGAATCAAATAGCTGGTTGTCAAAACCTTATGGTCACAGCAACACTACGAAATTGATTCCCTCAGATATTATTTCGGTAGACACTGACTACTGCACTTCTACTTTGAACCTTAGTAAGGGTTTTAAGGTTATTTTCCATACAGAAAAGATTGGGAGGATGACATCGTGTCGATAGGTTTCGACACAACCATCTTTACTGACAGCTCAAAGATGGAGTCCGGAGTTGGTTCTGGGATCTTTTCTGAGCCTCTAAATGTAGCCAAATCCTTTAGGCTTCCTGACTTTGCTAGCGTTTTTCAGGCTGAACTGCTGGCAATAAGGGAGGCATGTAAGATACTTAAACAAAACCCAAACCAAAACCGAAATGCGGCTATCTTTACAGACAGTCAGGCAGATGTCAAAGCCATTAACTCGGCCAAGGCAAGACATAGCCAGGAAATTATGTTTATACCGTCGAATGCAATTATAAATAAAATCACCGAGAGAGGTGATCCCTGGGGTATACCGTTATACAATGAGTAGTTGGAAGAGTAGACGATATTAGTATTTACACAAAAAGTATTATTTGTTAAAAAGGATCTTACATAACCGTATATTTTTCTTCCAACGCCCCATTTTGTAAGATTTTTCAGAACTACATGGAGACCTTTTCTATCGAAGGTTTTTTCAAAATCAAGGGAGAGAACGGATGCGTGGTTTTTTGCTGATAGAGCTTTTGTAGCAAAATAGTCGATATGAAGAAGAGCGTCGACACTTACTCTGTTGACTTAAACTTGGTTAGGACTTATGAGCTTGTTTGTTTCGGCAAACAATAGTATGCGCTTTGCAATTATTTTTGTCCATTCTTTTGGATAGACATGGGATAAGGGAGATTGGGCGGTATCCTTCGATAGTATTTTGTATCTTTTTTTGGTTTCGGAATAGGTGTAATTGTAGAAGATTTCCAGGTATGTGGAATGATAGAGTTGTCTAAGATACTATTATAAAGATCAAGAATTCTCTGCTTAATTTTATAAATAGATTTTTCAGCATTTGATAAGATATTCTATCTCTGCTTGGGGTTTTGCCTTTGACCTTGGTAAGTGAGGTTTCAAGTTCGATTAATGTTATTGGTTATTCGATACGTCGAGCTGTCGGATTAGCAGCATGTTGAGTTGAGTGGTTGAGGCTATATAATTTTTGTCTAACGAAAGCGTTGGACAAATTTGTATCTTCCGATTCTTTTGACCAAGTTTGTGCGATAAAATTAGATATTTTTGGCGGATGTGTGATCGTGTCATTATTTGATTTATTGCGAGTGAGGTTGGGTTGCCAGTGCGACGGCGGGTATTTTGCCATATTTTGGCTAAATTTAACATTTGATTTTTTGTATTAGTGCTTATCATTTTTTTTTTCGTAGCAATGAAAGTTCAGTGTTTCACCAAGGGACTACATGTTTTCTTTTTATTGGAGCAGATTGAGAGATGCACAGATTTGAGAGCCGCTTCTTTGTTATTGTTTAATGACAGCGCTTTATTCGACAAGTATTCAGAGTTTATCTGTTGAAATAGTGTCCAGTTGGATAAGTCAGTTTTAAATTTAGGGTCAAAAGTTTTTGAAAACATAATGGTTACAGGATTTAATGAGGTCAAAATCGGGAAGTAGTCACTATTGTGTAGATCATCTTATGTATTCCAAGCTATTTTCGGAAGGAGCTCAGGTGATCAACAGGTTACGTCAACATGGCTTAACTTATTGTGTGTTGAAAGGTGGGTGGGAGATCCATCGTTCATAATAAAAAGATTGTTGTCCGAGAAGAAATTTTCTAATACTTCGCCTTTTTTATTGGTGATTGGAGATCCCCAAAGTGTATTCCAGGCGTTAACATCACCTCCAAAAATTATTGGAAGATTCACTTGACTAATTATATTTTCTAGTTCGTTTTTATTAAATGTTTGTTTGGGAGATAAATATATGTTTATGTATGTGAAGAAAAAATTGTTTACCTATTGTTGGTCAAATCAATAACTCCTTGACAAACAAGTTGAGCCAGAAGAATAGCCCAATCGGTTGTGGATGTTCCATTCTTTTGTATTGCTTCGAACATTCCACCCACCAATGAGAAACGCAACTGCAGGGCATCTAACATTTCCTCTTTTCCTTGGGGATCATCGATTCCTCCTATTTCTTCAAACTGGAAAACAAAGAAGAAAAAATGTATTGTGAGTGATGATCTTTGTTCTCGGAACTCACCTCTGATATGGATTGCAAAAACGTTGACAATTGCGAATGAAGCGAAACTAACAGACCTTCCTTCTGCTCATCTTGTCCCTTGAGGCATGTCAACACCAATCCTAGAAATGGTTGATTGTTCATGGGAAGCTTTTTCTTATTCACTCCCATTTTTTCCCTCTCCTCGCAGTCTTTGATTTTCGAAAAATAGTTCATACTTTCCAGAACTTGGCCGGCTACTCGCAGAATTCTACCTTGAACGGCACTTGTAAGCTTGGACACAAGTGGAGCTACTAGCCATGTTGATGGCTTAGTCTTTTGATTTTTTGCGGCGGTTTCATCAATTTGGAACACGTCTATGGCAGCTCTTGCCACCGTGTCCAGCCAATTCGTCAGTTCGGTGGAGTTCGAAGACGTCTGGCGATACATTAGCTGCAAATCAAGCCAAGATATCCGCAAAGTCCACTGCTCTAAGTTCTCCAGGATCCGTACGATAATTGCCTTCTGATCCATTTCGGTGATTAAATTGTACTCGTTCTCTGCGTAGCATATCATGTGTAACAGTCGCTGAACTTGCTTCGATGTCAACATGTCATCTATGATCATATCGCAAAGGGTCTCCGAGTTTTCGAGACATCTCTCGAGGACATACTCTTGGGAACATATCTGCTTAAGGACGTGCTGGGCAAAGTCCGATAGGGAAATCTGATCACTTGTTGAGGAACCATGCATGGCATCTTCTGCTTCCCCCAACACACTAAAATCACACGTTCCCAATATCGTACTCAAATTTACCGGATGATCCGAATTCTTCGGGGTGCTTCCCGGGTGGACGGGTGTGTTTAATCCGCTTCGCTTTCCACTGTTGAACACAGTCGAGGACGAGGGAGTCTTCTGGGCTGTGGTGTCCACCACCAAGAGAATCGCCTTCAAAACAGCCAAAACCGCTTCAATGGGAATGTTTTTATGAGCACCCACGAGCAAGTGACGGTCACAGCTCAATTTTATGTTACAGGCTGGGCCCGCCCCATTTATTGGATTCGGCGACGTGCTCACGGAATATAATCCAGGTTGGGGAATTTCAATTGTTTTGAAGAGTTTCAACACCAAATGACACGTCAATCTTGCGCCAGCCTCGGCGTCGGATGTTATGTCGCCACCACCATTGCAAGCGTTGGCCAGAGCTGGCAGAGCTATCTTCATGACGAAATCCGCCAAGGAAAAGCAATGGCGGGCAATAAGGATACACGTGAAGACTGCCAAGGAATTGTGAATGTTGACGTTCTGAATGTCAATCTGGCTAAAGAGGTCTTGATAGCGTGGATCCCCGTTCGAATTGCACAAAGCCCCAAGGGCGGCCACCCATTCCTGTGACAAAGCATTGCAACAGGCAGTCAGTTCAGCACAGGATATGGCAATGTCGTTCAATCGATCGTTGTCGGTCTCTCTGCAAATCGCGATGATGGCATTGCACACGAAGCTGTACATATTCAGCGGAGATTCATTCAACTGACGCGCCCACATCGGATCGATTTTGCCACCTCGCTTTGGCGCAGTGAACAGATCGTTCAAGAATTGTGCGTTATAGGATGGTGGAGTAATGGATGTTTGAACGGGAGAGTTGAAAATCAACTTAAACTTGGCGTACGCAGCATGAAAATGTTCAGCAGACTGTGCTTTGCCCTTGAGCATGGCGCAGGAGGAATAGAGATCAGAGAGGTAAGCCAGGATGCATCTTTCCGCTGAGCTGCATTCACTTGGCGCACTAACATGCTTGATAATCTTGCATAGTCCCTCGAAAACAGAAAAAGTCTGCTCGGGAGAAAGCAACAGACAGCTGTGGTACCGCCGAAGGATTCCCACAATATACAGTCCCAGCGACGTAGTGTAACTCTTTGCCAGGTTAGATTTCTTAGCGATGAGCTGATTCTCCACTTCAGGCAATTCTTTCAAAATTTGGTTACACAAATCCAACAGACTGAAGATGTTCAGCGCCATTTCCATCAAGTCGAACAAGAAAGCCACATGCTCCTGCACGGGCAAATAGTTATTGCTTCCCGAGGCGAAGCTATTTAACTGTTCTAATACTGTTGCAGCGCACTGATAGGTGACCACATGCTGGTCAAAATACGCCATGTTCTGGCACTTGCTCGTGGTGGCTTCGAAATTGAACTCGCTTCGCGAATGCTTCTTGACCTTCCCACCCTCAGCCACGTCGATGCTGAACTTCTTTGAAAACAGTTTACAGATTTCTTTTGACATTTTCTTGACGGCATGTTTCTTTTCGTCCCGCTCCTTGCCAACACCAAAGAGGAGGATGTATCGCTGATTGGATTCACTGCTGTAGGATGCGTAGTGGTCGTCTTGATGGATGGGGAAGTGCTTTGTATAGATGAAGTGTCGGGAAATCGGAGGATCGTTCGATCCTATGCCATGTGCAACATGATCCGGGTCCTTGGGGCTATCCGGCGCTTCCATGGCACTCTGCTGATCCTTTTCCTTGATAGTCTGCAGAAGTTTGTCCAAATCATCGTCCACATTGGAATCATCGTAATCTTCGTAGACTTCCTCAAAACCCTGGTTCGGTGATGATGGTTTGTTCGAAACGGGCCCTGTTCCTGTTATGGAATTAGTGGTTTTCGAGATGACACTTTCCATCAGAAGATCACCACGAGATATGAGTGTACACAAATAAGCGTTGTATGAGAAGACATCATGGCGAAATAGCTCGCTAAAAAGATGAACGAGATTGGTGAATTGGGTGCGATTTTGTTGGGAGCCATTTTCACCCAACACCGGTGCGTCATGATCCAGGAAATTCATTAGGACCGACTGGAATACTGGCAGGCCACCAATCAGACCCACACCAGATGCTATCGAGTCCTTGTCATCGTTGTTATTGTTTCCATTCGCGTAATCATTGTCGGGTGGTGTGGTTACTTCCATTTGGCGCTTGTCCAGGAGAATCGCAACAACCATGGCACGATGTTCACCCCACCTAGAAAATGCTTCATCAGAAACACTGTTAAACAATTTTTTTAAGATCTTACCTTTGAGAAGACACCGCCCACTCGCATAGAATCTTCACTGTATCTGCACCCTGCTTAGGATCATATTCAACCTTTACTTCTTTCATTTCTCCATTAGCTCCCATCTCTTGCTTAATCATACTGAACGGCGTGAATATCTTCGCGTACAACGATTCAATTGAATTACTTGGATCCATTTTGTCGAAGCAATGAGAATCCAAGTGATCCAAAATCGTCAAGACCTTGGAATATGAGTTTTTGTTTGCATTTTGCCACTTTTCAGCACACCAACGATTCTCGGCGTGTTTCGAGCGCAAAATAATTTCGCTTTCCGCACATCTCAGCTGCTTCCGTATTTCGTTGTTGGTGAACTCACACTTATTGGGCATGGGAAGCATGGACGGCGCAATGGGTAGGTTATCCAACGGACTTCCATGCAGAGCCGACGGAGTTCTGTTCTCTCCAATGCCACACCAAACCATTGCGGTCGGACACTCGATGGTTATCACTTGCAAGATCGAACTCAGAAAGAGAACAATGTCCCGATGATGGGCGCATGTCATGTAATCATTGATTGCACTCTCAAACGGATCGATGCCGGGATTCTTGGTTTTATCCATTTCGCAGCTTTCACCCGGTGCAACTTTTATGGGAATCTTTTCGACTGCAGCAAGGGCAGCAGCTTGACTATCGACTACGGAATGCAATAAGCTTGTAAGTTTTTTGGCGACGATGTAAGCTAGTTTTCGGCACAATCGTTCGGCTTGCACGAAATCTTGCATATACTGGAGGGCAAAAGTTAGAATTAGTTTTTTTAGTCCGTTGTCAGAGTTCTGCGAGCGCATTTTGTCCAACAGATCAAGAATCCAGTTGAGGAATTCTTGACGATCGAGAAGCGACTCCTCGTGCATGTATTTACTCAGCTGGGTGCAGTAGTTCCAGTACTTGACGGCATTCTTTCCATCGTCTTGAGGTGTGGACAAGTTGGTTAGACCAGGGGTACTGTTGTTGGCCGGACTAAGCATCGGTACTGGACTTGTCATTGAAGTGATGGGAATCGAGTTAGGAGTATGTCCCATGCCTGATGTTTGGTGAGAGGAATTTTTGTCCATAGTACCTAAAAGTATAAAAAACAATTAACAGGTATCTTTACCCACATGAACCCCAAACAACCAACCATTATGGAAATGATCTTGTAATTTGGGAAGCAGTTCCTTCATGAATTTGATCAAATTGCCGGTCCACTCGACCGCCGGATCATAGATGCTCCTTTTCTTGTTCTTCGATTCGGTGAAGGAGACAGTGTAGGCGGCACTGAGTTTGATGAACCATGTAGCCCGCTGCATACTGACCTGGTTATCGCACAGGATTACAAAAATCTCCTCCTTCTTGTTAAAAGACGGCGCTTTCTTTGCGAGCGAAAGCAAAGGCTTGTTACCAGCCAGGTCTTTGAACCAAGCATCAAGGGCACTCTTAGTACGTGGCGAAACAGGCCAGAAGTTGTCTTTGCAATTCACCTGCTGTTTCTTGCGACCACTGTCCTGAAGCGTCATCAGTTCCTCCTTCTTGGCCACGATGGCATTGAAGAATGCTCCCACTTTACTGGCATTTACATTGCTGTTATGGGCCGTTCCAAATTCTTCAGAGTTCAACTGGGGTATGGCTGTGAATCCGTGTTTAACATTGTTCGGAGTAAGCTCATCTTCCCTCTGTTTGGCTTCCTGTGGGTAGACATCGGGTGGACCCAAACGAGGACGTTTTAGGGGTCTTTTCTCTTGCAAAAGTGAAAGCATTTTAGTTTTCACTTATTCACTGTTGAATTTTGAATATTTTGAAAATACTTGTGTTAAAAACGAGGCATTTTCAATACTCGAAAATTGATAATAAGAAAATTTTGGTTTTGAAAAACTTGCAGTCACAGTCAGCCATTAATGGACGATGGGAAAACGAAAAATTGGATATGTCAAATAGCATTGTGTCAATTAATTCACCATTGAAATTTGGGAGAGTGCAAGTGAGATGGGGAGAAAATAGAAATTTATTGGGAGGAGAAACAAAGACAAAAGTATCGTTGATGTGTTGAAATTCGGTTTGTTTACATCAGCTGATCGGGTATTAATGTGCATTTTAAGGTGAAAAGTGTTTTGTTTACATAAGGAGGAGATAGCATTCTGCCAAAAAGTATTGCCGTGGGTAATTTCAAAATTATGGATTGTTGTATTTCAACTAGTAATGTTGTAATTATTTTGAACTTTAAAAAACTTAAAAACTGAACTGAACTGAAAAACAGATAATTCTTAGTAATTCCTGTTTTTGCAAGAGTTTTTTTTTGTAAAAATATCAACTTTAGCATGAAGTTAAAAGTATAATAACTCTTAAATATTTTAAATCACAGATATTTGTTTCCATATGCATTCAGCTTTGGTTTTTCTTTTACATTCTCATAACAGTTTAAAGTTTGGGGAGACTTTCCATTACCGCAGCACGAATTTCCTTCTGATTTTTTTACTGTTAAAGTAAAAGTAAAACCTTTAAGTCATAGAAAACAAATATTTTCCTTTTCGTTTTTTTTTAATTGATAGTACGGCATACTAACAGCTAGGTATGTAAGTGGTGGCATGCTACTCCCCTGCAACCCCCATCTTGGGATCAGTATACGATAGGGGTCGTTGAAAATGAACTTTGAAAATTAATTTAAAATAGATATAAATGTTTCCTCGCTCTAAAATTGCTATAGTTATTATTTATTTGCACATATCTATCAAATAAAAAACCGGGTTGAAATTCGTGCTACGGTAATGGAAAGGTGAGCCAAGAGTTTTTGCAAAGAATAAGTTGAGATAAGTTTCAAGGTCCTGGATTAAAAAATGCAAGCCGCGTTTTCATATTTCACTCACATGATTGATTATCTATAACATATATTAATTTAAAGAAGACATTTTATTTTTATCTTTCAATTTTTTGTGGAAAATGTCTTTTGCTTAATAAACAGTGATTGTATGTCGAGAAATTTAAGGGAAAGATTGTTGTTACAAATATCTAAAACTAAAATGCTTAAAATACGTGTTTTAAAATAAATCTGTGAGATGCCTTTTTTAAAATAAAATGTATTTTCATTCACTCACTTCAACTAAACAGGTTTTTTTCCTAAGTCTAAACTCGACCTTAGTATAACATACCGAAGTATGTAAACGCAGCAAATTAAAGAAGTGTCAGAAAATATAGATGAGTTGAAAGAGTACAAAACTGACGTGCAGTTGTGTTTTCTCCGCCGATTATACTTTTTTGTTGATTTCTGTGGTAATTTGTAAACTTTCGAATCGAAAATTAACTTATTTCAAGTTTTGAATCATTCTCAAAATCTTCTTGAACACTTTCTACTAAATAAAATCAAACCTATACAAAAACAAAGTGTTAACCTTCAAGTCATAATAACGAAAAACTGAAACATATTTCAACAATATCCACAGGCAATTAATTTCAAACTTTAAAAATATAAATTTTTTAATAATAAAAAGCAATGAGTAATGAACCTACAACCACAAAAAAACTAAAAACGGTAAGCTTTTTGATTTATCAATAATAATGCATTCAAAATTCTATCAATTTAGTCTGTTTTTGGGGTTGACCTAGTTAAAGAGAATTGCATTTTTTGGGTGAAAATATTTTAACATATGTAGGTATGCTGATAGACATAGGTTTGTTAAATTCCTTTGCCTGAAATTTTGTTTACATTTTGTTGAATTAGCAGAAGTGCAGATTTGAAAATTAAGATATTCTCTGTTCGTCTATTTCAATAACTTTTACTTTGTATTCCTGCTATCAATATCACAATTTCTTTCGTTCCCGAATTAGGACTCAATCCTATAGAGACATGCCAATGCTGATGCTCTAAGTATTTAAAAGATTTTTCGAAAATACGCCTTTCAATTTCAAGCGTATGTTGGAACATTTTTGACTAACGTCGACAAACTTACTTGTTAATATTACCGGCAACGGATCTTTAATATCGTCATTTATTTTGTTTAACGAAATGATGTAGATAAATGTTAACTTATCTTTACTTTCAGGACTAAAACCACGTCTATTTTAATCTTATCAAAAATCTAAATTTTGCTTCAAAACCCCTGAAAGACATACATTCTTTTGTTGCAGTTCTTTTATTACTTCACTTTATTACTAAAATACTTTAAAAAAATATTTAAAATGTACAAAATGTTGAATGAATTAGAATTACATTTACATAAGTTGTACAGTTCTGTTCACTTGATTAGACACACACATTTTTTTTACAAAAAAATTGATTTTTTTATAAGTGTGTGCAAGAATTATCGAGCAATTGTATTTTTTAGAAAGCTTATTAAGTTCTGAACAAAAAAACACCAACAAATGGTAGGTGAATGGAAGATAACGGATATTTTTTATCTTTCTTCAAAGTTTAAGCATTTAATATTTTTTTTAATTAAAAATGGGGAATAAAAAGTTTTAACCGCGGAAAAAAAGGAAAAATTGACGCGTTCAATTCCGAATGGTTTGCCATGAGAAGTGACCATGTTATAAGAATTTACATACAAAAAAACAGTCCTTCATATGGAACAAATTGCAAGGAACGGCCAAAAACCACTTTAACTCCTCAGCACAAACGAAAAATTATAAGAATCAAATTCAGCTGCATCCACCAGCAAAATAAAGGAAAAAGCGGGGATAGCTGCAAACAATACCACTGTTCGGCGAGCTATTTTGAGCGCAGACCATCTGAAATGAAAAAAAAAACACTAAACGCCGCCGTACGAAAAGAACAGCGGTTGGAATT
This sequence comes from Eupeodes corollae, assembly GCF_945859685.1. Lineage (NCBI taxonomy): Eukaryota > Metazoa > Arthropoda > Insecta > Diptera > Syrphidae > Eupeodes > Eupeodes corollae. The sequence continues at coordinate 134,373,682 of NC_079148.1, read as the reverse complement.
CGCACGCCTTCACATGACGTGGGATACCGAGCTTGGAAGTGTGATGAATTGGCGAAATATCGTTTTTTCAGATGAAACAAAATTTAATTTAGATGGCCCTGATGGGTACAACTACTATTTCCATGATGTAAGAAAAGAGGAAAAGTTTTTGACACGTCACCATTCGAGGCAAGGAGGGGTAATGGTTTGGGAAGCCATTTCGTACTATGGGCGTTTGATTTGTTGTTCGTTTCCAACAAAATGACGGAACTTTTCTACATAGCTCTTTTGGAATCAGCCTTCCCCGCTATGAAAGAACTGTTTGGACATAATGCACCAATCCACAACGCTAGTGTTGTCAAAAACTTTCTTGCCGCCGGAAATGTTAAATTGTTGTCATGGCCACCTTATTCACCTGACCTCACGCGTAAAATTTACGAAGGAGGTAGGCAGTATGAGACCTGTGAAGAGCTAATTGTCGCCATCAAAGAAGCCTGGAAGAAGATTTCCTTAAAGTATTTAGAAAAATTGTACGATTCACTAAAACATCGAATTTTTGATGTGATTTTAAAACATGATGGTTCTACAAAGTACTAAAAATATAAAAGAAACATACAAAAAAATAAGAAAAAGTAAATTAAAAAGTCTGTGTTTCATTTTTACTACCATTTTACAGTAGTCTTATCATGTGAACAAAAAAAAACTACTTTTACTTACAGCATATACAAGAAAGACACAAAATAACCGTTATCTTCCACTCACATAATATTTGTTAAGACATTAATAAGCTTTCTAACAAAAGGCAATTGCTCGATAATTCTTGCACACACTTATAAAAAAAATCAAACTTATGTAAAAAAAATGTGTGCGTCTAATCAAGTGATCAGAACTGTATATGGTACAGTTGTATAGAATGGTTTTGGGGAAATTATCCATTGAAAACTTTACTTTACATTAACTTTGAACCTCGAAATCGAAATTTTTGTCTGCTTTTTGTGAATAGATTTTTGTTTTTATGTTATCCCAGCTATCTTAAATTTGGTATCCAAATAGTTCAATAAGATATCGTAAAACTCTAAACCTTTAAAGATTAACGAAAAAGTCAATGCAGTTACAAGTTATTCCTACAATTGTTCTAGTTTGGAAACTGTAATATAATATAAGTGCATACACATAGCGTACAAGATCTTGCCCAGCCTAGTATGTTAACGCCTGAAGCCATTTACTGACGAACTAGTTGGCCCTTACCAGTGTGGCTTCAAGCCTGGAAAATATACCTTCGACCAAATTTTCACTCTACGCCAAATCCTGCAAAAGACCCAAAAACATAACATCGAAACACACCATCTTTTCATCGATTTTAAAGCAGCTTATGACAGGAACTAACTATACCGTGCCATGTTGAGTTTAGGCATCCCTACCAAACTGATACGACTTATCAGGATGACGCTGAAAAATGCTCGTTGCTGCGTCAAAATTGGTTTCGACCGAAACCTTCGAAACCACCACAGTACTACGACAAGGTGATGCGCTTTCATGTAGCTGGTTCAATATTGTTCTTGAAAGAGTGGTGCGCAACACCAACGCCAATACAAGTGGCACCATCTTTCAAAAATCCACACAATACTTTGGCTATGCAGATGACATGGACATTATGGGAAGAACCGATCGAGCAGTGACTCGTGCTTTCTTTAATGTCGAGTCTGAGGCGAAGAAAATGGGTCTTGACATTAACGTGGACAAAAGGAAGTATTTACTGTCATCAAAAAGAGTCGATTCATACCGTAGACTTGGTCAAAATGTGACAATTGTCAGGTACAACTTCGAGGTGATAAACGAATTTGTTTATCTAGGCACTGCTAGTAGCAAGGGTAATTCTGCGTTTGATCTCTGCGCTGATGTCATTTGCAGAATTAACCTTGCTTTGCTAATCGCTGTTTCTTTGGCCTAAGTAAACAGTTGAGCAACAAGGCCTTATCGCGAAGTACCAAAGAGACACTGTACAAAACTTTAATAATCCCAGTCTTGCTGTATGGTGCAGAAGCATGGGCCCTCTCCCAAGCGGATGAAGGATCTCATGGTATCTTCGAGAGGAAGGTTCTGCGTACGATCTATGGTCCGGTTTGTGTCGAAAGACAAAGTAACATCTGGCGGAGAAGATTTAATCTGCGTGTACAACGCTTAAGGTGGCTAGGGCATGTCGAGCAACACCAAGAAGCAGAGGCAGGCCTCATCTCGTCAACTTGGTATTCAAAACTGGAGGCAGCAAGCTAGAGATCGAGTAAGCTAGCGAAAGTTATTACTTGAGGCCCAGGAGCACAATGCGCTGTAGCGCTAACTAAAGTAAAGTAAGTAAGCATACCGGGGGTTGATTATTATTGCTAACTTAACTAAAGCTGTCAGAGAAATCCAACATCTCGCACAGCGATAGATTAAAAAGTCAACCTTACAATTATACATAAGATATTTGATAATGCTTTTGAAAAATTTCAATACAAACATTTCATTAAAAAAAAAAAACATTTCAACTGGAGCAAAAATCTCAAAAAAAATTACCTAAACTGTTTAAGGAATAGGATAAGGAATAGGTGTCCATCTGTTACCGAAATCAATCATCAGTGAGCATGGTTGGTGGAATGACGGGGAACTGTTGTCATTTTTGTTGTCTGTTATTTCTTCTTCCTGTTAGTAAGTAATAAATTAATTTATAAATATTTTAATACAGTTTGAATAAACATAACGAATTTTATAAAGCTTTGGCATAGCCGTCAGCTCAGTTGGCAAAGTATATACATATATATGTATATAAATATATAATAAAATTTAAATGAATTGATTTAAATAAATTCAGTCATTAAAAGATTTCTGTACTTATTAATTGAATTTAAAAAACAGTACAATAATTTCTAATTCACACCATTTAATAATTCTATTGTTTCTTCCATTGTAAAACTGTTTTTCTGGAAAAATCTTAGTCTTTGATGTCTTAACACTGGGCAAATGATTATAAAATGGAAGCAGTCTTCTTTTGCTTTCATGTTGCATATAGTACAGAATTGCTGGAAATTTCCGTTGCATGGACTGCCATTCAAGGTTAAGAGTTCACATCTGGATTTGAATATTAACGATATTTCTTTATAGCTGAATGTGTTTTCAAAATAATTATTGCTTAAAAGGTTATGATTTAGTTGTGAGTAAATTATTCTACTCTTAGATTGCTCAGCCTCTCCTACTAATTTTTCTCGAACGTTTTTGAATTATCTTGTAAAGCTGCTCCTTTAGTTGAGCCAACTTCTCCACAGCTATCGTCAATATTTTGCCATTTTGCAACCAACCAGTCCTTATTCCGCATTTCATAAAGGAGCATTTTCTTTGTTTAACGAGCATCTGAATGTGAAGATGTAGTCGGTCTTCATCTTAAGGGTGTTGGTAAACAGTTTTGCAATCCCCGTTTCTAAATAAATGGCGTAGTTAGGTGTTCCATTTGGCAGATTAAAAAGTTTTTTTTTTTGTTATGAAATTTCTTTGGAGCTTTTCTATTGCTTCAAATTCATCTGCTCCCCAAATTTGTGTCGCGTAACAAAGAGATGTTTTAACAACACATCCAAATATTTTGGTTTGAGAAAATATTTCTCCATATCATATTCAGCAAGCTTTGCGAAGACTTCGCCTTTTGAATTAGATGATTTTTGAAACCCATCGTTTTGTTCAATTTGATGCCCAAATAATTGTAATCTTTAGTGATTTCAAGACGATGGCCATTGAAGAACCAACCTTCTCTAACCAAACTGTGAGAAGATCTTGTAAATGCCATGATTTTGGATTTTTCAATATTTATTGCAAGTCCTCATGTGTTGCAGTATGTTGACAACCGATTCATTATAAGCTGCAAATTTTCTGGTGACTCTGAAAGGATCACTAGATCATCTGCATGGAGTAGAACATTGATTGTAGTGTCAGCTATCCGAATCCCACCAGGAAGATATTTGCAAATATCGTTAATGAACAACGCAAACAGCAAAGCACTCAAAGGGCATCCTTGTTTAACACCAGCGTTAGTATCAAACCATTGTGAGAACGTAGATCCATCCATAGCTTATCAATGAAAGCTGGTGTTGCATTTTTAAAGTATTCATATGGAATTCCGTCTTCGCCTGGTGCTTTTCCATCTTTTGCTCTTTGAAGTACGATTTTTATTTCATTTACGTCTATTTCACAGTCCAAAGTTTCCTTAATAACCAGTGGTTCTGCATAAGCAAAGGACAAATCAGATTCAATTGAGAGCAGGTTTTTAAAGTTGTATGAAAGATGATCTGCAGACATATTTGTACCAATTATACAAAGTTGGATCCATTTATTTCTTTGGCTAAATTCTAAAAATCTTTCGAATTACTGGCCAGGCTTAAAAATTTTGCTTGGACATTTTTAAATTTAGTTTTTTTTGTGCGGCATAATTGCTTGTACTTGGAGTTTGATTCAACGTACTATTTTCTCAGTTCCTCGGTATAAAAGTGAAAGGGTAAATGATTTTTTCGGGATTTTATACATTCTTTATCGAATCACTTTTTTTTTTTGAATTTTGTAATACAAGCAGAAGGTTGAGCTGGTGAAAAATTTCTTATACATGATATAATTTCCTTTGAAAACAACTCAATAGATCCATTAACTGAAGAAGTCTCTGAAATATGCATATATAGATTACTTTGGTAGGTATTGAAGCTTTCATTCTCCCATTTAAGTCTTGGTAGTAACTTTAGATTTTATTGTTGAAATGTATTTTCATTGTTCCATTCTAATACAAGAGGCATATGATCAGAATAAGTTTTATAAGTCTTGTATTAATATCTCATTTTGTATCAAAAAATAGTCTTTGTTACTAAGGTGCAGTGTCTCTGGTTCGTACATCTATGTGCGGAGTAGAATACAATGGCATGTAAAGTCTGCACATATACCATAGCTTTATTATCTTCATAAGAAAGAAGACGTCGTTTATAAATTAATTGTGAAATTCAAAGCTCATCACATAAAAATTGATAAATTAACTTTACTAGATGTTGCAAAACTACTAGTAAAACTTTTAAGTCAGTAATAAAAATGTCATTTCTTCAAACAACGTACTTGCGATGTCTTAACTTCATATATAGAGATTTATTTATTTACCAGCTTAAAATTTGTTCCACTTGTACACATAATGCATATTATTTGCTTGCAAAGTTCTGATAATTCTGCGACTATTTCCGGTGAAGAACGAATACATTTTTTTAATGTTGACTCATTGTCCTGCAAAAAAATGTATGCATATCAAAGCAAAAACCTAATAAGATAATACCGTTAGACTAAATGTTGATTTAAAAAATAATGTTTCGCATTTTAAAACATTTCATACAAAATTGAACTTTGCATATATATGAAGTTCATGAATGTAGGTATCGGGTATTTGCAGACAAGAACAGGGTTTCAATCTAAAGCATCCCATTAAATGAAAGCGCTTCCAACAACTTAAGTAACTTAGATTATTCAAAAGTTTCTTTTTGTTTTTTCTTGTCATATTATTTTTACGATAGTGACATTTTTTTTGTTCTTGCATTGTTATTCATTTAGCTTTGTTTACTCCTGTTTTAACAATCAATTGAAAACCTGCTTAGAAATATATACTATTTGAAATTATGTGATTAGCAGAAATGAACTTATTTAAGTACTATATTGAATTTTAATATTCTGACCAGCTTGTTTGAATAGCTCTTCTTGTTTTTGTTCAGGACTATAAAGTAGTGTTTCTAGTTTAATTTTTTATTTTTATTTTGCAAATAAATTTAAGTATTGTATAATTTTGCAAATTCTTGAAAAGTTCACAAAAATTAATGAATAAAATATTAATATACCTATAAATATGCATATACATATTTATTTTCATTTTAAAACTAATCGACTCATAGATGCGTTGTTTAACAAAAGCTTGAAAATTATAAATATCATATTTTTTAAAACCCCTTGCGGCAAAAAAAATATTTCTTATTGTGTTCATAGTTGAGTATTCCTTCTGTGGAATTTTTGAACAACATTTTTCGACTTACGCAGAAATAAAAAGTTAATGACCACTTGAGTTCAAGCCCTCTAGCGTGGCGATAGATGTTTTATGTTTTTTTTTTCTCTACCAAACAGGGGTCACCATTGAACTGTTGATTGTTAAATGTCCAAGTCGTATCTGAAGAATATTGTTAATGGTTTAATGGTTTTGAATCAAACCTGTTCTACCTCTTTCATTTAATTTCGCTGAGTTTTCTTTTGCTAAGTTGTATAAGATTACTTAGGTTAATAACCACACGATGTGTGACACATTTTTATTATGCTTTTCCATTTCAACAACATAAACAATTTTTAATAAATTTGTATTTTATTATGTTCGTGGTTGTTTAGTATGTTGACGTTGAGTTGTTATTTGCTTTTATTTAGATTCGTTATTTGTCTAGAAGAAGAGCTAACGACAACGACAACGCAAACAATTTTAATTTCACCTTATTGTTATTGAAGTCTCTGTTTAAGTCAGTGCCGTAGCTAAAATTTTTATAATTTAGTGAAATAATAATCTGATATTGAAGGCAATTCATATCGATATCAAGATGATTTTTTTCAAACCACCAAAAACGAAAACAAAAAACGACTTGACGCTCCCCTCTATCCCTGTTCTTATTAAGTACTCCACAATATAGAGAAAGTCAAAAGTTCAAGATTTGCTTATCAGAGATTACATTTTTGGTCAGTTAAAATGCTTATCGCTTTATAGCCAATGAAAAATTTGGATCTGGAAATAAATCAAGCAATGCAAGCAAAGCATTTTTGGTTGCAAATTAACTCCATGTTATAATACTATAGAGACCAGTTATGAGTCAGCATAAATAACTATAGTCTTGAGAACATTGTTAAATATGGACATATTTAAGAGAAAAAACAAAAATATAATAAATAAAGAAGCTACGGAGATGACAACGACGCGATGGCACCTTTCGGCCTACTTCATACCTAAGCCACTGGTAGCAACCCAAACATGTAGCTTCAAAAGAGAAATATAGGCTCATCATCTCATCATCCAGCTGTATAGGTTACCAGTTGCATTCAAGACCTCTCACCAGAAAGTGCTTTCTTTTTTTTTTAGAGTAAAATCTTTTGATCTTATTTATTTTTTATATTTATTTAAGTTGTTGTGCCAAATCGTGTTTATTTTAATTGCACAAAAAAGAAAGTTTGCAAATTGTCCAAGATTTTATGAAAGAAATTGTTGTCTTTTTTTTACAATTTTCACAACTTTAACTTAGTTAAAAAAAAAAACAATATTTCACTAAGAAGTATAATTTATTATAATTGTGTAAAATGTTTGTTAGACGAAGAATAATCGCTATAAATAATAATAGCATAGCCGATAGTGGTGATTTTGAAAGAAATCTTACTTGTCAACAAAACAATGACAACAACTCTGAGATGGTAAGAATAAGAATAAATAATGTTAAATAATGAACAAATTGAAAAAAAATAATAATAGAGATAGAGTTATCATATTTTCTTTTGTATTTAATTAATTAAACAAAGGTTTCTAATTATGGACATTTCCATCTACTATTTTAGATACAGTGAGTGCCATTAATATTCGGTTTTTTGTTTCTTTCCATAAAAAGACTTTATTTTTGACTTTTAACTTTAAAAAAAGTTAAAAAACAGTTTTTTTTTAATATTTGGTATTTAATAATTTCAATATATATAATTTTTTTTAATTAAAATAGCAAGTTAGAAAAATAAAATAAATAATGAATACGACAACTCAAAAAATAACACTTCATTCATATTCGTTTTTTTTACATACTTATGTTACCTTTTTAATTAATATTTCTTACCATTGATTTTAATATTTTCTTGGATACCCTTGATTGGGTACCCGTGACATGGTAGTGCGTTGGAATGTCATGCATGTCATGGGTTCAATCCCTGCCTGTGCCATCTTAATTTAAAAAAAAAGAGGCTGGGATGCGACCCACACTGATAACTTCCCATCCCGTCTGTCGATTTGTCTTGCTTAAAAGTTTGTCTATATGTACTAGTATCAATTTTTACCAAATTTGCGTACTATTTTTTGTAGATTTTATTTTTTATTGTTATAAAAAAAAAACGGACTGTTGGATTTTTATATTAAAATTACTGAATATTGAAAACAATATTTTCTGTGAAATAAAATAATTTTGAAGCCAATATTTTTAATTTTTGAATAGCAGAAAGTAAATTTTTACCAAGTTTTAGTATTGTTTTTTTTTAGAGTTTTATTTTTTGTAAAAAAACTGTCAATTCGAATTTTTTAAAAATTTTACTAAATGTTGAAAATAATATTTCTTATAAGATACAATTAGTTTGACGTCATTATTTAAAACTTTTGAAGAGATATTTGAGTCGAAAATCAATTTTTACCAACTTTTATACATTTTTTTTAGGTTTTTATTTTTTGTAAAAAAACCGTCAATTCGATTCTTCTCAAAATTTGTCCTAATGTTGAAAACAATATTTCTTATAAGAAAAAATTAGTTAGAAGCTATTATCTCAAAGTTTTTAAAAGATATTTGAGTCGAAAATCATTTTTTACCAATTTTTTTAATTTTTTTTTCGGTTTTTAATTTTTTGTAAAAAAAAACTGTCAATTCGATTTTTTTCAACATTTTATCAGATGTCAAAAACATTATTCTTCGTTTCGCAAAATTGTTTTAGAGATGAAATCATATTTCAGTCGTAAAATTTTGGAGGTGACATTTTTTTTCAGTTTTATTGATTTATATCACGTTACAATATATTTTATAAAATTTAATTCAAGTTTCTAGGGTTTTTGGTTCGTAAGATATTTAGGGTTAACCAAAATGTTCACCTTTTTTTCAAACTGCTATGGTAAAAAAACCACCCACGCAATTTTCTTGAGAGCCCTTTCTGCATCTTTCTGCCTTATTATCTGTATAACAAAATTTATTTGAAGTTGATATCTCCTCTGGTTCTTGAGCTATGGAGGACGAAAAAAACGTCGCGAACGTACGGACGTATACGAATGTACGTACACACGCACGCACAGACATCTTTCTAAAAATCTTTTATTTCGACTCTAGGGACCTTGAAACGTCGAGAAATGTCAAAATTTTCATTTTGTCAAATCGGACCCATTACAATAACTTCCTATGGAAAGTTAAAAATAATTTTCGCGGGTACTGCCTCTTGCGAGGAATTGACAAATCCTTCAAAAGTAAATTAGCCGTTCGGATTCGGCCTAATAATTGTAGGTCCCTTCAATTCCTGACACGCACACGGGAATGGTTGAGTGTTGTAAGTCACTAGGCCATGGTTCACAACGGACTGTTGCGCCACCCAATATAATTTACCCTTGATTGCGCTTGGGCATATTTTTTATAATTTTTTGAAGGTATTCAATGCCCATTTTGCTCCATTCTTTTTGAAGCCGTTGCTTTAGTGCACTTATTGAAGAGACAAGGTTTTCGCGAACTCGACGGTCCAATTCATCCCACAAATTCTCGATTGGGTTATGGTCTGGAAATTGCGGAGGTGTTTGGATAGCTTTTGGACAGTTAAACAAAAGCCATTCCCTTACATCATGAGTCTTGTACTTCGGGTCGTTGTCCTGGTAAAATTTGAGATTCCTTAAAATGCCCATTTTCTCAGCACTTTGCCTTGAATTTCCTTTTAGGATTCTCAAATAGTATTCCTTATTCAATAAACCGTCGATGTATACTAAATTTCAAATGCTTCTTGTCGAAATGTGCCCGCCTCCATGCTATGCTAAGTTGGTTTTTTGTTCCTGTTTTTAAGCTCTTCATTTGGCTTGCGCCAGACTATAACTCTCTAATCTGATCCAAAGAGGTTATACTTACTCTCTTCAGCAAATATTACATCATTCCACCAAGTTGCATCCTTATTTATGTGTTGCTTCGCAAATTCGATCCGAATTTGCTTGTTGCGCATGTTGATAAATGGCTTTTTTTGGGCAACACGACCATTGCGCCCCATGATTAACTTTTTAAATAAAACTAAACGATCTTACACTAAATTATTTTAAAAATGTATGCAAACGTCTAGTGAATACTTCATTTTAACGGTACTCTTGAATAGACAAACTATTGATCGGAGCAAATGTCAAACTCAGCAAAGAAAATAAAAAAACGAATATTAATGAAGCGCTTACATGTGTCCTTTTTGCGTTGTTCATCGTATATCTTAATGCATTTAAGTGATTGCACCAATTTTAGATTAAAATTTTTTTGGAATAATACATTAATTTATAAAATAACCAAATAATTAATCTAAATTCAAGTTTTACTACGAGATAAACACCAAAAGTATTTTTAAGATTAAAAACCGAATATTATTGACACTCATTGTATGTATTTATGGTTATCAAAAATATCTGCTTAAATAAAATCAGCAATGCCTTGAAGATGAAAATATTTTTACCAAGTTTTTTGTTTAAATGTTTATACTCGTATTTGTATCAAGTTCCCTTCAAACAAGAATACGATCGCTATAAAAGAAACCCTTATCAAAAAATTTTAAAGCACTTATCACAAGTTATTTATAATGTACGTTTATTTCTTGGAGTAGGAGGTTGATGGTCGTTGAATTAATCAGAATTGCATTAAAATTGTTAACTTAAATAATAAATATGTATTTGGTTCGAATCTCCATATATCACTTATCCTCTGCATGCTTAGGTTCCTTTTTTGCTGTAAATAGGTTGTGGCATTAAAAATGAAAGAATTTTTTCTTATTCACAAATCACAAGCTCTTCATAAAAAATGAGATGAATATAGCCATTGCAAAGAAAGGTAGTTTGGAGCTGCCTAGCTGTAGTGCGGTTTCTGCTTGTTTTGGGAATCGTACGATTTGTCGAAAAAAAATCGATTAATAAAATTTCGACGGAAATTATGCAGACAAATGAAGAAGCATTTTTTTGTTAACTTCCTATAGAGTGTTATTGTAATCGGCACGTTTTGTCGAATTGAACATTTAAAAATTGTCAAAATTTTGCTTTACTCAAAATATCTCAAGAACCAATAATGCTAGCTACTTCAGCTAAATTTTATATTATATTAAGTGCGTTTTTTTGGTATTCCATATAAAGTACAGTGAGAAATTGTCAACAAAACGATCCTCAGTAGCCAGATTTTTTGTATTTAAAAATTGGTACAACTGAAAGAAGATCTGTCAGAATAATAATTAAAAAAAACACACAAATAGAAGAAAGTTTTGTGAAAATCAAAAGTTAAAATTAAATTACAAAACAAAAATTACTAAAACTAATAAAATGGACAATTTTCAAGAAGAAATGTTAAGAAAACATCAGGAAATTAAGATTCTATAAAAAGAAGTTCATTTAACAATTGCTTCAAGGAGGGGGTTTGTTCGTAGACTACTAAATTACCATGTGGTGTTGAATCGAGCTTGAAGATCGCCTTAACTCTTTATATTCCTGAATCGAGTTGAAATGACCTTGATTTGACTCTATTACCGTCGGAGATCGGAGTCGAGTCGAAATTTGAGAAGAAAAACCTGTGTGGAGGAGTTGGTTTTACAGATAATGCATTGTGGTCTGTTTTGCATGTTTGTGCCCAAACAATTTAGTTTTGTTTTGATCAAATTAACTAATCAGCTCTTTATTTTTTAACAAGAATCAAGTTATCTCACTTGCACTTCACACATCGAAACACCATTTGTATTTTAGAAAGTGCTGTCATACTTAATCATTTTTTAATCTTCTTGTGCGGTGGGAACACCAAAAAGATTTATTTAATCTAAACTGAGATAAACCTTTGGTGGAAACATAGCAAAATTTAATTATCTTTTCTATTGTTTTTTCTTGCAAGATAAGCCCAGTTATCCATTTTCATTAACAAAACTAAATAATGTCAACAGCAACAGATTGATTTTTTTTCCCAATGGAAAACACATACATAATTCCAAATGCACAACTACTCAACGAACACAGCCATCGAGATACAAATAAAATATCAATCGTACCAACATTTGAGAACGAAATCACATAAGATCCATTCGAGACTCGTATGAATGTCAAAAACCTATCCATAGTAAGATTCTACTCTAACTTTTATAGGTCTTATTCATACTATGGATATTGTTTTTGTTATTCGTGTAGATTTTCCAACAAAACACGGGTATTGTGTGAATCATTTAAATGTTTTTAATTTTTGTATAAATCAAAGCCTGAACAAAAATTCGTAAAAATTGTTGTTCGATTCTCGACATCTCGTTAACATAAGATAATGGTCTCAGAGGTGTTTCCACTAAGGCACCTCTCCTTATCCAGACGGCAGCGGAGGAATTCCCGAGATGGAATCAACGGTGGTGTCTTAAGTTCCAGTAAGGTTATTCTACTTAGTGAACACCTTATAGGGCTTCTTCGACGTATTCGGAGCCCAGGCCTGTAATTAGCGGTTTATCCGGTTACCCGTCCTTGGAGTTATACTAAGGATCTGGCCCTCCAGGTTGGAGGTTGTGCCGTCGGGTTAACTTCCTGGCCACGTGAAATATACCTTTAGTTGCGAAGCACCAACAAGCCTCGGATACCGACGGATTCACTGTTGACAACCCACGCAAACGAAATAAGGACAACTAACTTCGGATCTGTACGTGGAATGTTAGGTCCCTTAACAGACCACGTGCAGCCGAACAATTAGCAGAAGCCCTAAACTGCTGCAAGGCAGATATTACCGCCATCCAAGAAGTGCAATGGGATGGACCGGGCAAACGCAAACTAAAAGACTGCGATGTATACTACTTCCACTGCTACCGAAAACAAATACAGCGTTTTTTTGGGTGTGGATTTGTTATTGGAACTAGACTCAGGCAAAAACTCTTGAGTTTCAACAGTGTGAGCGAGCGCATCACGACAATCCGCATCAAGGCTAAATTCGCCAACATAAGCCTTATATGCGCTCATGCCCCAACAGAGGAGAAAGATGAAGACACCAGAGACATACTCTTCGAGCTCTTGGACAAGACTTATAAACAGTGCCCTGGCTATGACATTAAAATTGTCTTAGGAGATTTTAATGCCAAGCTAGTAAGAGAAGACATCTTTGGTGGCATAATCGGGAAATACAGCCTGCACGGCACCACCTCCGACAACGGATTGATAGTTCACCCATCTTGATATTCACAAGGGGACATGGAAATCTTCTGATCAATCAACCGTCAACCAGATTGACCACATTGCGACGCACGAGACTTCTCCAGTATACAGGATATCCGAACATTCCGAGGGGCCAACATTGACTCGGACCACTACCTCGTTGTAGCCAAGGTACGGCTACGGATATCACGGTCCAAGCCAAAACAAGGAAGTACTGTGAGAAGATTCGACGTTAGACGGCTACAATCGGAAGAGACTGCCATGTCCTTTTCCGATCGAGTCTCTAATAACCTCTTAAGGAGTCCTATGCTGCCTGCATTAAGCATTGAAAACCAGTGGCAACATTTCCTTGCAGCCATCAGAGATGCCGCCTCTGAAGTGCTAGGATTCACACGGCCACCACAGCGAAACCCCTGGTTTGACGACGAATGCCGGCAAGCGCACGCAGCGAAACAAGAGGCATACAAAACGGCACTGAACACAAAAAGACCAGAGCTGCACGCTAGCCCTACGAACAGAAGAGGAGAGAGTAACACCGGCTTCTTAGATGGAAAAAAGAGAGCACAGGAAGCGCGCGATCGAGGAGATAGAGAGATGTCAACGGGAATGAGGTTCGTCAATTTTACCAAAAGATAAAAAAACCACGAACCGAAGCCTGTTAAGACGATCAGGGGTACATCGTTGTAGAACCGCAGTCTATGTTGAGAATATGGAAAGACCACTTCTCCAAATTATGTAACGGCGATGACGAACCGAATTCCGTTGTAAGGGAGATAGAACCACTCAACTTCGGCGACTTAGATCAACAATTCCGCCTACCCGACCTTGACGAAGTGAAGAAAGCTGTATCTAAACTGAAGTCAAACAAAGCTGCTGGAGCTGACGGCATCGCTGCCGAACTATTCAAAGCAGCAGGTGATGACTTGGTACGGCGCATGCACCAACTCATCTGCAAAATATGGTCGGAAGAAAGCATGCCCGATGAGTGGAATCTCAGCATAGTGTGCCCGATACATACGAAAGGAGACCCTCTAAACTGTGCCAACTACAGAGGCATCAGTCTCCTTAACATTGCGTATAAGATCCTCTCTGCCGTATTATGTGAACGTCTGAACCCGGTCATCAACAACCTGATTGGTCCTTATTAGTGTGGCTTCAGACCACGAAAGTCCACTATCGACCAAATACTCACACTACGGCAGATCTTGGAAAAAACCCAGGAGCTTCAAATCGATACCCACCATCTCTTTATCGATTTTAAAGCCGCGTACGACAGCATCTATAGGAAAGAGCTCTACAGAGCAATGTCTTGTTTTGGCATTCCTGTCAAACTTATCCGTTTGTGCAGAATGACGATGGAGAATGCACGCTGCTCTATGAAGGTCGGAAAAGATCTTACCGATGCATTTGATGTCAAAAAAGGTTTTAGACAAAGCGATGCCCTGTCATGCAACTTCTTCAACATCGTTCTGTAAAGAATTGTGCAGTGGAGCGTTTTTGAGCATTACGACGGAAGCGAAGAAGAATTGGTTTAGTGGTCAATGAGGGTAAGACCAAGTATATACTGTCATCAAAAAAGAACATTGAAAATCGACGTCTTGGACAAAACGTCACCATGGACAGCTATAACTTTGAGGTAGTTAAGGACTTTGTCTACCTAGGTACCGTTATTAGCCTAGACAATGACACCAGCGCTGAAATCAAACGAAGATTAACTCTTGGAAATCGCTGCTTCTTTGGACTTAGAAGGCAATTGAGAAGTAAGTCCTCTCTCGAGCATCTAAAATCGCCATCTATAAGACACTCATCATCCCGGTTCTCATTTATGGCGCTGAGACCTGGACTCTGTCAAAGAAAGATGAGACCGTCTTGGGACATCAACGCTCCAGGTGACGCACGCAGGTAGGTGAAGACCTCAACCAACTTGGCGTGCGAAACTGGTGACAGTTAGGTAGGGACCGAGCTGGCTGGAGACGCATGTTGTTTGAGGCTCAGGTCCGCCCGGACCACCTTAAGTAAATGAGTAATAATGTCCGTGTGATTTCAATGATGGTCAAACTACGTAGTGAACTAATAGATTTAAATTTCATTCCACACAGACTTGATTTACCCCTAGAGTGTATAGTATGTGCAACCTATCCGAAAGAGAGGGTACTGTCCACTTCTTGGGAAAATGCCCCATTCTCAGAGAAATCAGAATGAATGTATCCAGAAAAGACTTTTTATCGGAAGATCAAGAGTGATAAGTTTATTGAAATGAATGTTGTCAATCTTTATTAATTTTGCAAAACTGCGCTTAGATATATGTAGAAGTGCTATAAGGAACGAAAATTTCTAGTTTCTAATCACTGTAAAAACACGGGTAGTAGTCAGGGTAGGTCAGTCACTTTCACCAAATTTTAAATTAATACAATAATTTTAAAGTAGATTTAGACTATAGCCTTGACTTCACTGGTATTTTCTTTAAATAAAACGATTTCTAAGCTTAAATTACCGTAAACACGTTATTCAGAAATCAAAAAGTCATAGACCAGATATGAATAGTTAGGAATTCTTGAAATATGAATAATTTCCTGGAACAGGAAAAACATACTATATACCTTTAATTAAAAAATGAATAACAGTTCACTGTTCTATTATGATTAAAATATTTTGTTCTTCAAACAAAAATACCAAACAAATTTATAATTATTCAAATAGAACGCTCTAATGCTGGATGAATCTTTCTCTATGCAAATATACATAATTTGTATACACAATTTAATTTTACTATCAATAAGCTTCCTCAGTAAAAGGTCAAAAAAACTCATTGATTCGAAAATGACTTAATGGTGAAACAAGTGGGACAAGTATGCATCCACACTTAAGATGATCAGTTGGTTGTCGTTATTGTAATTAACATATGTAGATAACTACAATACACACATTTAATTCTATAATATGTTTGTACGAAGCTCTTATCAAGCACAAGGTCGGTCGTTATTCCTACATCAAAATATGATTTATTCCATGGCCAAAATCTGGGAGAATATTTTTGATAATTAGAACAAACGCCACTTAAACGATGCGTTGCACGTTTTTATCAGAATGTGCCTAACATTAAAAATTCGGAGGTACACGGCATTTATGTGGGATCGGCCAAACCTCGACACATTACCCTACTCCAACAGACAAACGAGACAGAACCCAATACTTTACAAACGGACAGACATAACAAAAGAGAATTAGCGTCCCTTCTATTTCTATCCTTTCATATTTTGTATATAAAGTCAGCAAGAGAGAACATAGAGAGTCGTCACGCATTCACAATTCATCTGCCAAGAGGATCAGTCGTTTCGAAGTTTTGCTCGAATTAAATAAAGAACTATTTATTTCATTAAATATAAATTATAAGTGTTTTTTATTAAGAAAAGTAAAGAACCCCTAGACAAAAGGAGCTTGAATCCTACATTTATGACAATGCTAGTATGGCCTGGAGACCCATACTTAAAAAGTGTTTGTGATACTCCTACATTGTCTTGCAACAACTCCTATAAGTATGGGATTATGTACTATACTGTGTGGTACCACAATATTTTCTTATAACCCATGGGCGCATAGTACGTTTGACGAGACAGCATTGCCTTCAGCCCCATACTGTACCGGAGATGTCGCAATGTTACTAGTTTTTCCCGCTATAATTTATGGTGTGATAATCGATACCCTTATTGGATAACTGTCAATAGTGCATGGGTATAACTACTGTATCGATACATTTCTACAATAATAAGGGACATAACAATTATGGAAAGACTTTTCTGCTAGGAGCGTTGTATATGTGGCCAATCAGTATGGGCCTGACTCCCATACTGACATTGGCGTATCGGCTATAGCTATTGTCGACGTTACTAGTCTCATTATGGCCAAGTTAACTATGCTTACAAGTTTTTATCTAATGGAAATCTTCTAAGCCGTATAGTATTGCGTTCACGCCCATACTGACGTTGTAATATTTGGAATGTATTTCTTTCCGTGTATACGTTAGAAAACACCCAAATTTCGATACAAATTATGTCAAACATGCAGCTTCTAGTATTTGATTATAGTAATGTCCGTGGGCTGAGATCGAATTTTGTGTCTGTATACATCCACATTAATTCTTACAGACCAGTTGTTTTGGCATTGAGTGAAACCCAATAAGGTGAAGATTACGATACTGCTGAATTTTTTATTCATGGGTATTGCTTAGTGCCATTATTCTTCTCATACCATGGTCTTGACATATACATATATTAGGAATGTGTTGCATATCATCTTTTACCACAATACGGTCATTGTACCAACACCCTTCTAATTTTCATGTGCTTAAAACTTTCCGTTAATAAGCACATCATTCACTTTTGTTTTCTTTATCGGAGCGCAAACCTAAACAGAGTTTCAACTTCTCAGGAGTTCGATGCTCTGTCTGACTCCATACAAAGAATTGTCTCCCTGTATCCTTACACTAAAATCGTTATTACGAGCGATTTCAATGTTCACAATACTTCGTGGCTTCGCCATTCAGGCCAGACAACGCCCGAAGTAATGTGTGCTGACATATTTGCTGAGTTCAACCATCTTACTCAGCTTGCCAATGAGCCTACTCGTATATCAGACGTTAACGGCCGAGAAGAAAATACACTTGACTTGTTTCTCACTTCTGATACTGATAAGTACACAATCAGTGTATTGACGCTTCTAGGAACATCGGAACAAAGTGTCATGTCTGCTAATTTCTAGTGTCAAACAAATCCAGTTAAAGAAAGAGCTCTAAAGAGAACAGTTTGGCAGTACGAGAAAGCCAACTGGGACGGTCCCAATAATTTCTTCAGGATCTTTAACTGGTCGCTATGCTTCCTCGGTAGCGACGTAGACTCCAGTGCAGATATGATTTCAAGTATGATTTATCTGGAAATGGAAACGTTTATCCTGAATAGGGTTAAAAGTATTAAACCCAAGGTTAAATCATGATTCGATTCGAACTGCTAAGAGGTTATCAAGGAGAAAGAGGTGAGCTTCCGGTGTTTTAGAGCCAACCCAACTGAGGAAAATCGAAAAAAGTTTAAGCAAGCCAGGAAGGCCTACTACACCTATGTATATTCGAAGGACCAAATTCTTACATGACACAAAAATGACAGCAAAAAATACTACTACAAAAATGTTTGGTCATTTGTAAAAAACATGAGGAATTCTTCCTCTTCATCGGTTCCTACGCTCGTTGTCAATGACAGTCCTTTTGCTTGCTCTTTAGAGAAAGCTAATCTCTTTGCTAGGCAGTTCGCTGCCAGTGAGTGTTATGATTCCGCCTGTACTTGAGCGAGTTAGTGATTCTATGGGACCAATCTTTTTTGCACTCGTACTGTGGCATGAGTCCTTAGAGATCTAAACACATATAAATCCACTGGTCCGGATGGTATCCCCGCTATTGTTCTGAAGAGGTGTTCTTCAAAGATGGCAAAACCACTGCGTAAGCTTTTTCATCTGTCCTACTCCTCACACTTTGACTTTGTGGATAAGAACAAAAAATGAAAGAGAAGTGTCCGGAATCTTTCGTACGTTTTACCCTCCAACACCCATTTGTTTACACTGTTGTATTTGTAATTTTGACATTACGTCATTTTGAAAAGTGAAATCCAACAACAATTCGATGCAGTCCATTGACTTGTTTTGACAGAGGTTGTTTTTATTAAATTACGTTGACTCACGACTTACGACTCACTTTAGACTTTCCTTATAAATTTGTATTCGGCAAGACAAGCGCTATTACACGTTGACTCGTGCCCCATGTCTCAAATTTGACAATTTTTGTTTGTTTTGTTTTGAATGCTCCTTCTGGTTGGCTTTAATTTTTTGATAGTTTTTGAAGTTAAGTAAAATTTATAAAACAAAAGAAATAGGATTTTGGAAATGGATTTCGAAAATTTATTAAAACTGTTGAACTGTGCATTAAACAAACAAATTCGATGTTGTTTATTCCAGCAACAAGAAAATCGAATGAAAAAAAACAGCATAAAACGAATATGAGAAAAAAGAAACGTCAAAGTGAGTCTACTAAAAAATTGTCCGAGACTCACCGGAATTTTGTTTGCATCTCATTTTCTCACATGTGCTTTCTTTTTCGCAACCATGTGAGTCGTGAGGCATCGTGTAATAGTAGACCTAGTGTCAGAGAGACAAAACTAATCGAGAGAGTCAAATTTCCTCGTCTCCGTCCCTTCGAAATCTCTTACTTTCATTTTTTATAGCGTGTTGAATTCGTATCAGTGTATACATGTTTTCACCTTGGAGAGCAGAGAGAGAAAAAACTTCAGTTGAGAGATTGAAACATTTGATATTTCTTTCTCTCTCTGGTTTTCACAAATTAATTCTTAGCAAATCAATTTCGTTTGTCAATAAATTACGGTAAACGTTATAACGGTAGATCGTGGTGAACTTTATTAGTATATGTGAACGATTACATATTTTTTATAAATGTATGTAGTTATACCTTACATAATAACTTAACTACTGTATTATCTAAATTATACTGCATTGAATTATAAAATAGGCGGAAACAATAAAGTGCTACAATTTACCTGGAATATTTATATTAAATATCCATATCTTCTGCCCTTGCGGTTAACGTAATATTTATTTGTCATGAATTACTTTAAAGCTTTTTTATACAATAAAAAATCAATTATGAAATTTGACTGCGATAATAATAACTTGAACACAGCATTTTCTATGTTTAAATTTATTCAGGTTAAGCTCTTAACTTTGATTTATTTATGAATAGCCTAAAAAGTTTATCAAACATCTATGAATAAGCCAGAATGCACTTTCAGAAAAACTGTAGTTGGAACTTTTCCTCATCTATTTTTCCTTGTCGCTATATAACTGACAGATAAGATATAATTAAATAGTAGAACTGGAAAACTTATAAAAATGATGCATAAGACTTAAATTTTGGTTGAAGAACAAATTTGTATATCCTTTTCACAAAACCACTGACCTAGCGAGAATACAAATATTTTTACTTTTTGCAAAAGTACTTTTCGGCTTATGTAACTAAGCCTTTAAAAGCAACAAGCTAGCTTAGTTGAAAGCAGTAAGAATAGCTTCTCAACAATTCACAGATCTTATGCAATAAAATTGGCAACAGAAGTAACAAGTTGACGGTCTTTTTATTTAGTCTCTACTTAAATCTCTTATTTTCAGCATTTTGGAAATGTCGTGAGTAATGTAAAGAAAATAAACAACGAGTACACACAAATAAAATAGGAATGTAAAAAAGAGATGAGTATATAAAAAATTTTTCAATGTCCCTGCGTTGTTTTATTTTCATGATTCATGTTTACATTATGTAACTCTCGTTTTCAATGTTCTTGCTACTCTCGCATCGACAAAATTAAGTCTATAAACGCTGAAAATTGAAACAAATCTGAGTTTTTTTTCATTTTTCAACGGTCTGAGGGAAAATTAAACGCATGAACGCAGCTAATAATAAACAAAATACTAGTTGTAGTGCTTTCAGAGTTTTGTTTTTAGGTCCTAATTCTCATTGGACTGTTTCACCACCTAATTTATTTTAATCACTTAATGATTACAACTGGCTTCAAATAACTAACTAATATTTCTCT
This sequence comes from Eupeodes corollae, assembly GCF_945859685.1. Taxonomy (NCBI): domain Eukaryota; kingdom Metazoa; phylum Arthropoda; class Insecta; order Diptera; family Syrphidae; genus Eupeodes; species Eupeodes corollae. The sequence goes on along the minus strand of NC_079148.1, from coordinate 134,352,880 downwards.
AAATGCGTAATTTAGAATTGTTTCTAAATACTCATTGTTCTGGCACCTAAAAAGAGTAATTAATTTCAATTCATATTCGAATGATATTACTCCCAAACAATTTTTTTTTCAAATTAATTTCGAGTCGAAAAACACCCTACAGAAATCCCAAAAGAACTGACTTGACGAAATTCAGTCAAATTGCGAATTCCGAACTAAGCAACTTACCAAATCTCACTGAATCGATAGGAGACCTTGAATCAAACCTCTGACCTCTGCCACAAACATAAGTTTTACCAACCGTATAAAGACTCTATTCAAATTTACAAGCAAGCCCTGTCATCAGCCAAAAGACAAGGCTGGAGAGAATTCTGTCAATCAATCGAAGACATAAAGGACTCCGCAAGGCTCAGCAAAGGTTTATCGAAGGAACATTGTAATCCTTCATTTCTAAAAAAGCCTGGACAGCCTCTCCAGCCGAATCTCTTGGGGTTGCGAGAGTGATAACCCCGAATCGCTTGAAACCACAGAGCTAAACTTAGCTCATGGGGAGCAAGTCAATTCCGTTATAACCAGAGAAAATATTGTGTGGGCCATCAACTGCCAGTTATGCTTCAAAAGTTGCATGATGTGGCAGCTCCATGGCTGGAACAAGTTTTCAAAGGATGTGTCCTTCTCAAACATGTGCCCATGTCGTGGAGACAGGTCAAAGTAGTTTTTATCCCGAAAGTGGGTAGGCGAGGTCACGAATCCGCGAAGGATTTCTGACCAATAAGCTTAACATCTTTTGTGCTTAAAACCTTGGAGCGCCATTCTTGATTACCATATTAGAGATGTGGAGTGAAGGCGGTAGCCTACGCTGATGATTTGGTGCTATTGGTGTCAGGAAAGTACACCTCTGTGATTAGTGAAATCACGGAGTCAGCTTTGAAGAAAGTTAGCAACTGGGCCACTAGTTGTGGACTAGGAGTTAACCAAAGTAAAACTGAACTGTTGTTCTTTACCACCAAAACTAAAGTACAGCCCTTTACGCTACCTCGACTCAACGGTCAAGTCCTACCATTGTCTTCCAGTGCAAAATATTTGGGAGTTATACTCGACCCTAAACTAAACTGGAAACTAAATATTGAAGTACGGGTTAAGAAGGCCTGTGTTGCCTTCTACGCCTGCAGCAAAACTTTCGGCAAAAAGTGGGGACCTCTGTTGAAGATGATTTTATGGACGTACGCAGCCGTAGTACGTCCAATCTTAACAAATGGTTCGATTGTGTGGTGGCCTGCTCTTAGCAAAGCATATAATATTGATAAGATAAAGAAGGTTCAGGGAACAGCTTGCGTGGGCACCACAGGGGCCATGCATACTTGCCCAACGGACACCTTAAACGTTATTTTGGATCTTCTACCAATCGACCTTTTTATTAAATACATAGTTTCCTGCAGCGCTATTAGGCTGAAGGAATCAAATAGCTGGTTGTTAAAACCTTATGGTCACAACAACACTACGAAATTGATTCCCTCAGATATTATCTCGGTAGACACTGACTACTGCACTCCTACTTTGAACCTAAGTAAGGGTTTTAAGGTTATTTTCCCATCCAGAGAAGATTGGGAGGATGACATCATGTCGATAGGTTTCGACACAACTATCTTTACTGACGGCTCAAAGATGGAGTGCGGAGTTGGTTCTGGGATCTTTTCTGAGTCCCTAAATGTAGCCAAATCCTTAAGGCTTCCTGACTTTGCTAGCGTTTTTCAGGCTGAACTGCTGGCAATAAGGGAGGCATGTAAGATACTTAAACAAAACTCAAACCAAAACCGAAATGTGGCTATCTTTACAGACAGTCAGGCAGCTGTCAAAGCCATTAACTCGGCCATATCCTCATCTAAATTGGTCCAGCAATGTCGCTATGAGCTTGCGAGACTGAATGTTAACCTCGGTGTCACACTGATCTGGGTTCCGGGCCATAGTGGTATCGTGGGAAATGAATGGGCTGACGAGCTAGCCAGGCATGGATCGGCCCTTCATAGCTCACTTGCGGAAATGGTTAACATTCCTCTTGGTGCTATGAAGGGTAAAATCTTTTCTATCTACCAAACTGAATCAAACCGAAGGTGGAGCAATTTACCCAACTGCATTATATCTAGGAAGATATGGCCCACCTATAACAAAACCCGTACAAACGATCTTCTATGCAGGCCAAGGCAAGACAAAACAGGTCAAACGAGTTTTTGGTATCAAAACGGTGCACTACAGCGTTAATTTTATTTTAGGCTAGGTTGCCTTGAGATCGCCATTTCTACCTACCTACCTACCAAAAAATCGTTCATCCACAATTTTGAATTTTCTTTGAACACCTCTGAATAGCTGACTACATCCGCCATTTTTCAAAAGTTGGGAGTATGCACATCTTCTTGCATAAGTTCCCCACACTTTTGTATATGAAGTTAATACATATGCAAGTTGATGTGCAAATCACAGCTTGTAGGCAAAAAGAGAGCAACCGTCGAAGTTGATTCTCTCGTTTAGTTTTTTTCTCTCTGCTAGTGTAATAATGCGAGATTGACGGGATGGGTGTTCAAAAGAAAATATGCGAAACACACTGTAATAAAACACTTTGTTTAAATAACAAATAAAAACTTTCAAGAAATGCTTCTAAAGAAGAAATTAGTTTTCGACTAAAAATAGATTTTAAAAACCAAATTGTTTCATCATATGCAAAATATTGTTAGTTAATTTCTTAAAACAATTTAACTGACAACTTTTTTAACAAAACCCCAAAACTTAATTGTTATAAAAAGCCTTAAAAGCAAATTAATCATCATCGTCACCCTTTTTTACAGCGATTTTAAAGAATTACGCTCTACTGAAATAGCAAGTTGCATCCCTTAACTCAAACAATTCAAAAATACTACCAGCGCCCCTAAAAATGCTCATCAATATACCCTACAGCCTAAGCGCCCCTAGAAATGCTCATCAATATACCCTACAGCCTAACTTCGGTGCTATTGCTCAGTACAGAGATTCGTTCTTTAGTCGTACTACGCGAATGTATACCTAATGCTTTACCACACTCTGTCTTTCCCAGTCGTTGCAATACTCAGGAACTTAAAACCAATGTGCATTTCCGACACCTAACTAAAAAAAACCCTCCCCCATTCCCAATGCCCGCACTGTCTTTGATATTGAAAGGTTACCAAAAACAACTTGAATACACCTTCAGTATTTTAACACAAAAAAAGAAGTTTGGTTTTACTGTTTCTGTTTATCAAGATTCCTTCACTGTGGTCTTAAACAACTTATGTTATTATTGTTCTTTCCATCAAAATTATAAATTATTTTAAATTCTTTATATTTTTTATTTCTTTTTTTAGTCTCAATAAACAGCATAAAACTAAATTATCTTATGCAATTAGTACTTAAGAGATTAGGTCTTATCTTTTCAAATATTTTTGTTTGGCGTGATTTTTTTGCGTTATTATTATTATATCCGTATTTACATATTTTTTGTTTTTAATTAAATTTTATAATTCATTTTTCAACGGATATTTTGTTCGCAGTTGCTCTTAAGTAAATTAGTTCCACAGAATCTTTAAAGTTAGTTAGTTTATTTTTGCATTTTGTTGTTTTACACGTTTTAAAGTTTTAGTAGAATGTCGTCTCCAGTTGGCTTTTCAAGAGTAAATTTATTTATCCACATATATTTTTTTAAATAAACATGACAACTACCAATTACCGATTAATTAAACAAGCTCATATAATATTTAATTAATAGTTTAAAACTTACTATTAAAAAGTATAAACAATAACGATTAATTTATCTTTATTACCAAACTATTATTATTATTTATTATCTCTACATAAATGTATAGAACAGTACTTAGAGGTAATAGCTTCCAGAGCTTCTAGCTGATTACCAAACTAACATTATTAAACTATGTGAAATAGATGGAATTAGTAAAAAAAATATCACAACTTTAAGAAAATTCGTATTTTTTAAATCGTTCTAGTGCTTACAAGTGGCTACAAATGTGACCGAACAAAAACACCACGTCACACGTGAAGTTCGCGGCAAACACTTGGGTTTCTGCCGAGGCTTCCGTGGATGTACTGTGTGGTTGACTGGACTCAGTGGAGCTGGTAAAACATCAATTGCGTTCGAACTCGAAGCATACCTTGTATCACGTGGAATTCCTGCCTATGGCTTAGATGGCGATAACATAAGAACTGGTCTCAATAAGAATCTCGGATTCACACCATCCGATCGTGAGGAAAATATTCGACGGGTGGGTGAAGTGGCTAAACTGTTTGCCGACAGCGGAGTGGTCGCCATATGTAGTTTTGTTTCGCCATTTAGTGATGATCGAGCTATGGCGAGAAAAATTCACAAAGATGCTGATTTAAAGTAACGTGATATATTTTGATAAGTAACAAAAAAAAGCAATACAAATTTCACGATACACTTCTTACAGATTCTATGAAATATTTGTTGACACCCCACTGGCAGTTTGTGAATCGAGGGATGTTAAAGGCTTATACAAGAAAGCTCGAGAAGGAACCATCAAAGGATTCACAGGCGTCACTCAGGAATACGAAAGACCAGATAAGCCAGATTTAGTTGTGAATACTGACGGATTCACCATCAAGGAATCAACAAAAAAAGTTGTTCAACTTCTCGAAGACGAAGGAATTATACCCAAGGCACTTAGAGAAATTCAACAGGTTTGACACAAAAAGTTATACTGGCTTTTTTTTTCTAAATAAAATGTTCTCTTTTAGCTTCCAGAATTATTTGTAGATAGCAGTTTAAAAGAAGCATTTTTACATGAAACCAAATCACTTCCAAAGATTCCTATAACCTCTGTAGAGCTGCAATGGGTGCAAATACTCTCCGAAGGTTGGGCATTCCCATTGAAGGGCTTTATGCGAGAAAACGAATACCTGCAGGCATTGCATTTTAATACTATTTTAAGTGATGATGGTGCATTTCGGGATAATCAATCAGTGCCTATAGTTTTGTCTGTAAGTGCTGAAGCTAAAGATAAACTTGAAGGTAATGCTATTCTGAGCCAACCTAACAATAAGCCCTTAAAATACTTATTTTTAATTCAGGTGTCAGTGCAGTTACTTTAACTTACAACGATAAGCCAGTTGCAATTATGAGAAAACCAGAATTCTTCCTTCATCGCAAAGAAGAACGTCTTTCCAGACAATTTGGAACAAGTAATCCCCTTCATCCTTATAGTAAAGTAAGAAATAGGTTACATTGTTCAAAGTTTAAATTATTCTAGAACGGCAAATGGAATTTTTTTTACAGATGGTTTATGAATCCGGTGAGTATCTGGTGGGTGGTGAATTAGAAGTTTACGAACGCATCAAATGGAACGATGGCTTGGATCAGTATCGTCTCACGCCAAACGAGCTTCGAGTGCAGTTCAAGAATCTCAATGCCGATGCAATTTTTGCCTTCCAAGTAATAATTGTTTTTTGTTTCCCTACAGTTTTTCAACAAACTAAAAATATTTCAATATATATTTTAGCTCCGTAATCCTATTCATAATGGTCATGCTTTGCTCATGCAAGACACGAAGAGACAACTTCTGGAAAGAGGTTTTAAGAGACCCGTGTTACTACTACACCCGCTGGGCGGTTGGACGAAAGACGATGATGTTCCTTTGGATGTGCGAATGGCGCAACATCAAGCTGTGCTTGATTCAGGTGCACTTAAGCGGGAGGATACCATTTTGGCGATATTCCCCTCACCAATGATGTATGCTGGACCGACTGAAGTTCAATGGCATGCCAAAGCACGTACGTTGAATAAAGCAGAATAATTACACAAAATATATACTTATTCATACTTTCTATTTGTGGCTTAGGAATGAACGCTGGTGCGAACTTTTATATTGTTGGGCGAGATCCAGCAGGTATGCCACATCCAGACAAAAATATGTATGCCGATGGTAATCTTTATGACGGCACTCATGGAGCGAAGGTTTTAAAAATGGCACAAGGACTCGATAGTTTAGAGGTAGGTTGAAATATTGTAACCTTCAAACGATGGACATTTATGTCAGAGATGCTTTCCTTAGATTTTACCATTCCGCGTTGCTGCTTACGACAAATCCTCATCGAAAATGGCCTTTTTTGATCCATCTCGAAAAGATGATTTTGAATTTATCTCAGGAACAAAAATGCGTACACTAGCCAGAACAGGAGAGTTGCCTCCAGATGGTTTTATGGAACCGAAAGCATGGAAAATACTTGCAGAATTTTATCAATCTATTATTAAGAATTAAATAGTTGTTAATTATTATAAAATAAGTTTATATTGTTTTCTATAGGCAAAAACTTAATTCAATATTAAAATTGAAATTAAATCGCCCACCTTAATGTTGTCTATCGTTTTAAAATTAAAGAACTAACTCACTTGACGCGTCGCATTTTGTATCGTATTTACACGTACTGACTTATTACTTGCAAGGAATCAAATATTTAATAGAAACACTAAAATTACGCACTCTAAATAACTTGACACTTTTAATTTGACCACAAAATAAAAACAAATTAAAATTTTTTAAATGTTTTTGTTCTTTTCAAGGTGAGCGGTTTAATTTAAATTTGATTATATTTAAGAAGAAACGTGTAGTTTATGAAAAAAGTACTATGTCCATCAAATCAAAGATTTATTTTGTTTTTAAATGTATTTACTTTTAAATTAACATTTAAATGTTATGTTATTTTGTTTTGTTTTAAGAAACAAACAAATCCAATCCCAAATTAAGGATATTCCATAATATACAAAAAAGTGCAATGTTTTTTTATTTGTCTTTAATTATTTCCGGTGCAACTTATGTTTATAGTTTATAAATATGTATGTTTTATAATAATATAATATTATGGTATAAACTATATTGTAAGTATTTTGTTTTTTTTTTTATTTGTCCAGAGTATTATTATTTGAAAAAATAAATTTAAAAGAAATATTTCATTTTTATTAATAATTTGTCAAAATATATTTTTAGTTGGTTTTAATTACACCTCAAAAAATTCTCAAAGGCCAACATTATGAATCTTCGTATGTGAATAGTGTTATGTTGTTGCATTGGCAGATTACTAAATCTTTCGCATTTCGACCATACAAATAAATGTATGTGAGAGTTATGAATATTTCCCATCGATGAAATTCAGAAATGTTAACACTCCATAATTCTTCATCTTGATATAAAATAATTTTGTCCACTTGGTTCAATAATTATATGTTGTTTTTGAAACAGTTATCAATTTCGGCTGCAAATTTCTTCTTCGGGGCTGACCTGGGCCTCAACCAACATGCGTCTCCAACCAACTCATTCCCTATCCAGCTGTCTCCAGTTTCACACGCCAAGTTGGTTGAGGTCTTTAACTACCTGAGTGCGCCACATGAGTCACGGTCTTCCTCTACTGCGCCGTCCCTCGAGATTGGATTCGAAGACCTTCCGGTCTGGAGGGTTGATGTCCATTCGCTCTACATGACCTAGCCATCTAAGCCGTTTGACTTTAATTCTGCTAACTAGGCCAGTGTCGCTGTACAGCCCGTACAGTTCGTGGTTATATCTTCTCCTCCATTCTCCATCTATGCGTACGGGACCAAAAATCACCCGAAGAATTTTTCTCGAAGCATCCTAAGACGCTCTCATCTTTCTTTGACAGGGTCCAGGCCTCAGCGCCATAAATGAGAACCGGGATGATGAGTGTCTTATAGATGGTGATTTTAGATGCTCGAGAGAGGACTTTACTTCTCAATTGCCTTCTAAGTCTAAAGAAGCAGCGATTTGCAAGAGTTAATCTTCTAATAGGGGTGCCTAGTAGACAAAGTCCTTAACTACCTCAATGTTATAGCTGTCCATGGTCACGTTTTGTCCAAGACGTCGATTTTCAATGTCCTTTTTTGATGACAGTATATACTTGGTCTTACCCTCATTGACCACTAAACCAATTCTTCTTCGCTTCCGTTGCAATGCTCAAAAACGCTCCACTGACATCACGCTTTGATCTTCCAATTATGTCAATATCACCTGCGTATCCGAGTAATTGGATGGACCTTTGGAAGATTGAGCGTCTAGTGTTGACGGTTGAGTTTTGCACAATTCTTTACAGAACGATGTTGAAGAAGTCGAATGACAGTGCATCGCTTTGTCTAAAACCTTTTTCGACATCAAATGCATCGGTAGGATCTTTTCCGACCTTGATAGAGCAGCGTGCATTCTCCATCGTCATTCTGCACAAATGGATAAGTTTGACAGGGATTTCAAAACTAGACATTGCTTTGTAGAGCTCTTCCCTATGGATGCTGTCATACGCGGCTTTAAAATCGATAAAAAGATGGTCGGTATCGATTTGAAGCTCCTGGGTTTTTTCCAAGATCTACCGTAGTGTGAATATTTGGTCGATAGTGGACTTTCCTGGTCTGAAGCCACACTGATAAGGACCAATCAGGTTGTTGACGAATGGCTTCGGACGTTCACATAATACGGCAGAGAGGATCTTATACGCAATGTTAAGGAGACTGATGCCTCTGTAGTTGGCGCAATTTAGAGGATCTCCTTTCTTATGTATTGGTCATACTATGGTGAGATTCCACTCATCAGGCATGCTTTCTTCCGACCATATTTTGCAGATGAGTTGGTGGATGCTCCCTACCAAGTCATCGCCTGCTGCTTTGAATAGTTCGGCAGCGATGCCGTCAGTTCCAGCAGCTTTGTTTGACTTAAGTTTAGATATAGCAATTCAAATGTTCAAATGGTAGACATGTGCATTCAAGAGGACACAAGCGTCCACAGGTTTTTTCTATCAACTCCTACTCTCACCTCCCCGCGGTGAACATCGGGTGCCTAAGGCACCTCTCCTTATCCGAAAGGCATCAGACAAATTATCGATATGGAATCAACGGTGGCGTCTACAATAAGGTTGAACTACTTAGTAAACACCTTATAGGGCTTCTTCGACATTCGGAGCCCAGGCAAGTAGGGGTTTATCCGGCTCCCCGTCGTCGTTGGAGTTATACTAAGAATCTGGCCCTCCAGGTTGGGGGTTGTGCGGTCGGGGTGACTTTCTGTTTTATCTCAGAATCAACAAAAAGAAAGCTGCTGTATGGAGACTTTTTGGACTATGTGTATATTAATGTGAGGAGTATGAATCAGATTCTAAAATGTTGAGGTTGCAAGTTTTACTTCGAAGCTTGGTAATATAAAGTTTCTAACTGCTTATTGACTTTGCTCCCGAACATTTTGAGATTCCCTATCCTCAGTTTTTTTTTTGGTAATCAAGCGCGATTTATTTTTAAAGTTTAGTCTTATTACTTTTGAGTTGAATACCAATGAAAGAATACATTGACCGGTCAAAATCCACGTTTGGTCTTGAAGAACGTCAAGAGCCAAGTTCAGTTGATATAACCCAGCTTATACAGTTCCTATAATTCATAACACAAAAAATCCAATTAAAAAAATCCTGTTCTCGATTGTATCAAATTACGTGTTGAATCCCGTCAATAAAATAATGATATTATGTTCCTATGTAGAACGATGTTAATTGAATCAATATAAAAACATTTTTAAATCCATCAAAACCATAAAACTGCTTCCCTAAGCACAACATGACTGCTTAGTAACACTCATCATTATAATAATTATTAAACTCTTCTCTTTATCAACAGAAAAAAAAGAAACTTAATTTCTGTCCCAAAACAAACCTTGAAAAACGTCATTACGTATTTTTTTTTTTAATGTATTTAATTATAGTATATTATAAAAAAATGGAAAATAAAATCAATCAATTAAGGTTCTTAAAAAAATAATTGGCATCATTTTTCGCTGGTAATGTTTTAATGAGTGTTTTGTTCTTGAATTTGAGTTGATTGTATTTATTTTAAAATTTAAAAAACTATGTTCAGATTACTGCTGCATATGCATAATTACTAAATGTGTGCATATGTACTTATCAAGCCCTCCGCATCAATTCACCACAAGTAAAAAATTATGAGTTAAAAGGAAACGAGGTTATTAGGAACAATGTAATTGAACATTATTAACAATATCAAAAAGACGACAGAGTTGAGCTTTAATGCTCCAAGAGAAGTTTTCTATGAAATTTGCATTTAATACTTTTAGATAAAGTGACCCTGGTACACACCATGTTGATCTTTTTCAGAAAAAAACAAAAACAACTGAAATATGCGATGAGAAATATTTTAGAACGCATAAACTTTTTGTTAATTTTTTTTTAAATATCTCTTAGTTGCGAATTCAAAAATAACATTTTTTTTTCTTTCTTTTTTTTCTGTAAGCACCAAATCAATTTTTTATTTATGTATTTATTTTCATTTCTATAACAACCAAATAAGTTTCTCATATAAATTATTTAGAATTAAGATGAAAACTAAGTATTAAACAGAAAATTGAATTGAATGTAGAAAAACTTACTGAAAAAATGGAGAGCATAGTTTTTGATTATCTAAACAATTAATAATGAAACCTGCCTTTTTGTCTTGTGCGTATCAGTGAGAATTAAGAATAAATTAAAATGTTCGGCAGTATAAAATAAATCTAGAGAAAAATAATAAAAGAGCAACAAAAATGATTTTTTTTTTGAAATTACAACACTTTTGAAAAATTCTTCAAAACACTGCCTTTATTTTTGTATTTTTTTTTTCTTTCTTGTATTTTTTTTTCTTCATCTTGTTATCAATGAATATTATCTAATTTGTCACTATTTCAAAGTACAAAGTATTTGATTAATTGTTATTGTTGTAATACAAAACTGTGCCAGTTACAAAGTCATTGCTTTATTATTCAGCAATTTTACATACAGAATCGTTTTGAGAACATTATAGAAAACGTATTTTATTTGCTTTTTGATTTTTTTTATGTTTTGTTTTATGAGAATTATTAAATTATTACACAAGTTTTTGTTAAGATTAAAAAGAACATTATAAAAAAAAAAAAAAAACAAAAAAATAATAAGGAGCAACAAAAAGTTCAAGATAGACAGAACACAAAAATGAGTCTCTTTAGCACATAAAGGCGTGCAATTCGAATTCTATGTAAATATAATAATTTATATGTATAAACGCGGACCTAAACAGTAAATATAGTAAAGGAAACCTAAGGAAATACAAAAATAAATTTAAAAGGTTTTAAATTGCCATTCTATGGCTTATACTTTGTTTATGTTATTATGTTTTTTTTTTATTTTTTTTATTTTTAAAAATTTTATTATTGTTTGTATGAGTTTGAGTTTTTTTTGTTTTTTTTTTGTTATGTTAAGTTTTATTACTTTTTTTTCGATAATTTATTCTTGTTAAAAAACATTATTTGTTTTTAATGAAATTTAACAAGAAATGTATCTACAACCACGTCAAAGTAAACTGCACCTGGACAACCAACTGTCCGCTTTCCTTGCTGGCTCGAAGTTTTTAGTTAATTGATGACCGCCTTTAGGTGGGTTAGTCGCCTCCTGGAATTAAAATTAAATTAATAAGCATTTAGCAATAAATCGTTTGAAATTCATTTTACCATTCGTTTTTCCATTTTCGCTTTTATGTCACTAGCCAGAGTTAAAAATGCCTCTTCGACATTTGTACTGTTCTTGGCGGAAGTTTCCATGAATTTAATACCATATTCTATAGCTAGTTGTTCGCCGCGTTCTCTCGAGACCTAAATAGGGAAATTATTTAATGCTTAAGATTCTCAATTTATTTTGCAGAGTTTAAGGAGAATTTGAATTAATCTTGAATTAATATATTCAGGCTGATTCTAAATAACTATTCCCCGGGAATTTGTTTCCCTTTTCCCATTCTTTTATTACAAACAAAAAATCCCCGGAAATTTTGTTTCTCTTTCTATTTCCCTTATCACAAACAATTTTCGAAAAGGGGAAAAAATTATTGGGGAAAAAAGTAGGCATTGTAAATGTCAAAAAATGGTTAAGTTTTTACTCGTCTCCCGCCGAATTGTTCCCCAAAAATTTGTTGGAGAAATAGAAACAGAAAATGTAAGTTTTTGTTTATTGCATCGGAAATAAATTAAAGTTTTAATAATTTTATAGGTCCAAAACAACTAATAAGTCGCAGCTGCAAATGTTGCTGAATTTAATGGAGGAATGTCGCGATATCGCCTGTGGATTCCAGAGCAGGCCAAATGAAGAAATTTTACAGTTTTGGGAGAAGACAGAGAGGAAATTAAATTCATGTGGGCCGCCGATAAAAACAATTCCAGAATGGAAAAAAGTAAGCATTAACAACAATTTTTGTACACTTATTTGTTTATTAACTTATTATCAAAGGTGTGGAGTGATCAAAATAATATGTCCGAACAAAGGCTGCTGAAAATTTAAAATCGAAAAATGCCACTGGTGGTGGGCCTAACAAAGAATACAAATTTACCGATTTTGAACAGGCTATATATGATTTAGTTGGCATAAAAGAGTCTGTGAAAGGTATCGCTGCAGCAACGTTTGGTTTGGTCGCCGTTCTAAAGAGGAAAGGAAATAAAGAAAATATAGGGCCACCCGAAAAAGTTTTGATTTCATTACCAGTTGAGTTTCTTAAAGGAGTGCTCACCGATACAAAAGCTTTTTCAAGAAGCCTCGCCATCCCTAAAGAATATTCCTAAAAAAAAAACCTTATTCTCGCCCGCAAGGAAGATCAAACAAAAGTTCTGCCTCCGAAGCTTTCCAAAAGGAATTGGAACTTCAAAAAGATTTATGCCACACAATGAAGGATTTGGCTGAAGGAGTTAAAGAGAACTTTACAGTACAAAAGGAACTTTGTGAAGCACTCAAAGCTGGGGCCTGATTATGAGGTTCGCGGCGGATCGTTTTCAATTCGACTCGCTTCGTATTTCCTTATTAACGAACTCGCGGCGAAGCGAAAGTAGTTCTTCCTATATTCCAGTGATTTGACACTTTTGGTTTGAAAGCTTTCCACAAATTTTGTTTTATTTTGATTGAATTTGTGAAATTTGCGGTGATTTATTTAATGAACAATATTAAAATTAAATAATGGAAACAATTATGGTGTATATTTATTCTGAAAGTGAGGAATTTGAGGAATCCCAGGAATCCTCAAGATTATGGGTGTCCAGGAGACTACTAAGGAGCAAATCTTCTCCTCTGGATCTCCCTTCAACTGAGTAAGTATTGTTTCCATCTAGTTGAAATCAAATTAATCAATTAATTTACACACTTTGTCTTAATAGATTTATCAAACTATTTCGACTTTCGAAAGAAGCTTTTGTCTTCATTTTGCAAGAGATCAGTGAGGAATTCAAGGATCAGAACAGCAACCCGAACCCGATCAGAACAAGCCCGACATTCAGGACCGACGAGTGCTCCCGTTGCAATGCCCTTATTTTTTTTCATAAACTCGACGAGAGCCAAAAATTGATGTCGATTTATTTGCTTGTTTTTATCGTTCCTTGAATGAATTTTAAAATTCTATATATTTTATTGGGGATAAATTATAAGAAAATTAAAATAATTCAAGGATCAGAACAGCAACCCGAACCCGATCAGAACAAGCCCGACATTCAGGACCGACGAGTGCTCCCATTGCAATGCCCTTATTTTTTTTTTCACAAACTCGACGAGAGCCAAAAATTGATGTCGATTTATTTGCTTGTTTTTATCGTTCCTTGAATGAATTTTAAAATTTTATATTTTATTGTGGATAAATTATAAGAAAATTAAAATAAAGCTAACTCACATTTTTAAATTAAAATAAAGAAATAATCCACGAAATTGAACACTGAATAATAATAAACACTCTTTCGCCTGTAAATCCGCCAAAAAAAAGCTATCGGATTCAACTCGCCTACAAACATTATGACATTTCAAACTCGCCTTCGAATTCGTTAATTGGTCGAATTTAAAACAAAGAAGGCGAAAGCGAAAGCAATAATTGAAAAATGGCAAACTCGCTAGCAAAACGATTCGCCGCGAACATCATAATCAGGCCCCTGTATCAGAAGAAGCAAAAGAAATCCGTCGCCACACTTCGAAAATTTACCATGCACTTCATCAGGGAAATAAAAACAGTCAAGAACTTCTTAACGTAACAAAGGAAAAATTAAAAGAAACTAAACGACACAACTTGGTTTTGAAGGAGTTACAAACGCGGGAGCTCGAAGACAAAATTGAGTACATTCGTCGGACTTCCAGGACTTCTCTAAGCACTTTACTGAAGCAAGGCTGGGATAAACCAACATTAAAGTATTTTCCAACCCCCGTTTGGTATGATCCCTCAGCGAAGAAACGCAAGCAAGTGCTCAATTTTATAATTGGAGGAACTGATAAAACACTTTTCACCTGCTTCACAGAATCTAATGAAGACATCCAACAAGTACTTAAAAGCAATTTTGTTGACTCTAAAATATTTTTGAAACCTAAAAACTAAAAGGTTTATTAACATGTCGTCCAAAAACAAAAAAAGAGCAAATGTACACACAGCCATTGTGGCAACTTCAAAGGATTGAATGCATCCCTTAAAGATCTTCTGATAGCTCTTGGCTGTCGATATCGACTTTCTTCAACCTCCTCCTTATGTAAAATTCTGCGTGCAATGGTGAACATTTTTGTTGAGTTTAACTTTATTTGTTAATAAAATTATAAAAGAATTTTAAGGACAACTGTTCACATTCAATAAAACTTTTTTTTCTTTAAAATTTGTTTCATATTATGTATGTCAAATATTGCAAAACAGCTGTTTCGAACATTCACAATTTTTTAGGGAAAAATAATCTCCCAGAGAATTCAGAATTAGAGAATTCTGTTCCAGGGAGAACACATATACCGGGGAGAACTTTTCCCGGGGAATATTTAGAATTAGGCTGATTAATATTTTGATGTTTCTTAGATTATGTTTTTTTTTTCTTCAATAATTCAAACTTATTTTGTTTACATATTAGTTTCTAAAATAGTTCAACAAAGTAGAACTGATAAAAATTAAACATTTACAAGAAATTTAAATGTAACATTTAAAAATTTAATTCGAAATTCAAACATTTTACAAATTCTCTTACCTGTCGCTTCTCATTAAGTTCGCATTTATTGCCAAGTAACATTTTTTCCACATCTGCCGATGCATTCTCTTCAATATTTCTTATCCAGTTTTTAATATTTTCAAAAGATTTTTCTTGTGTAATATCGTACACGAGCATAATTCCCATTGCTCCTCTGTAGTACGCAGTTGTTATAGTCCTGAAACGCTCTTGACCGGCTGTATCCCTTTGTTTATAAAAATAGATTTATGTAAATTATTTAAATAAAATTAATTATATTTTTTTTTTAAATTTACCAAATTTGTAATTTGATTTTCTTTCCATCAAGTTCAATGGTTCGTATTTTGAAATCAATTCCTGAAAAAGAAAAAAGTATTGCAATGAGAGAGAGAGAAAGTTTAGCACAAATTTTTACATCTAAAATAAAATTGTTTTTGTACTTAGGTAATAAGCTGGCATTTAAAGAAAGACCAAACACAGTGACGAAAAATTAATGCAAATAGAGGCAATTAATAACTTTATATTACAATCAAATCAAGGCTAACATTTAATTTATTTTTTAAAGTAATTGGTTGTTTTTGGTTCTTAAAAATAGCGAGAAATATGAGAAACTCGATTTAAAAAAATAGTAGAAAGAAAGTGTTTTTCTTGTAGTTCTGACAATATATTTTTTTTTACTTTTTACAATAGAACCGTTTTTTATTAGTTAAAAAACTTACTATTTTTTCTTTTTCACAAGAAAAAACTACAAACGTTTATTGAAAATTTCAAAAAATGGGTTTGTGCTTAAATTTTATTAGTTCTAAAAGATAAGGCCAAATGAAGAAACAATAAACAACAGATTTCAGGTCTTAAAGTGCTAAAAAATTAAAGTATCTACAGTCTTTCATTTAAGGTTTAAAGCAGAAATAGGAACGTTGCCGCGTTTTGATAATCTGCTAAAAGTCTAGTCAATGAACAAAAAAATTGCCTTTACCTCAAAAAAAATTCAACAGTTTTGAAACTTGGCACAATTAGGGATGTCTGGTGATGACCCAAAAAAAAAATACCCAAAAATCTGACGTGAGCTCTAGCGGCTGTTAAGAGAAACATGCTGTTTGTTTCAGTTTTTCACGTTTATCTCGAAAACTATTTGTCGTATTAAAAAAATTTGTTCCTCAAAATTAAAGCTCATTAAATTTTATACAAAAAAGCTTCAATAATTTTGTTAGTATCTGTTATATTTCCTAAGGAAATATGATATTATAATATGATTAAGGAAAACATATGTTTTTTTTACACGAAAAGAAAGCTTATTAAATTTCTTAAAAAAATATGGTATGCATTTTTTCGTGTCTGTAAGTGTCCACAAACAAAACTGTAGTATTCAATTTGTATGTCCTTCTTACTTCTGAAAGTCGTTGGCCCACTATATGGCGCATTGCCTGCATGCCTAGAGATTAAGCATTGTAGTAAGTTACTTTATCATCTCCAACTATGCCACTCGCTATTGACATGAGCACTCGCTATTGACATGATTTCATTTGTAACTGGAAATGGAGGATGACTTTGAAACCAATTTGACAGTTTTGCAATGTGTGTATTATCTCTAATTTTACGTGCCTCCCTAAAATCTTCATGTACCTCACTAGGAGAAAAAAGAACAAAAGTGAGTGATGAGAAAATTTCATGAGTAGCAGTCAGACCTAGAACCCATTTACTAAGTAGACTATCAGTGATTAAACGCCTTGGTGTCAAGCCACCCATACTCTTCATTCCACGCATTACAACGACTACAACCCTGTCCACAATCGATCAGTTCTTCTCATAGTAAAGTAACCCTCATACACAAATTTTTTAAATCGCTAGACCGCTAAGCGTGAATAAAATCTTTAAGCAATGTAATCATATTAAACAACTAAATCCATAAGGCTTCTATTGGTCCATTAGATTTGAGATTTATTTGTAGTTTCTCACTATTGGATAAATAAGAACATTTTTCATGAGATTTTGGTTCCATTATTACATTAGCTAAAAATGTCTGTATTAGTATTAAAACACGAACTGCTCTAGAAAGCTTTTCCTTGGAGCATCTTTTCAACAGAAACCGGGGCGTCAGGTCACTTCCACTCATCAGAAAACCTATCAAACACAAATTGTATCTCCAACAACTGAGCTTTATAGTATGAAGCACAAAACCCGAAGCTTGATATAAGGTTTACCAACATTTTAGAACCAAGTTTTTTGTATATAATTAAGGAAAGGCTGCTTAGGATTGGAGAAGTGAATGATCTGGGACGCACAATTGATATAATGCTATGCCCTACTGGGATGCACTTCCTTTTTCTATTTTCAATGTTCGTTTTCTTTAGTATAAGAGTTTCCAGAAACGTTTTTAGGTACACAATCGTCATCAACGTGTTTGAAAAAATCATCACATGTTTCCCTTAAATGTCGCTAGAGTTATTTTATAAACAATAACATATACCAAAAAAATCAGGGAAGCCTTTTTTTATAAAATTTAATTAGCTTTAATTTTGTTTAACAACATTTTTTGATACGACAAATAGTTTTCGAAATGAACGTAAAAACATAAAACAATCTTTATGTTTCTCTTAACTGAGGCTAGAGCTCACGTCGGATTCTTGGGTACTTTTTTTTGGTCATCACTAGACACCCCTTAGTAAGTGTGCCAAGTTTCAAAACTGTTGGATATTTTTTGAGGTGAAAACCTTTAATAAATAGACTATAATGCGAACTTAAAGAAAAAGGCAATTTTATTTTTTATTGATATTAAGATTCAAATGAAAGCACCTTTTTTTCTAATAAAAAAATTCAAAATAAATATTATGAACGCAAGTTTTCTAACAAGAGTGTACAAATAAACCCCTGACCTAAGCAGCAAAACTATTACAAAATTATCATTATTGCATTCGAAAAAACAACAAAACAATACCTACCTACCTTCAACATTGCGTATATAATTAATAAATAAGCAATGAAATGGCAAAAGTGATAAACACAGTGTAATGGGTAATCCCTTCTCTCCTTTCCCTCCACCCCACACAGGCATATCATCACAATCGATGTAGACATTGCATACGGTTCTTTTTATTGCTATGCAGTGTATATATGGATTGAGTTGGTATGTCTTCGGATAGATTAGTACATGTGATATCTAGTTAACCAGGGGCGGATCGATATGCAGATTTTCACTAAGGCATAACACTAGTGAAAGTCTGTTATTGAAAAGTTCAAATTGGATTCTAGATATTACATTTACTATAGGTAATTGTCCGAATTTGTTGTTTTACAAGTTTTATACATTAAAATGTTGAGTGAATTCAGGGTGGACTTTAGTAACATTCGTGGTTTAAGAAAGAATTCCTATGCCACATATGTCCACATTGCATCAAACAGGCCAGCTGTTTTGGCATTGAGTGAAACTCAAATAGGTGAAGATTCCGATCATTCGGAATTCAATCTAAATGGGTATAACTTAGTGCCATTATTTTTTCCTCATCATGGACTAGCCGTATATATAAGAAATGATGTTGCATACCAACTCCAGCCACAATATGGTTTGTGCTCCAACACAAACTTTAACTTCATGTGGTTAAAATTCACGGTAAATAAACACATCATCCACACATGTTTTTTATATCGAAGTCCAAATCTGGACAGAAATTCAACTTTTAACGAATTTGATGCTCTGTCTGACTCCATTCAAAGAATTGTTGCCCATTATCCTCCCACTGAAATTGTCATTGCAGGCGATTTCAATGTACACAATTCTTCTTGGCTTCGTTATTCTGGTCAGTCAACACCGGAAGGAAGGTATGTTGAGATCTTTGCTGAGTTAAATCAATTAACCCAGCTTGTCGATGAGCCAACTCGAATCCCTGACGTTGCAGGTCAATCCGCCAACACCCTAGACTTGTTTCTTACCTCTGACCCTAATAAATACACAATTAGTGTATTACCGCCTCTAGGCACATCAGACCATTGTATCATATCTGCAAAATTCTCATGTCGAAAAAATCCAGTTAAAGAAAAAACTCCTATGAGAACCGTTTGGCAATATGAGAAAGCCAACTGGGACGGTCTCAATGAATTTTTCAGGAACTTTAACTGGTCACTATGCTTCCTCGATAGTGACGTGGATTCCAGCGCAGATATTGTTACAAATTTAATTCTTTGTGGAATGAGAAATTTTATCCCGAACAGGGTAAAATCTATCAAACCCAAAGAGAACTCATGGTTTGATTCGAGCTGTAAAGAGGTTATTAGGATCAGAGATGTAAGTTTCCGTTGTTACAAAGCCAACCCGACCGAGGAAAACCGGAATAAGTTCAAACAAGCTAGGAAGACATGTAATGGTCATATTCGTCGAACCAAATTTTTGCATGATCAGAAATTAAGGCAAAAAATACTACAATGTCCCAAAGGTAGTAAAAATTTCTGGTCATTTGTAAAAAACGTACGAAACACCACGTCATCCTCGGTTCCAACGCTCGTCCACAATGACACTCCCTATGTAAGCTCGATTGATAAAGCCAATTTGCTTGCAGCACAGTTTGCTGTTAATTCGACGCTACCGGAAAGTGTCATGAGTCCTCCTGTTCTTGAGAGCGTAAATGATTCAATGGGACGAATCTTCTTTCGCACTCGTGCAGTTGCAAGAGTACTGAAAGACCTTGACATACACAAATCCGCTGGCCCGGATAGTATCTCCCCAATTGTTCTGAAGAGGTGTTCTTCATCGCTGGCAAAACCACTGCGTAAACTTTTCCATCTTTCCTACTCTACAGGTCTTTTTCCGAGCGGATGGAAAATAGCATTTGTCCAGCCTGTCCCTAAAAAAGGCGAATCCTCCTCTCCCTCTAACTATCGTCCAAAAGCACTCACGTCCCTTCTTTCCAAGGTCATGGAAACGCTGATTAATTATCAGCTCAAGAAATATCTCGAAGAACGGAAGCTTCTTAATGACCGACAGTATGGTTTTCGTAGCAATAGGTCCACTGGTGATCTCATGGTCCATCTCACCGAACAGTGGAACAAATCTTTACATCGTTTTGGAGAAAGTAAGATTATTGCACTTGATATTTCAAAAGCATTTGATAGAGTTTGGCACCAAGCTCTCTTATCGAAAATGCGTGCTTTTGGTATTGATGAATCTCTTCTTCGTTGGATTAGAAATTACCTTTCTAACCGTTCAATACAAGTTGTATTGGATGGTTACAAGTCTGAAATTCTTAAAATAAATGCTGGTGTTCCCCAGGGCTCCGTTTGTCTCCGACACTCTTTCTTATATTCATAAATGATCTTATGTCTGCCACTTCTAATCCATTAACCTGTTTCGCCGACGACAGTACCCTCAGCTTTTCATACTCGTTTATAGATTCACATCCTTGTCCTTCGGATGTGGAACTTCAACGGCAGCGTATGATAAGCTCATTAAATTCTGATCTTGTCAGCATTGTCCAATGGGGAATCAAAAACCGTGTAGAATTTAATGCTTCCAAAACTCAATGCTGTCTCCTGTCGTTAAAGCGTAACCCACCCCCGATGCCGCTATCCATGAGCGGCACTTGCATCCAGGAAACTAATCAACTTTCAGTACTTGGTATGAATATCACAGATCACCTCTTATGGAATGATCACATATTCGATATCGCCAAAAATGCTGCCAGATGCTTAGGATTTCTCCGAAGATGCAAGAAATTTTTCACCCCTTCTGATCTGGCTATAATCTACAAAGCTTTTATCCGTCCAAAGCTTGAATATAATTCTCATATCTGGGCAGGTGCCCCCAAAACAAATTTAAATCTCTTGGATAGAATTCAAAAAAGGGCTTTAAAAATGATAGGCGACAGAACTATAATCGAAACATTTACATCGCTAGAACACCGTCGCAATGTTTCATGCCTTTCGTTATTTTATAGATATTTTTACAAACAATGTTCTGTCGAATTAGCCAATTGCATTCCACCCCTTAAACAATTCAGCCGTAATACTCGCACTTCTAGGAATGCTCATCAGTTTACCCTTGAGCTCAATTTCGGGCGTACTGTTAAGTACAGAGATTCTTTCTTAAATCGCACATCGAGAATGTGGAATGCTTTGGCCAACTCTGTTTTTCCCTCCCATTTTGATGTTCAGAACTTTAAGACCAATGTGCACCGGTATCTCCTCTTAAATCCTTCCCTATTTTCCTAACGCTCGCACTGTGTTTAAATATAAACATATAAAGGGTACTAATAACCCCTTGAGTGCCTGCATATTATAAAAATAAAAAAAAAAAAAAAAAAAAAAAACTAAAATTTTGAGTAATCTAAATAAATATATTATTTAAAAAACAAAAACAAGGATACATTTCTTTAGATACGATGTTAGATAAAAAGCCAGACGACCAAGTACGCAATAGACAGGATTTTGATGGAAACACTTCATTTTTAGGATAGTTTAATTTCTTATATGTGATAAACATTAATAGTAACAATGAAACACTGAGCTTAAGAATAGGGTAACGTTCAGCTAAGTGACGTGAATGAGATTGTTAGTTAGTTAGTTTTATTGACTTCAAAAGATACAAGAACAAAACATTATATTCTTAATTGTAAGTCACTTAACACAAGTCCTTAAATAGTTTGGACGATGGCCGTCTACCAGACTGAATTTTGTTTTTAAATTTATATATATGAAAAAAAGCTAATTAGATACAATTCAATAAAATAAACTTTATAATTTTTAAACTTTAAAACATTAAAACATTAAAAATGTTCCTAAACTATTCTGGTTCTACAGTGAAGAGCGTTCAATGAGTATTCATACAGAAGGTCCCAACCTAGTTCTTCATTCAAAATGTTGATCGTTTCTTCTAAACCGAGTATATCTATCCCAAAATAGCACTTCCGGAACTCCTTGATTATTGGACAAACTCCCAGGAAATGAAATACATCTTCGTGTTCTTTGGGATTGCATAAATCGCACAATATTGGCAATTCTGGACGGTAAAGAATGTAGTTCAAATTGATGAGTTCACCTTTTACTTTAAATAAGAAGCTCATTTTTTGTACTTTTTTTGGCCAGTGGTTCAAGAAATGGTTAACTTTACTGTAGTAAAATCTGTAAATAGATGCTTCAGCTTCACTCATAAACTTATCGTACATACATCATGTTGCCGTTTTTTTCAGCAAGTCATCAAAATTCAACTTAAGCAAGCTCGTCTGCTGATATTGAAAAATTAGTTGAGCATTCAATTGCCACAATTTCTTCCACTCTTTAACACACGAAACTTCAGAATTGATAGCTTGTGTGAGTACTTTTCGAGGAGTTCTTTCATCGCCCATCTCCAAAACTCTTGACACGTAGTTGAAAAGTAATTTAAGTGTGTCTAAAAGAGGGGTCCTATTCCTGTTTCAAGATGTAACATATAGTTGGGCGTCGTACTTGGCAACTTGATTGAAAGTACTTTTAATAAAAAAAAAAAACGATCGAATCCCCTTATACTTAGGTTCCGTAAAACAGTATTGCAATTGCGGTAGCTCGAAATACTTTGTGTTAAGCTATGTACGAAACACTATTTCTTAGAATGCAACTTCTCCACACAGAACACATAGCACGCTTTGCTTCCGATAATTTGGATTGTAAATGTTTTTTTAGATTCAAGTTTGATGCAATCAAAACTCCCAGATACTTGTATTCCTTTACTATTTCTATCGGTTCCTTGTCAAACGTCCACTTCTTCCACCTGGAATATATCCCATCACCGTTTCTGAATATCATCATTTTTGATTTAGAAAGATTTTTTCCAGATTCCATGTTTTGCAATAAAGTTGAAGCTTATTTATCATTACCTGCATCCCGTCTATAGTTTCATTCGCGAACATCAGCCCTGGAATATTCGTTCCTCTTATATCAATACCACCTTTCACCGAATCAGTTATGTCTTTTATGTATAAAGTAAAGAGAAGAGTCCTTAAAACGCATCCTTGCTTAACGCCCATTGACTTAACAAAAAAAGACGTAATAAATTTAGTTGAGATTTTAAATTTATAAAGCTTGTAAAAAAGTGCTTCCCGGGGAATTGAATCGAAGGCTGCTCAAAAATCCACAAAAAAAGCGTAAAGCTTTTTTCTTTTACTTTTATAAACATCAACAATATTTATTAATGAAAAAATTTGGTCAATTGTCGAGTAGTTTTTCCTAAGCTCAGCTTGGAATTCCTTTAATATTTGCTCAGATTCGAGCCACTCGTTGAGTCTATTATATAGTACCGAGGCAATGATCTTTAGTGCTATATTCAAAAATGAGATGCCTCTATAGTTTAATGGATCTTCAAAATTACTTATTTTATGTAGCGGAAAAATAATTTCTTTTCGAAAACTCTCGGGGACGTCAGCGGTGTAGAAAATTCTGTTGTACTCCAAAGTTAGAAGCCGTAAGAAATCTGGTGTAATATTTTTAAAATATTCATACGGTATTCTTTCTTGCCCTGGTGCTTTATTTTTGTTTGCTTTTTCAATAAATATTTTTACCTCATTTAGGGATAAAGGCGCATCCAGAAACTCATCAAATATTAAAAGTGGTGCATATTGAAACGATGGTGCTATGTGTGAAGTGTTGAACAAACTTGTACAATGGATTTTTAATTGTTCGATGTGCAGTACTGTAGCCGTTGGAATCTTTTTTCCACACAAGCCTAATTGCTTTCTAGAACTTCATTGAGTTTTTCGCGCTGTTTACCATTTCGATGTTTTTTTCATCAAAATTTCGCTTTTTTGCTTTACAAAGATTTTTGAATTTTTTGTTCGCTATCGCATAGAGGGTTCTAAAATTGATGTTAGTGGTCGTTCTGAATAATTTCAAGTACACAAAAGATAGGTTCCTAGCTATCATGCAATCACTATCAAACCAATTTTGCTTATTTGCCAAAACCTTCTTTTTTGCCGATATTTTTGGGGCGCTGCTGATTGTGAGGTTGTTAAAGTGGCCTTTTTTAAGAATGTTAAAAACTAAAGAAACCACAAGAGTAAGTTCTACCCCAAAGGAAGATCCCACTTCGTCATAGCAGAAGTGATAGCGGATGAGTCAACGTTGTTGAAAGCGCCCTTAATATCCAGTAAGGCAACCATAGTATATTCCTTTTGATCTAGGGAGTATTCGATAG
Organism: Eupeodes corollae; assembly: GCF_945859685.1. Lineage (NCBI taxonomy): Eukaryota > Metazoa > Arthropoda > Insecta > Diptera > Syrphidae > Eupeodes > Eupeodes corollae. Next base: position 134,328,718 of record NC_079148.1, on the reverse strand, counting down.
TTTTTACCAGAGTGTGCAAGGATGTTTCTAACGATTTCCCTTTGCAGTAAGCATGCTGAGACATTGATAGTCTCTTATCAATGCTAGGGTCCGAGCTAGATGGAGAAGTTTGTTGGGTGAGGCCCTAGTTCACACAGAACTGTAGCGCCACCTTAAGTAAGTAAGTAAACCAATTAAACTCAATCGAGAGCATTATAAATAAGATTTTTTGTATACAAGACTATTTGAGTCAAATGAAAGTCAAAAGGCTCTTGTTTACATGACACCTCACTAAATGAAGCCTTCAAATGCGTCAATTTTATCTTAACTCGATGATAGACAAATCAAAAATAAATATATACGTATAGCTAGAACATTTTAAACAGTTCACGACAGTATTTTTTTGTTAAGTATCTTGAAAAAAAAAAATATAAAAAAAAACAAAATATAAACAAAAAACAAAATCAATGTAAACAGTAAACCAAATTTATCGACTCTTAAAAAATTCAAGGTAAAGCCAAACATAATGCTGTAAAATATTCAATCATTAAAACAAAACAACAAAACAAATTCTGAGAAGGGAACATCTCTCTTTGCCTCCCCGCAACCGCATAGCAGACAGTCTACAACTAAATACACTAAACAAAAAAGAATCTTTGTTCTAAATTTATCCGTTGTAACAGCAAAAAAAATCGAATAATAATAATAATTTGCAGTTGGCATGTGTTTTATATCTTTTAGCAACTTTGAATGGAACTACATACACTCGCTGTTTGTTTTTTTTTGGTTCCTTTTTGTTTTGTAAACTTGTTAATTCATAGTTGTTATATTCGATATTCGGCACTCGTTGATTTGTTGGTGTCTCTAAATGCGCAACAATTCTCTTTCTCATCGAGTGAATGAATTCCAAACATTTTACGAAAGCAATCTTAAGTATGAGATAGTTTAATTGTTTAATTGAAAACACCCGTCGTTATCGTTGTTGTTGCTCAAGTCGTCGTCGTCGTCGTAGTCTAGTCGTCAACTATAGGAGAATGGCCAACTGCAACACTAATGCATCACATCGACAAAACTAACAACACAAAGAATGGCAATTTGCTTCTGCGACTCTACGTGGTATCCTAAAATGTAAAATGTCGTGTTTGAAATTAAAATAATCGAGAATGCGATTCTTACAACGACCGAAAAAAAACAACTCCAATACGAATATGACGGATAAAACTTATGCTTCTCATCTATTTAACATTTTTGATTAATTAAAATTGAGACAATGAGACAGCTAACAGAAAGCAAAATCACTCTTGTCGACAACGACGACGACGACGACGGATGAATCATCGAGGGAGACACATACTCCGGTTCCACCCGTGCGCTTTCCTCTCTCCCTCCATCGATACTGACAGTCGCAAGTGGTTTGCTTACTTCATGGAAACTAAGGATGGAATGAGTAACAAAATAACATGGGATTAAAGTTAAGGATTGGGACTGAAACCAAGACCTAAACCGAGTTTGACACGACAATTCATCTGAGTAGAGTCAAACGATCGATAAGAAGTATATGTGTTGAGCCTGTCTGACACAATCAAACCACACAACCATCTTCATCACTATCCCCCCAAAGGCCGCCCCATAGCAGGGTGTGTTTTATCCATCTTATCATTCATTAGAGGAAATATATACAAATCTAAAGCTAAAAAAAGTGGTGACCACGACTGATTAAATAATGAAACTTTTGTTCAATGGAAACGGTCAAAGGGCAGTGACAACAACATGACTACAACTATGACTAGAATCTAAGGCTGTTCTGGATAGATTAAAAATGACAACATCAAAACCCAAAACGATAATCAAAACCACTTAGCACACTTACCAATTGTCGAGATGAATGTTGTGTTAAAGGCATCCTCGGAAAATCGAAACAGAATGCAAGTCTTCCCAACTCCCGAATCGCCGATCAGGAGAAGTTTAAACAAATAATCGTACGTCTTGGCCATGCCTTTGCTGTTTGGTTAGATTTTAAATGTCTTGGTTTTGGTCTTGGTTCTGGGAAGTTGGACGTTGCACGACGAAAAACCAGAATTCTGCGAGGTGTTATGATTTTGACTTCCTTCTTTTTTTTTGTCTTATTTGTTCTTTTCGCTAAATAAAGATTTCACTTTTTTCTTCTCTTGTTATCGCGCATCTATGTCTCGGATTTTAGGAAGGTTTTCGCTTTTGAATTGTGTTCTTTGTGTTCGAGGAACGAGGGAGTGGATTTTAGTTTTGTTTCGAATTGATAATGTAATAATATAAAATTAAAATGCACAAGATACAGACGGGGATAGTAAAATCTCGTGTAGAAAATTTTATTTCTTTTTTTATGTAAAAAAAAAAATATTCTTGATGACACAAATGTTTTTCGATAACTTTCAACAAGAGAAGAGATGAAGATTGAAGCGGAATACGGTTTGCTCGCTCGGATGGTTTATGTATTCAAGAGTGAGAAGAGAATAGTTTCTTTGGTGGTAAGAAAACAGATGATGTTTTAAATAAACGGGGACTGACTTCAGGTTTTAGTAGAAGAGTTACAGGGTGTAGTGCAAAGTTTAGAAAACATTTATTATAAAATGAGTATAAAAAGTAATAAAGTCAAGTGCAACGAAACGCAATTTCAAAATGTCTCTGGTGACTTTTGTATGCTCAAGGCCTAGCTTTGTTTGTCGTGCACAATTCAATCTAAAGGCATGAATTTTATCCTAATAAATAGACAAAAATCATTGAACATATCAAATTCTACTATTTCACAAGAGTGTAGACCATTTTTTTTTGATAGAAAACAAGTAGACAAATCTTTTGATGGTGCCCTTGTACAAAAATTAAGTGTATGAAATCGAATCGGCCTTATCAGCACAGGTACTTTAAGGAGCCAGTAGTTATAGCTGTCATTGGTTGTAATTGGAATTTTTTGACAGGTATTTCATAGTGATCATTGAAAATGTCTGTAATTGGAGCCATGTAAAACTGAAACACAAATCGGTCTTACTTTTCGTTTCACATTTGGACATACTTCAATCGGCTATCCAGGAAAATGTATTCATTAATAATTGAGAAATTTGTTCTTCAAAAAAAATCTTTGAGTAATTTCCGATCGATCAGTATTTGTATTTGATTTATTTGCAAAATCGCTACCTACCTTGTAGGACATGAGTCTTATAAAGTGTTGCAAGCCTTTGTATTTATTTCAGAATTTGAATAAAAATTATAAACCTAATACTTCTATTTACATATTTATATAAAGAAAAGGACATTTAACGAAAGTAAAAATTTAAATCTACTTATGCTTCTTATTCTTGTCACAGCGATGGGCAGAGAGTTCCAAAGGCGTATACAATATGAATACAAAATTGACGCTCAGTAATAAAAATTGTATGGGGGTAATATTAAAGCGAAGGACCTTGTTGAATAAGGGAAATTCAGCTTACCGTATAGATAATCAGGTTGTTGTGTTTGGATGATTTCATACAGGTAACTCAGAGAGCGAAAGTTTATTAAGCTGTCTAGGCCATAGAGGAAATATATTATCTAGAGTCCCGACTTAATGGGTTTGCTCTCTTTCGGCCTACAAGCTAAATTGGGAGGATTTTGTCCATAAGGATAAGCATGTGTTAGTGGTCCCGTGCATTTCTTATGGGACCAAGCCATTATGAATGTAGTTGTTATGGAATTTGTGCCCACATTGCTCGACCGCGGGGGTAAAAACTATGAGGTGAACTCAGACGTTCAAAAAAGAAATCCGTTGAATTCAAAAATTGAAAAATGAATGCAATATTTTTAGAAAAATGAATTTAACAACTTCTTTTTAGTGAAAACTGTGCCAAAAATAATATTTGAATGCTTTTGGCACACAAATTCTATGTATTTTATGAAAAATTTCGCTAAAAACAGAAAAAATCGTGCTGAAAGTATAAGCGCACCCTAGAACTGTAATGCGAACGTATCCCAATTTGAGTTATGTCAAGTTTTGACAGATCAATAGCGAGGTGAGTATTTTGACAATTCTACGAAAATGTAAACAAACCAAAATTCAGTATCAATAAAGCAAATGAAGGTAAAACAAAATATTAATTTATTGAAATAAAAATATATATTGAATTTAATTTAATCCTCAGATAAAGAAGAAACCAAGGATTACGTTGCAACAAGAAAAGTGGAAGTGGAAGAACCGCGTAGGAAGCAAGGAACGCCGACATATTTATTGTGGAGTGAATAGGTACAATTTGAAGGTAAATGTGTTCATATTAATTTTTAACTCAAATTATATGAATATTGTTTTGTTTTGTTTTTTAGTAAAAAATTACACTGCTCAACAAGACTGGCGATCACATCGCTCTATTCTGATGGCTTATATCCTCATTGTTAACCCTGTAGGAATGAGAAGGGCCGATTACAGCGAAGGGATCGATGTCCCAGAAGTCTGAAAAGCTTCACTTTGCAAACTATCTGACATGCTTCATTTGACGAGATGGATATACAAGTCGAGAGTTGTTATAAAGTTGAGGAATCTCTTTACTTGGTGGTCATTCATAGCCAAGCCAAATACAAATACAAGTTGAATTATTTGCAGCGTGTGATAGCAGTAGCACATTCACGTAATGTGCCACCATCTTTGCAATGCAAAGCACTTCTTTCAGCCAGCTACGGATAGTCGAAAGATCGCAATGAATGCAAGTCCTTCCTCATCATGTGAACAATAGTTAATTTAATCTACAGTCAGTTTTTCAAGACAGTACCTACCACCGAGGATTGGCCAATTGATCTGTTTCACTATGTTCTTTTTTGCAGAAATTCACATTTGAATATCTTCCTTTTACATTTTTTGGCGAACTCTGTGATGTAGTTGGTGAGGATTTGTTTATAAATAATAAAATAAGAACTATCTTAATTTTCGCTTTTTCTAATTTAAATTGTAGGTCTCTGGAATTCAATTGAAATACCTTCTTTCAATTATGATTTATTGCTTTCAATGCCGTCAATATCTTCAATTCAATTCTGCCTCTTGTTACCAACGAAGAAGGAGACAAGATCGGAAAATTTGCTGACGATGGTATTTGGCTGGACGAAGAAAAACCGTCGCCTTTTTCTCTTTATCAGTTCTTTTTGAAAATGCCAGATTCTGAAGTCGAGAATCTTCTCTGGAAGAAATTGCATTTCTCATGGAACAACACAAAAAATCACCAGAAAAGAGAAAAGCACAAACGATTCTAGCTGAAGATATGACGCTTCTAGTCCATTGAGGTGATTTTTAATAAACAAATAAATCACTTCTTTTAGCTTTTTAAGTTTTTCTCTTTCAGAGGCGGGTCTAAAACAAGCCGAAAAAGTCACAGAAGCGCTCTACAAGGCAAATGTTTAAGGACTAGGTGAACTGAACTACAACTAAATCCTATCGTTAAGATTTTTCCAGAGCCTGGACTATCCATTCTTGATCTGGCACTAAAAGCTTAATGTTTTACAACAGAGAGTAAGTGAAAAGTGTTATGTTTCTGCTTGAGGTAATTTATTTTATAATTAAAAATCTTCTTTCAGCTGATACGATGAGAATCATCACAGCTGGAGGGTTCTATATCAAGCAATAGCGAACTCAAAACTTCGCACTAACATCACACTAACTCATCACCACAAACATCCGATACCATTTCTATCTATTAGTTCAAAATGTTAAATGTCTCCTTTTTGTTGGCAAGGATGAGCATATGAATAAAAACAATTTGTTTAGCTTATATCCATATTCAATTTTACATTAATTAAAAGTCATTAATAATAATATTGTATTCTTTTTTGTGATAAAAATAAATAATTTGAATCATTAAACATGTAGACTCCCTGGTTTGTTAATCATGTTTATATATTTTTTAAATACAATGAAATTAATTCAAATATGTTTTTAAATTCCATTCGGCACTCAACGTTATAATTGGTTGTAATTGTGATGATTTCCAAATCTACAATATTTTTTCAATATTTCGCTTAAATTTGTTTCGTACTTTTCATCTAATCAAATTTATATCGTTTAAATGGGCGGGTAAAAATTCCAACGAACATTTTAGTTATGTAGGTCCCATTTTGTTCAAGGTTCGAGTTGTGCTGCCCCCAAACAACCGAAATGGGATGTTTTATATTGGCTAATCCGATCAATTTGTACATTACCATTTGTATATTCTTCAAAATTCACTTAATTCAATCGAATACAACCCCTGAAGAAAAAAGCACGAACATCTTTGAATTCAAAACAAATTCCTTTATTATTAAAGTAAATCATAAATAATTTTGAATAAAAATAATCCTAGTCAGTAAAGAAATAGTAGAATATACAATATATACAAAATTTACACTATAGCTCAAAATAAATAAACAAGTTGTTTGCAAAAAAGATTAATTTCTAGATATACATAGAAATAAATTTAGGCTTCAATTTGACTAACTTTTACAAAAACTTGCATGTTTTTGACGTTCTTTCTTTTCGGGCGTGTGTATGTATTCACAAAAGTATATTTCATCAAGAAACTAGGGGTAACATCATCGCCTGGTTTCATTCCTTCTTCAGGTGTGAAGTTCAATTTGATTGTTACTTTATTGGACTTTCTTCAAGTGGTGAAACTATAAAAAAAATAAGAGAAACAACATAGAATAAGAATTTACAATTCGATTGTTATTTACTTTGGTTCCTTTCGTTGAACTTTTATTCGAAGTCGATTATTCGCCGTTCCTCTTCCTTGGTTGGCAGTTTCATAATGGTTGTGGCCATATGGTACATCATTGGGTTAGTTAGCTTGAGGATCAATTCAGTGGACGTGCCAGGCTTCAGTGGCTTTTCACAACGCACAAGCAGAAAGTTGGGCACATGGTAGTTAGCAAGCAATTGAATTCGATACTTGATAGATCCTGGATGGTACTCCGGCTTGATGACATTGTTTTCGCATTGTCGACAATGCAGCGATCGCTTCCGCTCCGAATGGATGTTATTCACTGTGAATAGTTGATCGGCAGGTTGACCATGACGCTGCTAAATTGTGACTATAAAGAAATTAATTTTCATTAACAAGGAAATCTTAAATGGAAGTTGACTTACTTTTTTTGATGTTGATTTTCTGTGTGAAAATCGATGGAATCCATTCGCCGACATCGTCAGTAGCTGCCGAGAGACTGATCTGAATTTGTTTGGCTTCTTGGGGATTCTTGTCGGGCCAGCTCATTTGCCTCCAAATGATTGCCACCGTTAAGCCAGTGCGATTCTTAGGAGCAAAATAAATGGATTCGTTGTAGATTTAAAATTTGAACTCTCTTACAGTCAAGGTTGGACAATTTTTGAGTATTCCTGCGATTGTATTCTTGTTTTTCTTGCGTCTCTTGCAGAACTGCAGACTGGTAGTAAACTCTTTACACCTAGAAGATGAAGATTAAGCTAGTTGACTACGATATCAATGTTTCGATACGTACTTACACAATTGATGAAGAAGGGCGTCAGCGGTCGACTATTACATGGCAAAACTTCCACTTGCACCATTGACTCGGTGGTGTTGTTTCTAATGGTTTTGATGGTGACACCTCCGCCATCAACGCCTGCGGCAGCTCTTGCCATTGAGAAGTACATACAAAAACAATGGGCAGCATCTGTAGTTAAAAACATTGATATTATTTTGTTAAGAGAAATATAATATACAAAAAACTTACTAGTAAATCAGCGCCTTGTTTGGTACGCTTTCCAAATTACTTAAAGGAAATTGCTTCCTGCATTTTGGCAATATCTAAAATGAAAAGACAGACTATAAAATAAATCCATTATTGTTGCACCTCCTTCACTGCAATTTGACTTACTTTTTATTCAATGAAGTGAACTTGTATATACCCTCTTCATTATAAAGAATTTTGGTCTGAAAAATATCAAATTATATTACAAATCAAAACAATTAACAAAAACTTACTCTTAAAATCCGAAACCCATTGTTTTGTTTTGCAAAATTGATTGTCATTTTTGATTGGTCACAAAAATTCCATAAGTTTCTTTTTAGCCCAATCCCCCATTTTGCTTTTTTTTCACCACTCACATGTATTCACCGATAGAGAATTTGAGAGAGTTCACCTCGAATTTGGGAGAGTTCACCTCGAATAAAATTTGAGGGTGTTTCAGGTAGGACGGGTACCGTTCGGGACTCTAGATAATATATTTCCTCTATGGTCTAGGCTACAACCAGAAATCCCTATCACAAAAATGGATGTGTGATCATAACGACGTAGATTATAAATATAGCGGACAATATTGTTATAAGCAATAACGATTTCACACCCATACAGCACAGTTGGTAGTATAAGGGCCTTAGAAAGTATCAGTTAAGTTTTGGTCGGGATGAAATTTCGAATGACTTGAAGAAGGCGGAGACTTCCATAGACTCTACCAATCGCACTATAGGTGGTCATCCCAAGTGAGAGTGCGATTGAATACTACTCCTAGGATTCTAGCAGTGCTAACATATTCAATGGTTTTGTCTTCAAGTTTCAACAGGTTTAAACCCAATAGGTCAAATTTTTTTCGATAGATGGGGAGGGACGGTTATTTTGACAGGGTTAAGGCGGAGATCGTTCTTTTTGGACCACTGTGAAATGCGGAGCAGATTCTCGTTCATTAAATCTATGGCATGATTTTTAGCCTTAAAAGGTCGAATTATCAGGAACAGCACATCGTCAGCATAAAGATGAATTAAACAATGTTTAGCAACTTGTCGTAACTCATTTATGTAAAGTGAGAATAGGATTGGTCCAAGGATAGATCAAGGTGGCACTTCACTCAAAACATTGAGAAATGTGGACAGGTTTCCATTGGCCACCACGCATTGTTGCCCTCCGCTGAGATACAAAAGAACAAGCTTACATGACTCTAAGGAAAACCCAAATTGAAGTGGTTAACAGTATCAAAAGCCTTTGAATAATCTAACAGTGTTAGCAATGTAACATGATCACTGTCCATTGCCATTCTTTTTTCATTAGTTACAAAAAGTAAGGCGGATTTGAAAGCTGCACTTGGGTCGAAAACCAGACTGATAGATACTTAACAGGTTGTTGATTGTAAGATATTTTTGGATCTGTACCAGAATAGTTTTTTCAAACACCTTCTAAAGAGACGAAAAAATGGCAATCGGCCGAAATTTTGTAGCAGTACCTGTTTGCTTTTTGGGTATGGGAATAATCTTAGCCTTCTTCCGTTCTAAAGGAAACTCTGAAGTATTCAATATGCTGTTAAATATTTGGGTTATATAGCGCAGTATTTATGGAAGCAGTAGTCTCAAGAACTTAGGGTCCATTTGGTCCAGCAAGTAGCATTAGATTTAATCGAAATTATTGCTTTTACAATGTCTTTCTCTTGTATTCTTATAAAACTCAGAGAGCTGTTGAGTGCATCACAATCGACGTCACCAACAGGCTTTTTAGATTGTTTACCAATATCGATTTCACGCAGGTTTTTCTATAACTTTTTACCAGAGGTTAAAGAACCAAGATCAGTACATAATTAAAAAACTATGTTTAAGCAATTGCTAAAGATAATATTTTCAATGCAAAATTTCTAAGCTATGTTTTATAGACTTAAGAATCTGTCATTTCATCAACGTTTTTTTTATTAGGACTTATCTGCTACCATATATTTTAATTTCTTCCATTTGTCCTTCTGATTCAGCCATTTTTTTACCAAATATAACAAATATTGCATATCTTTAAGTTTAAATGTTGAAGAGAAACGGACAAGGGGTGACAACTGGACTGCTATGAAGGAAGTTATTCTGACTGAGTTTAGAACGAAAGAAATTACGAGCACCACCAATACCCATCAATATGTACCAATATTTTACATTTCATGAGAGTTCGTTAATTTTTATATACACCAATTTAAACGAATGAACGCTAATTCTATGGAAAAGATGCACTTTAAGGATTACCATGACGTTAAATATTTAGCAGGTTTTATGAAATTCGCTACTTAAAAGTTTACACTCATTTTACCAACAACATATTTAAATATTTACACGAATTAATTTTCTACTATATCATGTCACCCTCTACATTCTATTCCACATCTCAAAACATTCCCACCACACCACAAATCCACCAACCACATCTTTGCCAATTCACCAACAAATTTTTACTTTCTGTCAAAAAAAAAAACGAACCATGGTAGATTTCGCGATTTTTGTAGGGGAGAAGTCATAGGACTAATGTTTTGAAGAAAGGTTAATTTTCTTTTAATTGTTTTTCATTGTGATGAAAATATATTTTCGACAAAAACAAAAAAAGAACAATCATACGAAAAAACATTGATTAATTATGTCATTTAAAAGTTAAAAACATTAAATAAACAAAAAATGGGTGCAAAAGAATCAAAACCATCGTGTATTAGTTATGAAGATGCAATCAAAAGAGGTAAGTTCAAAGGGAGAACTTCTTTTTCGTTGTCGTCTTTTTCTTCAGTGATTTTTTTTGTGTTGGTTTAATTTGTATTTTAATGAAGAAAATTATGCGTACAAGTTCAGACAACAGAGGAAACAAATATCCAATTCCGAAGTACGAAATCTAATTGATATTCAAGTGTCCAGTGTCACAGTTTTTGTAGTGTTTTGGACAAAGTTTGTCCCCTTGAATTGCTCGCTCCATGACAAAATATTGCCATAGACTTATTTGATAACTGCGACATTGCCCCTTGGATAGAGAGATTAGTTTTGTGTTGTCGAATTAGTAAGTAGCATTAGTTATTCAGTGTCTGGTTGTCGGATGTAGGGTTGTCAGGCCCCCTCCGTCCGCCGTCTTCTCTGGAATCCAAAATAAAACAAAAAAAAAATAACAACTTGCTTCTCATCAGTTCTCTGGAACTGGATCACACACAATTTTATTGCTATTATTTTTTCGAATTCTTTTTGCTTTTCGTTCGGATTCGATAGGTAATGTAATTTTCCATTGGACGTGTGTAAAAGTGAAAATTCCACTTGATTTCGATTTGTAACTGGAACTGCACAGCGCAGCATTTGTGCATCGAATAAAATCTTTTTTCTTCTTCTTTTATTACTTTTGAAGAAGAAAAGAATGCTTTTGTACGATTAATTGAGTCTCTTTGTGGATTTGGTTTTGGATTGGCCCTGTGTTCCCTGTGATAAACAAAGTAAAAGAATCAAAATATGTTTTAATCTTATCATAGACATTCGGAACGGAAGGCTAAATTGTGATTTGTTTTTGAAACAAAAAGAGTGCTAATGTAGGTAATCGATTAATCGAAATACATAAATTCTTTTTTTTTGAAATAGGTATTCCACTGCTAATTCCTAAAATCTTGTAGGTAGGAAGGTAGTAGGTTCCACAAACAATTTGTTTCCTCGTCGTCATTGTCATTATCTTGATTTGTTTTTTATTTGGCTGTTTTTTTTTTTCTCCATACCTGGCTAATAGCTACTTCTACACTTGATGCTGTAAATTCTCGCAAACAGGTTGTGATTTGTTGACAAGAATAGTTTTTCCTTTTTTTTATTGTTATTATTTTTATTCTCAGTTTCTTAACCAGTTGTTGCTTTTCTCATTTTCATTTCCGTTTGGTCAAAGCTTTCCGTAAAAACGCGTCGAATGATAAAGATGTAATTGCTAAACAAATATGTATGTAATACCTACCAAGGGAACCTGTTCTGCCTCTGCCCACAGTTGTTGTTGAGACTACAACTTTTATTCGCCTCTTGACAGTAGCGAATCAGGTTGATTGGGCGCCCGCCATGCCAGCTGCATACATTGCATTTCAATCACTTGCATTGAACGGGGACAGGTGGACATTTCAAAAAAGTACAAAAGACTTATCATGAGTTCATTCATGAATTTTGTTCAATGATTAGTTTTTCTTATTGGCTTTTGTCTTCCAATAAGAATGTCTGAATCCTAAAACAACTTAGAATAAATCGAAAATAGGTACTGTTGATTTAAATAATACCCGTGGTTTGTTGGAAAATCTATCCATAGTATGAATAACACCGATAAAAGTTAGAGTAGAATCTTACTATGGATAGGTTTTTGACATTCATACGAGTCTCGAATGGATCTTATGTGATTTCGTTTTCAAATGTTGGTGCAATTGATATTGCATTTGTATCTCGATGGTTGTGTTCGTTGAGTAGTTGTGCATTTGGAATCATGTGTGTTTTCCATGGGGGAAAAAAATCAATCTGTTACTGTTGACATTATTTAGTTTTGTTAGTGAATTTGATTAAACAAAAACTTAAACAGACCATAACGCATTATCTGTAAAAGCAACTCCTCCACACAGGTTTTTCTTCGCAAATTTTGACTCGACTCCGATCTCCGACGGAAATCGAGTCAAATTTATCCCGTTTTTAAATCAGGATCCAAAAATGAAGTAACCAATTACCGTCCGATTTGCAAAATATCTGTGATACCTAAGCTATTCGAAAAAATTATTTATAAAAAAATACTTTTTTTGTGAAAGAAATAATCTCGCCTTTGCAGCATGGTTTTATCAGTGGTAGATCAACTACAACTAATCTTATAATTTTTAGTAATTATGTACTCAACTCTGGAACAAGGAAACCAATATGACGTGGTGTATACTGATTTCGCGAAAGCGTTCGACAGAGTTGATCACTCAATATTAATTTCCAAATTGCATAACATCGGTTTTAATTCCAATTTATTGTCATTGTTTAAATCTTACCTTACTGGCAGAATTCAATATGTTCGTATTAATAATGTTACTTCCAACCCTGTATTTGTTACTTCCGGTGTCCCACAAGGAAGCCATTTGGGTCCTCTCCTTTTTCTCTTGATTATTAATGATATTCCCAGTTGTCAAAAAATTGTTCTTGTTTGATGTATGCTGACGACCTTAAATTTTTCCTGCGCATTAATTCTATTTCCGATTGTATAAAGCTGCAGAATGATCTTAATAATCTTTTCGTTTGGTGTTCTAACAACTATCTTCATTTAAATGTTTCTAAATGTTATAGTATGTTATTCTATCGCGGCACCTCTCCCATTATGTTTTCTTACAGTTTACTTGAATCAACCTTAACACAAGTCACTGAGAAATAAGGATTGGGGTGTAATCTTTGATTTAAAATTCGAATTCGCTAATCAGAGCTACTCTTAGAGCCTTATATTTTTCATATGTTCGCTCAATTTTAGAAAACTGCTCATCTACCTGGAATCCTATGTATAAAACTTATTCGGCGAGAATTGAACGAATTCAGAAACGCTTTACTAGAATTGCAATTCGGATAATGCGTTGGAATACGGATATGCCTGCATAAAACAAAAATCAATTGATCTCACTTGCTTTCGTTGATTGGCTTTCATGTTCCTTGTCGTGAATTACGTAATAATCGTTTATTTTGTGTACCCTTTCATAGGGTCAATTATGGAATCAATACACGCTTAACTTGCTATTTAAGACAAGCTAATTCTGTTTGTAATGCTATCGATTTTAATTTATATTTAAGTAGGGACTGTTTTAAAAAAAATTGTTATTAATAATAAACTTCGGTTTATTTATTATTATTTATATAAACTTACTAAGTAGTCTTTAAGAGCTGTGTCTCTGCTTGATGAATAAATAAATAAATAAATCAAGGTAATTTCAACTCGATTCAGGTATTTAAAGAATTGAGGCGATCTTCAAGCTCGCTTCAACACCACATGTTAATGTAGTAGTCTACGACCAAACCCCCTCCTTGAAGCAATTGTTAAATGAACTTTTTTTTAGAATCTCAATTTCCAGATGTTTTCTTGAAATTTCTTCTTGAAAATTGTCCATTTTATTAGTTTTAGTTAGTTTTTTTTTTGCTAAGTTAATTTTAACTTTTGATTTTCACAAAACTTTCTTCTACACTCAGCGAAATAACGATAAGGAGAAACAAAAAAACACTGCTGTTTCGTCGGTTTTTATGAAAAATTACTATCAAGGAATTGCAACCCTTTCGTTGGATTTTATATTTTTATAACGGTTTAACTGATCTTTATTGCAATACGAAAAATTTATTAGGCCAAAGGACCAAAAATAAGAAAATCTTCAGATAAAAAAAAGTTTGTTAGTTATGAATTCTTTGTAAATCAGGTAACGTCGTTATGATTTTATAATTGTAATGCCTCCTTAAAGCCATTATCCGAAGAAGAGCGGGATCTTGTTGCTTATTACCGAGAACCGAGAAAGACAACTAGCCAAATCGGTGGCATACTTTCAAGAAGTAAATCTGTAATAAACATTTTCTTAAAGCTGTGTTAAAATTATGGAGTTAAGCGAAGGTCAGGTAAAAACCTAAATTAACCTAGGGAGAAATCAAACGCATAACCGTTAATAAGCCACGCGAAAATGTTTAACATTTTAAACCTCAATGTGTCACCAAGGCGGATGAAGAAAAGGTTTTAAAAGGTGTACAAATATTGATAAAGTGAACAGATTGGCTTTAACTGAAATGTATCAATTTTTACGAATGATACAAAATTGAGGAGGCCCATGCTGTTGCCAACAATTTCCGCATGATAAACGAACCGAAAAGCAGCATAGAAATGCTCGCAAGTTTGAAGGTGGCACGTTGATAGTTTGGTTTGCCATAAGCTACTGTTTCTACCAAAATAAATTCCCAAAAATATACGGATAAAATATTTGCTGCGGAATGTATCTTTCACTAGGAAAGAGCTGCTATGTATGTTTCAAAACCCGAACTCGATTGAAATCTTTTCTGTAAGTTTAAGAAAAACAGTTTTTAAAAATAGACTTTCATTTTACACTTTAAATTATTTGACAATAGTTGTTCAAGAAGAGTCAGCCAAAATCAATATGTGTCAAATAAAATCGTTAATAATTTCAATATCACGATGTCTACGAGATCATATTAAACGAAAAGGACCAAATATTGAACGCCTATTTAAAAACATTAAGTTTAACCAAGAATTGCCCTTAACGTTTGGCCTTAACAATATTTCATTTTGAAAAAAAAAAAAAAAAAAAAATAGTACCCATAGCAAAACAATAAAGTAAAGCCTTATTTTTCATATTTTTGTTTTTCCTTATAGGTTTGGTTGTAAAGATACTAAAAGTAAAATTAGTTTGTAAAAATCCAATAATATTTTTTAAAAAGAATCGTATTTTGTGTGAGTCCTTATCATTATTTCGTAGAGTGTATTTACAGCTGTGTTCAAAATAATAGGAGTGCTTTTACAAAATTTGCTCAAGTGTTTTTTTTACCATGTGTATACTGGTAATCAGCCCATTTCTCTACCTGTAAGTATAACGGGACATTAAAGATGATAAAACAATGAACTAGTTTGGAATTCATAACCGTTTAAATTTGTAACCAGAGATCAAATGATCTTTACTCTCAATCAGGCTATTCAAAATAATAGGAGTGTGAGTTATATTGTACGTAAAAAAAAAAAAAATCAAAAATTAAAAAAAAATAAACAGTAAGTAACTAAATTAAAATAGGAATATTAAATAGTTGGAATATCGAATATCTAAACAAGTTTGATTATTTAGTGGGCCGAGGAAAGCATTGCACCGACGAAAAACGGGATATCGTAAAAAAGTTGCGAAATGAAGGAATAAGTTTTAGGATATAAAGTTGATGTTAGGGTGCTCTGACCAAATGATCGCCAATGCTGTAAAATAGAAAAAAAAAGTCGAAACCCGGGGACGGAAACGAGAAACGAGTGAAAATGATGATCGTCGTTGTTCGCTACAGCCGAAAGGATCCTTTTGCGTCCTCTAAGATGATCCAGGAAGATTTAGGACCGGCAGTAAGTAGCGTAACAATAAGAAGGCGATTGTTGGATCACAATCTTTTCGCTCGCAGTCCACGAAAAGTGCCGATGCTTACAAAAAAACATGTAGCCGCTCGTTTGAAATTTGCAAGAAGCCATGCTAATTGGCCTGCAGATAAATGGTGAAACATTTTGTGGACTGACGAGACCAAAATTGTTTTATTCGGTGGAACTGGCTCTAGGCAATACGTCCGACGTCCAGAAAATTCCGAGTTTAAGCCTCGGTACACCATTAAAACGGTAAAGCATGGAGATGCTAAAGTGATGGCATGGGGCAGTTTCTCATAGGCTGGTGTTGGCCCCATACATCAAATCATTGGCACGATGGACCAGCGCGTTTATGTGGATATAATGTCCAGTGTGATGCTGCCTTATGCGAGTTGGAATATGCACGTTAAATGGGTATTTCAACAAGACAACGACCCGAAACACACCAGTAAGTCTGCCAAGGAATGGTTTCGGGTCAATGGGGTTGAGGTCATGGACTGGCCAGCTCAGTCGCCTGACCTCAATCCCATAGAAAATGTATGGGCAGATGTGAAAAAGGGTGTTTCTCGACGAAGACCCTTGAATTCGAGGCAGTTGTGGGACGCAGTCGAGCAAACATGGAACCAAATTCCAGTTGAGCGTTGTCGGGCGCTTGTGAACTCTATGCCACGCAGATGAGCAGCAATTATAAAAAAACAAAGGATTTTCCACAAAATACTGACAAAAAAATCTTAATATTGAATATTTTTTTTTAGTTTTTTTTACTTTATTTTATTTACTCCTATTATTTTGAACAATTCGTTTTGGCTTTATTTTGATAAAATTAATGTTTTTACTAACTTATTTATTTTAAACAAAGTAATCTTTAAGCATAGTAATAAAAGACTGGATTACCTTTTTTGTACAAAAGAAAAAATAAATTTAAAAAAATTATACAACTTTTGTATCACGATTTAATCTAAAAAGAACAGGCACTCCTATTTTTTTGAACACAACTGTATGTTTTTTGTTTTTATTATTATTCTGACAGATCTTTTTTTGAGTTGTACCAATTTTCAAATACAAAAATCTGGCTACTGCCGATCGTTTTGTTGGCAAGTTCTAACTTTCGCACTTAATATAAACATGTTGCCTAAACGAATCGAACAATTTATGGGCAGCAATGCCAAATAAATTACCACCTATGACCCTCTTCGTGAATTTGAATTTAACTTATGTAAGTAAGTTGCGCTCATGAAAGCTATTGGTCTGTTGGACAGCCTAAGTGAATGAAGCTTGACGAAAAGCAATTATAGGTACAACTTATGTTTTCCTTGCATTTGCTTATCATTCACCAATCGGGTTCCTAGGTGCCCCGCAGTAATTATTACCGTTCTACCTTAACAGAGATAATTTTGTTAAAATTGGAGAACGTCTCTTATGTATCATAAAAAATGAGTGTAGCGCACTCCTGCACTTGAAGCTTTGATTGAAATTAAAAATTCAAATAACATTTTATTTAAATTAGATAAGAAATGTTAGGTAATTAAAAAATTTAAAAAAAAAACAATAGAATCCACCACAACTACATGTATCTTTGAAGTAAGGGAAAAGGCTCTCTTCGTCGTTGATTTTGTGTAGGTACTTTTAGTTCTAATTGTTTTTTTTTACCGTACCGTGGACAGACGAAACGATACCCATGATGAATAGGCGGAAAATGAACTCGAAGCAATTTAGAAATATGTAATAAATTATTATAAGTTTATACATTCAATATATCGTTATTTTGTACATACATTGAAATATTATTGTTGAAAAAATGGCAATCAGAATCACGTTCGGGTTTTTTATTGCTACTTGTTTATGACTTTTTCTTCTTGTTTGATAGATCGTACAGTATTTGATTATTTTTTGTTGTTTTTGTTATTATTGTATTTTTTTTAGTTGGCTTGAATAATTGGATTTGTAAGCGATACAAAAATAAAATAAAATCAAGATAGTTATCGCGGCAGAGATATTTTTTCACTGTTGCGTGCTTCGTGCAAGGCCGGATTAAGTAATAAAACATCGTGGGCTACATACTTCTTTATCAATTACTTAACATGTGATAAAGATTCTTGTTTGCAAGTAATTCAATTCTAGTTCAGATATTTACAAATATCGAATCATTCAAGCTTAATAAAAACTAAAATTCTCTAAAGAACTAGTTTTTTTTTATATTTAAGTCCCCGTAAAAGCTTTCTTAATGCTTAACTTTACATTTTTCCTATCATCCTCTTCAATAGAATAATTGATTTTCAAATATTAAAAAAATAGAATTAAAAAAAGTATAATTGAAACATTGAAAAAATCTTACTTATATTACTTAAAATGTATTTGTTTTCATATTTTAGTTACTGATACAGAATTTAGGCGAATTAAAGAGGCTTTCAAAAAATCAGCTGGCCCTGGAAGTACATTTTTAAGTCAAAATGCATTCCAGCAAGATGTTCTTTGCGAAGGAATTCCACTTAATGTTGCTGATTTGCTATACCTTGCATGTGGTGGCACCCAAAAAGGAATATCATTCAAAGATGTGTTTTGTGGGCTTGTTCTACTAACCCGTGGTACAGAGGAAGAAAAGATACGGTAAATTTTGCTTTTGAATTAAAACGTTTCATATATTATTTTGTTTTATTTAAATTTTTAATTCATAGCTTCCTATGGAATCTTTATTGCAATGATTCTGGAACTTATATTCTCAAATCGGAGTATACAAAATCATCAAACTTGTATGGAAACGATGCCATTTCACTTTTCGCCCAATCAGATCGAGTTAATTTCGAGCAATTTCGTGATTGGATTTTAAATCACCGGAACTCAAGTGTACTTTCAAAATGGTTGCTTTCCGATACTTGTATAAATCTAACTTCCGAGTTGGAAACACCGACATTCTATCAGAGTTTAGCCGGTGTTACCCACCTTGAAGAGAAGGTATGTCGTCTAGGTTATACATATTTTTTTATTTGAATTTAATTCAATGTGTACACTTTTTATGTTGAAAGGATATTGGAGATCTTGAAAAAGAGTTTTGGCGATTGAAGAGTACTTCCGTCACTGGTCAGCTAGATCTGCAGCTATTGGGACCTCTTATAAGCCCTCCCATACCGAAAACTGCATTAGCCGGAATGTTTAGTGCATTTGATGAAAATCGTGATGGTCATATCGATTTCAAAGAATTATGTTGTGGTGTTTCCGCTGCATGTCGGGGTCCAAATGTCGAACGCTCTAAATGTAAGCCAATACTATCTACATACCAACTAGGTTCTGATTTTTGTTTTTTTTTTTTCTCTTTAAATTTCAGTTTGTTTTAAAATATTCGATATCGATCGAGACGGAATACTTAACTACGAAGAAACTATTCAAATGATTGATATTCTGATATTCGTAGCAAAAGAGAATCATAATGCCAACAATTACAAAGTCATAAGCAAAAATGATGTGATAAATGATTTGCTTACATTCACAAGGAAGAGTGTTACCAATGTCCCACCAAAAAAGCAATCTGATGTAAGTTTATGATTTTGTGTATAAGTTACTTTGTCTTTAAGTGATGCAAAACAACAATACATTTTTCAAAATGTACAGTGGTGCTTATATAAATAGCACACATTATTATTAATTTTGATCTTTTATTAAATTCAAGTGAAAGGAGCATTTAAGGTTTATGTACAGTGGTAGAAAACTAATTAGAAACAATGAAAAGAGTAGACATATGCACTTTTCTTATCATTGTTTATGCTCTTCACACACAAAAAATGATAAACGGTAAAATACAGTTCTCTTTTTGCTTCTATTGTGGAGCATGTTTTTAGTTTGCAGGTTTCATAAACTGTTAATTTGTTAATATCGGCAATTTAAACCAGCTTACAAAAGAATATTTGAAATCTAAACTTGGAAAAATAATTAGAAACAGTGAGCAAATATTGAAGAAGTGATATTATTTAACGGTAAATCTTTGCCGCTACATTTTTGTTTTTGTTCAAATATCTTATCTTTACTATCTAGTTCAAATAAATGGGTAAAATCAAGAGCTGCACACCAGAGCTAAGGAAGATAATTATCCACAAGTACTGCAAGGAAAAAACTACCATGGATAACATCGCCAACGATTTGCTTTGCTCCAAAAAGATGGTATATGGAGCAATTAAGGTCTATAGGGAGACAGGCAGCACGAAAACTCCCAAACGGAAAAACCGTACAAGAAAAACAACTGCCAAAGAAGACAGACTTATTTGTAGGCTTAGCAAGGCCAACCCTTTTGCGACCAGCAAGGAAATTCATTCAGCTGTGTCATGCCAATTAAGTACAGGAGTAACGTCTAGGACAATAAGGAATAGATTGCTGGAAGTAGGTTTGCGGGGTTGCATTGCTCGGAAAAAGCCACACGTTTCAAAAAAAATTTAAAACATGGACAAAAACCATTAGCATTTTGGAAAAAAGTATTCTGGAGCGATGAATCAAAATTTAATATGTTTGGATCTGATGATAAAACATATGTAAGACGCCCAATTAACAAAGAACTCGATCCTAAGTATACCATCAAAACGATCAAACATAGTGGTGGATTTGTGATGGTTTGGGGAGCCTTTTCGTGGCATGGCGTTGGTCCTATTGTGTGCATCGATGGCCGAATGGATCAGCATATGTATAAAAACATATTGGAAAATGTTATGGAGCCATATGCTTTTGATCATTTGCCAGTTTCATACATTTTTCAACAGGATAATGATCCTAAACACACTTCACGTTTAGTGAAGTGTTGGTTTGAGGAAGAAAACATCAATGTTTTAAGCTGGATAGCACAAAGCCCTGATCTCAATCCGATTGAAAACTTGTGGGCTGACGTTGAGAGAAGTTTGGGAGTCAAAACTTCCAAAAACTGTCAAAGATTTGGTAGCTAGTTTACCTAAACGGTGTGCAGCTGTAATTGCTAATAAGGGTTACCCCACAAAATATTGATTTTTTCAATCGAACAAAGGTATTTTGAAGTAGAAAATATTTCTTTACCTTTTATTTGTATTTTTCTTTTTCAGTGAACTGATGTTTCTAATTATTTTTCCACACTTTTATTTTTTTTTTTTTTTTTTCGAATATAGTGTTATTTATGTTTTAGTTTTTTTTTAATAACTTTTTCATAAAAGTTTATATAAAAGAACATCGTTTTTGTTATTTGTTAATATTTATTTTGTTTTATTAAGGTTTTCTACCTTTTTGTTTGTTTCTAATTATTTTTCCACCACTGTACATAATGTTTTTATTGCTTAAATTAAATTTCATATGTTTCTTAATGTATTAGGAACCATAAGTTTCTTAATTTCAGTTATTTCTGTAAGAAAATAGAGATAAGAACCACAGTTATTAAACTTTTGTCATTGTAGGATGGACATTTAATTAGCACATGTGCTATAAATTGAATTTACCTTTTGATTTCTTCATTTTACTTAAAAATTAGTTGGAAAACCCTTGCTGTCAATCACGGCTTGACATCTTCTTGGCAGACTTTCTACCAATTTTCTACACCGTGCTATTGGTGTTGAATACCAAGCATTTATAATATTTTCCCAAAATTCCTCAAAATTTTTGGGATTTAGACCTTGCAATTGGCGTTCAATGTCATTCCACAGATTCTCAATCGGGTTGAGATCGGGAAAATGAGCCGGCCACTTCAAAACACTAACACAATTATCCTCTTAACATGATTTTACTAACCGAGAAGTACTCGTATGCTTCGGATCATTATCGTGCATAAAACGCCATGTCAAAGGCAAATTGTCATCAGCGTAGGGAATTATATGATCTGTCAATATGTTTTTATAAATATTTTTATCCATTTTTGAGCACAACACCATAACATTTCCTCCTCCGTGTTTAATTGTTTTGAGAGTGTACTTTGGTTTGTATTGTTGGTTAGGTGGACGCCAAACATATTTTTTTCCATCTGATCTAAATCTGCAGAACTTTGATTCATTACTCCAGAGCACTTTTTTTTTCAAAAATAAAGAGGCTTTTTTAGGTGTTAGCAAATCTTAGCAAACTGAAATCTGCTCTTTATATTTTTTTTTTTGAGAGGAATGGTTTTTTCTGTGATATGTAGCCCCTTAATTGAATTTCATTCAACCGCGCGCCGCCTGATTGTCCTAGAAGACAAAAAAAATACCGTTATGTAACTCAACACCAGATTTTATTTGGTTTGAAGTCTTGAATGGGTCTGCGGTCGAAGCTCTTTGCATTAAATGATCTTCTCTTAATGTGGTTTTTCTTGCACGTGGGGCTCTCGAATCGTTTTCTGAAGTTCCAAACGTCTCAAGGTGGTGGATTGCGTTGTAAACAAGCTTTCTTGAACAATTTAATAGCTCCGAAATTTCCGAAACCGTCTTTCCTTGAGCTTTCATCCCATTTATTATCTGCCTTTTATCCTCTGTGCAATGTGGTCCTTTTCCCATGTCTATCAAATTTTATTTACAGAAATTTTTTTTAAATTCACGCATAAGCACTTACCGGTCAACTAATTAAAATAAAAGTTAATATATTTATATGAAATCAATCAGAATATGGATAATTCCTTTTGCTAATTAAATGACCAACCATTAACAATGATCTTTGACTAGTTTCACATATAAAGCCCACCTTTTAATTAAAAAAAAAACATGAAAAAACTAACGGTTTTATGCTCTCAGGGTTTTATTAGTTCAAAGCAAAGAGAAACCCCGTTATTTTATGAGAATGTAAAGTGTGCTATTTACGTGTCCACCACGGTATATTTCAAAATGGAAACATTCCAAATAAAACATAATAAAATTTTATTACAAAAAGGTTCACAATATTCCAAAAAACCACATAAATCAGGAGAAATTTATTAGCCTTACTCAAGAAGACTTTATGATGTGGAACGTCGAAAGCAGCTTAGATCTCGTTCAACCATTCCTTGATTTAACATTCGAAGTTTGTCACATAGTTTTTGGTTTGTCACCACAATGCAAACACATGGAAAATGATATTGGTAAGACTAAATTGTCTATTCTATTCACCTTCGAATAAGTTCTCACCGTTGACGTTGGTAAACCATTTTAGTAAAAGGATGGCTTACTCGAGAAGAAAAACGGGGCTATTGTGTTGGACAATTTTGGTATTTAATTTCTAAAGAATGGTGGGTTTCGTGGACACATTACACTCAAAATTTCTCTACGACTCCCTGCTATTATTGTAAGAAATCGATGGCAAACGGAATCAATCATAAAGGTGGTTTGGCTGGAGCCGTAGATGAGGCTATGGTTTGCGACGAAAGCTTTAACTCACACTCTTCGGAATCTAATGGAGAAATTGTCACAGCGGCAGATTCTACTAGTTTAGGTAAGCAAGCGTGTATAATATTTAAATGTTACTTTTTAAACATATGCATATTACTTGAAGGTTCGAGGAGTAGTGGTATATCTGATGGACGACACTCAAGCTTAAGACCAGGACCTATTGATAATACGAATTTAATAACGGTCAATCCCTACAAAAGCGTTCGCACTCTTACTGGCGAGGGTGGCCATTTGAAGCGCGACACTCCATTGGTTCAGAATCATGATTTTGAATTAGTTCCTAAGTCATTGTGGAAAGCACTAACACGTTGGTATGGCGAGATTTTACCACTGCCACGACAGGTTATTCAACCTCCTAATTCTCCCGAAGTTGAACTGGAATTGTATCCTTTAAACCTGCGTATATTAATGCATCAGCAAATGCCACTTAATTCGCCAGCCGTTTCAAATTGGGGTGCTGTTTCTGGTAATTAAAAAATATTGATCCTCACTTAGAAAGGAAACAAATTCTCTTAAAATTAATCCTTAGGAGGAGGATATGCAGCTTTATCAACAACTCCAAACGAAATACAACCACCTAAAAAGTACTTAGCTTACACAGCAGCTTTTAGTCGTCTGGCTACGGTTAAACAAATTGGAGAATTTCTTTGTGATCAGCTACGATGGAAGCCTGAAGATATCCGTTTGTGGCACATCGCAAGTGCATCAACGGACAGTAATCCAATAATGCTCGAGGAGGAGAATATGACCCTCAAGGAACTACTGATAAGAGATAACGACCAAATACTCCTAGAAGTTCGCAACAAGGACCTTACATGGCCCGAAGAGTTAGGATCCCTTTCACTTAGCCACGGTAGCTCACACCAGGACAGACGCCTTACACGAGCATCAATTCATTCGGTGCACGCACCTGGAGCAACAGGTCTCCACAACTTAGGCAATACGTGTTTTATGAATGCCGCTCTTCAAGTGCTCTTCAATACACAACCATTGGCTCAGTATTTTAGGAGAAATGTCCACCTTTTCGAAATGAACAAACAAAATAAATTAGGAACAAAAGGGCAATTAGCAACACGCTATGGAGAATTGCTCAAGGAGGTTAAATCTTGCCGTAAATTTGTCCGTCTTTTTTTTCAAAATTTTATGCGTTTTAGATTTGGACCGCTTCAACTCGATCGGTAGCCCCTTTAAAACTAAGATTTTGTGTTACTAAACATGCTCCTCAATTTGCTGGCGGTGGACAACATGACTCTCAAGAACTACTTGAGTGGATGCTAGATGCCCTGCACGAGGACCTAAATAGGGTAACCGAGAAGCCCTATAGCGAACTTAAAGACTCTGATGGAAGGCCTGACAAAGTAGTTGCTTTTGAAGCCTGGTCGCAACATCATTCGAGAAATCAAAGTATTGTCACCGATCTGTTTTATGGTCAGTTAAAATCAAAAGTAAGCTGCTTATGTTGTGGACGAGAATCAGTTCGATTTGATCCGTTTAGCTTGCTTAGTTTACCGCTACCAGTTGAGAATTATCTATATTTTGAAGTTTTAGGTGAGTTTTTATTCGTTTTTTTTTTTGTTAATACTTTAAAGTAATGTTATTTTGAAATTGAAGTTATTCCACTGGATGGTGCCATTCCTGTAAAATATGGACTACGTTTAAATCCTGATTCAAAGTATATGGATTTAAAGAAAAACCTATCGACATTGTGCCACCTTCAACCTTACTTTATGCTTGTTTGTGAATTGTCTAATTCTCAAATTCGTCAGATTCTGTTAGACGATCAGAAGATTAGGTCATCAAGTGCCACTGAATTGTATGTGTACCAATTGCCAGAAGATTGCAATGAAACGCGATCAAGAACCAGTTCAACACTTGGTGTGAACATTGAAAAAGGTCTCAAAGACATCCAGCGGAGCTCAGGTATTACTTCATTCTATTTTTACATAATTTTTTTTTTTAAGTTCCTTCTTTTCGTTCAAATTGTACCGCTATTATAGAACGATTAGAATTAACTGCAATCTTTTTCCTTTAAATTTCTCTTTGTGTGTGTGTAAAACAAAATTATAAAAAGCTCTACTAGTTGCACCCGAGGTCACAACAACATCAAATTACCAACAACAAACACAGCAGCCGATACATGTACTCCCCCCACAAAGCCAACAAACTCAACCCCTAACATCAACCCCATCACCCACTGTAATAGCAACAGCCACAGCAACAGCAACAACAATACCGCCGACATTATCAAATCATTTAAATCACATCGGAAATAATCATCATTTTAGACAGCCCTCATTAGATGAAGAATTGCAAATCGATGATGCCGAAACGAGTTCAGATGTTGTTGATAATAGTAGATCATCGAAGGTAAGGCGGTGCTTTGGAAACACCATGTGCATGCCCAAGAATCTGTTGTGCTTCAAGGTATGGCTATATAACATTAATGTATTTAATATATAGATACTCACGAAAATTACCATTAATAATACGAAAAACAAAGATTGTCCCACTTCGTAGTAAAAACAAAAACTAAGGCAGGCAGGTAGTTTTTTTTTTCTTTCTTTTATTGAAAAATGGGAGAAAAGTTTAAGAAGTATAACATCTGTGTTAGTGAATAAAATTTCCCTCAGAATGTGTTCCATCTCCAAAAAATTGAAACTTAGTTAGTTTTAGAATATTCAGTTAAGATCTAAGATTCTTTTAATGTCTGACTTCAGTTTTTTTTTTATACATTATGTCTTGTTGGTATTAATAATAATAATTCTTAAATATAATAATTATAATTATTGCTTGACTTTGCTGTTCGGATCCTATGAAAGTGTCAAATTAAGACTTCAGAGGCTTCAGAACAAGGGAATGAGGGTTATCTTGATTCGTTTCAAGCTAAGCTTCCAGTTATTTATTTGATGTGATAACTGAAGTTTAAGGAATAAAAATGACTAAAGAGATTATAAATACCCTTATAATGATTAAACACAGTGCGAGCAATTAGGAAACGAGGATAGGATTAGAAAGGAAAAACCGATGCACATTGGTTTTCAATGTCTGCACATTGTAATGCTTACTTACTTAAGGTGGCGCTACAGTCCGGGGCGGACCTGGGTCTCAACCAACAAGCGTCTCCAGCCAGCTCGGTCCCTAGCTAGCTGTCTCCAGTTTCGCACGCCAAGTTGGTTGAGGTCCTCTCCCACCTGGGTGCGCCACCTGAGTCGCGGTCTTCCTCTACTGCGCCGTCCCTCGGGATTGGATTCGAAGACCTTCCGGGCTGGAGCGTTGATGTCCATCCGCTCTACATGACCTAGCCATCTAAGCCGTTGGACTTTAATTCTGCTAACTAGGTCAGTGTCGCTGTACAGCCCGTACAGTTCGTCGTTATATCTTCTCCTCCATTCTCCATCTATGCGTACGGGACCAAAAATCGCCCGAAGAATTTTTCTCTCGAAGCATCCTAAGACGCTCTCATCTTTCTTTGACAGGGTCCAGGCCTCAGAGCCATAAATGAGAACCGGGATGATGAGTGTCTTGTAGATGGTGATTTTACATGCTCGAGAGAGGACTTTACTTCTAAATTGCCTTCTAAGTCCAAAGAAGCAGCGATTTGCAAGAGTTATTCTTCGTTTGATTTCAGCGCTGGTGTCGTTGTCTGCATTAATAGCGGTGCCTAGGTAGACAAAGTCCTTAACTACCTCAAAGTTATAGCTGTCCATGGTGACGTTTTGTCCATTACGTCGTCGTTCAGTGTCCTTTTTTGATGACAGCATATACTTGGTCTTGCCCTCATTGACCACTAAACCCATCTTCTTCGCTTCCGTCGCAATGCTCAAAAACGCTCCACTGATATCACGCTTTGATCTTCCAATTATGTCAATATCATCTGCGTATCCGAGTAATTGGATGGATCTTTGGAAGATTGTGCCTCTAGTGTTGACGGTTGAGTTTTGCACAATTCTTTCCAAAACGATGTTGAAGAAGTCGCATGACAGTGCATCGCCTTGTCTAAAACCTTTTTTGACATCAAATGCATCGGTAAGATCTTTTCCGACCTTGATAGAGCAGCGTGCATTCTCCATCGTCATTCTGCATAAACGGATAAGTTTGACAGGGATGCCAAAACTAGACATTGCTCGGTAGAGCTCCTCCCTATAGATGCTGTCATACGCGGCTTTAAAATCGATAAAGAGATGGTGGGTATCGATTTGAAGCTCCTGGGTTTTTCCAAGATCTGCCGTAGTGTGAATATTTGGTCGTTAGTGGACTTTCCTGGTCTGAAGCCACACTGATAAGGACCAATCAGGTTGTTGACGAATGGCTTCAGACGTTCACATAATACGGCAGAGAGGATCTTATACGCAATGTTAAGGAGACTGATGCCTCTGTAGTTGGCGCAGTTTAGAGGGTCTCCTTTCTTATGTATCGGGCACACTATGCTGAGATTCCACTCATCGGGCATGCTTTCTTCCGACCATATTTTGCAGATGAGTTGGTGCATGCTCCCTACCAAGTCATCGCCTGCTGCTTTGAATAGTTCGGCGGTGATGCCGTCAGCTCCAGCAGCTTTGTTTGACTTAAGTTTAGATATAGCTATCTTCACTTCGTCAAGGTCGGGTAGGCGGAATTGTTGATCTGCGTCGCCGAGGTTGAGTGGTTCTATCTCCCTTACAGCGGAATTCGGTTCGTCATCGCCGTTATATAATTTGGAGAAGTGATCTTTCCATATTCTCAGCATCGACTGCGGTTCTACTACGATGTTCCCCTGATCGTCTTTACAGGCTTCGGTTCGTGGCTGGTACCCTTGGGAGGTTTTTTTAGCTTTTGGTAAAATTTACGAACCTCATTCCTGTTGTGACATCCCTCTGTCTCCTCGATCGCGCGCTTCTCATGCTCTCTTTTTTTCCGTCTAAAAAGCCGGTGTTCCTCTCTCCTCTTCTGCTTGTAGAGCTCGCAAGCAGCTCTAGTCCTTTTGTGCAGCGCCGTTTTGTATGCCTCTTGTTTCGCTGCGTGAGCTTGCCGGCATTCGTCGTCAAACTAGGGGTTTCGCTGTGATGGCCGTGTGAAACCTAGCACTTCAGAGGCGGCATCTCTGATGGCTGCAAGGCAATGTTGCCACTGGTTTTCAATGCTTAATGCAGGAAGCATAGGACTCCTTAGGAGGTTATTAGAGACTCGATCGGAAAAGTACATGGCAGTCTCTTGCGATTGTAGCCGTCTAACGTCGAATCTTCTCACAGTACTTCCTTGTTTTGGCTTGGATCGGGATATCCGTAGCCGTACCTTGGCTACAACGAGGTAGTGGTCCGAGTCAATGTTGGCCTCTCGGAATGTTCGGATATCCTGGATACTAAAGAAGTGTCGTGCGTCTTGAGATGCGTGAACTGCGTACTAGCTACCAGAACGTCTCGCCCCGCAGCGAAATCGACCAGCCTGAATCCGTTGTCGGAGGTGGTGTCGTGCAGGCTGTATCTCCCGATTATGCCACCAAAGATGTCTTCTCTTCCTAGCTTGGCATTAAAATCTCCTAAGACAATTTTAATGTCATAGCCAGGGCACTGCTCATATGTCTTGTCCAAGAGCTCGAAGAATATGTCTTTGGTGTCTTCATCTTTCTCCTCTGTTGGGGCATGCGCGCATATTAGGCTTATGTTGGCGAATTTAGCCTTGATGCGGATTGTCGTGATGCGCTCGCTCACACTGTTGAAACTCAAGACTTTTTGCCTGAGCCTAGTTCCAACAACAAATCCACACCCAAATAGACGCTGTCTTTGTTCTCGGTAGCAGTCGCCGTAGTAGATTGCACATTGCACATTGTAATGAGTGAGAAATATTGAGTCAGGTAAAGCATTCCACATTCGCGTAGTGCGGCTCAAGAAAGAATCTCTGTTCTTAACAGTACGTCCGAAATAGGGCTCAAGGGTAAAGTGATGGGCATTCCTAGCAGTACGGGTATTACGGTTGAATTGTTTAAGGAGAGGAATGCAACTGACTATTTCGCTAGAACAGCCATACTCAACCCTTTTTTAATGGGAAACATTGATAATTTTGTAACGCTACCCCGGGCCACAAGACATTTTTTTTATCGTAAATAATAATACTCATTTTAATGTGCATACATACACTACCGGTCAAAAGTTTGAGACCACCTCTGAAATTTGAGAAATATCGAGTTTTAACCTCTAAACTGAAGTTTTAGGAAAAAATTTAATACGTGAAGAAAGTGAAGAGCATGTCTATATGTAAATGATAAAAAAATATAAACTAGTTTTGTACTAAACATAAATTATTTATTTAAAAAACCAATAGAAGCTCTAAATTGAGTTTTCATCAAAAAACCCTCCTTTAAATTCAATAATTTTTTTTACAATTCTGGGCAATCTTCTTACAAGGTTTTGTATTTTTTCTTGTGGAATATTATTCCAGCAATTTTGTAGAGTTTCCAAAGAGCAGATTCCGATGTTATGTGGTGATTCCGGACATTTCTGTCAAGCTCTTCCCATAAGAGCTCAATGGGGTTTATATGTGGAGACTGCGGTGGCCATACCATTACTTTTAGAATTTCCTCATCTTCTTTTTGCTTCAGGTATCCCCGGCAAAGTTTTTAAGGGTGTTTCGGGTCATTTTCTTACTGGAATACAAAACCTTCACCGATACCAAAACGTAGAATATCGTTTTATAGACTTCTTTATCCATTCTTCCGATCACTCTTGTTAGATCTCCTACTCCATCGAAGGAAAAACATCCTCATACCATTACTGAACCGCCTCCATGCTTTACAGTTGGGACCAAACAGTCTGGTAGCATCTTCTGTTTAGCACTGCGCCTGACGTACACTCTGCGATTTGAGCCAAATATCTCAAACTTGGACTCGTCGCTCCATAAGACTCTGTTGAAGTCTTCATCTGTCCAATCCTTATGGGTTTTGGCCCATTCCAACCGTTTGATCTTGTTTTGGGGCCACAGAAGTGGTTTCCGCACTGCAACGCGCCCAAAAAGTCCAGCACGCCTTAGGCTTGGTTGTATCGTTGATACAGATTATAGTTCTTCCCGGATTACATTGATCTCGGCGCGTATTTCTGGTGCTGTTTTCTTCCTAGAACGCTTGCTTATGGTGATGATATGCAGATCTTCGGTTTTCGTCGTAACTCTAGGTCGTCCTGACCTCGGTTTATCCTTAAAACCGCCGGTACTAGAGTAACGCTGTATGGTCATGTGAACTGCTCCTTTGGATATCTTCAGTTTTGTGGCGATTTCTCTTTGCGAATAGTCTTCTTCAATATGGGTCATAATCGCAGATCGAGTTTCAATAGTTAATTCCTTAACTTTTCCCATAATACGCACTTTGTTTACTGGAGAAGATCACAGTCTCAAATAAATTTAAATTGGATCAAACTGAGCATTATATACAAAATCCTGAATATGTAGGTATTCAAATTTTACATTTTTTATCCTTTAATATTACCGCAGTCATAAAAAAATTCCAAATTGAATGTCAAAAATCATAAAATTTAAAAATATGGGAAATCCAAATAGATGCCAAAAACCCAATACTGTTTTTTTTAACCTTTTTTCACAAAATTCCTCGTAATTTACAGAAAAGGATTAATATCTGGGGTTTTTCACTTGCACCTTTTATGAATGTTCTAAGTTAACAATGCAGGTAAAAAATCCTATATTCATTCATAAACCCAAGCGCCAGGTACAAATAAAGCAAGCCTTTGAAGGTAATCTCAAACTTTTGACCGGTAGTGTACATATATTATGTATTTATTTATTTATTAAAAATATTTGAATGTGATTCTTGAAATTGAGAACACATTTTCAAAACTTTATTTAGATCTGGCTTGTTGCTGCATGCCAACCTTATGACATCATCTAGGTGGGATTCCGTAAGTTTGTTTCGCTAAAGATTCGGAAACAAATGTATATCCAAATAATGTCAACAGAATTTGTGAACTTCTTTTGACGATTGCATATTTTTCGGAGACGATGCTCCAAAATTTTAAGTATTCACCTTTTTCCATTTTTTCCTTAAAAAGAGCTTTAAGATTTGAATCGTGTTTAAAATCTATGAACTCATCACAAAACTTTGCCTGATCTTGATTTTAAACAGGGTTCTGTCAGATAGTCGTTGTTTCCAGATGCCATGAGTTTTCTACAAGCGTTAAGCATTTTTTTATTTTTCTGATATCATGTAACCTTTTTTCAAATTCTTTCGACAGTGCTAATAAGTAATTCAATATTGTTGAGCAGTTTTCTTCAGAGATGTCGATAAGTCGCTTTGTAGCTATTTACTTCTTATTTCTTCAGGAAAATATTAAGCTTTTCTTCAAGAGCAAATATTTTACTTGCCATCTGTGAAATTGTGTTATTTTGTCCTTGTAAATTTTGTAAAATTTTTCTGTGATATCGCATAAAAATAATAAAAGACACCACCATTGATCATCTTGCAATTCTGGGTAAACGTTTTTAATTTTTGTAAGAAGAGGATTATTTCGAGGCGCTAGGAAAAAAACGTTTCCAAAACCCTTCCTCTACTAAGCCATTGCACAGAGGTATGCAAAAGAACGTCACCATACTCACTGCCCAATTCTTCCAAAAGGCTTTTAAATTGTCTGTGGTTTAATTCTCTCGAATATAATTCACAATATCAACTACAATCTTCATCGCAGCATCGATTTTAAATTGATAAACCGTGCTGCCAAGTTTTCTTGATGAATAATGCAATAAAATTTAAGTAAATTTGTCAAATTAATTTTTTCTAATCAAGATTATAAATCCATTTTCAAATCCAGTCATGGAAGGACAGCCATCTGTTGATATACCCACGATTTTCTTAATATCAATGTCATTCTGCTCTAGAAGATTTGAAATTATATCAAGATAATCTTTTCCCGGGTCTGACTTTTCATCGGAACGAATTTGAAAAATTCTTCGAAGATTAAATTCTGTTCTGTGCAATATCTAAAAAACACCGAGCATTGAGATGTTGCTGAAATATCAGTGCTGGAATCGAAAGCCAAGCTAAAAAACATACAATTATTTAAGTTTTCTATTAAACTTGTACCAATATATTTGAAAATGTCTTCAATACTTCTCACACATGTTGAATCAGAAAGCTCTGGTTTTTTTATTTCAGACAATATTTGTTTTGTGTTGCTAAATTTATCAGGCAGTATATCGGGAGTACTTACGAAACATTCTTTGACAATTTCTGCATCGGTGAACGGTTTCATGTGCTTACCAAGTGTATAGCAAATTTCATAAGATGCCTTAGTTACAACAGAGTCTTGAGATAAAGCCACGGACATCACATTTTATTGCTGTTGTAATGAATTTTATAAAAAAAGTTAATTTCTCACTTCTTAATTGTGTTCCAAGAGAATAAGTTTCGTTGAAAGATTTGTGTTTTGTGTTAAAATTACGACCAATATTATACTTTTTTAAAATATCTTTTTCACAGCACATTAAACAGGTAGCCGCGTTGTTTTTGCTTGGCACAACAAAATATTCTGTTTCCCATTCGTCTTGAAATGACCTATTTTCATCAAATATATTTCGTTTAGTTTCGAAGAAATTCCTGCAATTATTCTATTTTAAAAAAAAAATCACTGCAACCGCACTTACTGAAATTCAAGTTGTAAGTACCTATTACCTAATCTTCAAAACGAGGTATGTCGGCAAAATAGTTTCCTTGACTTATTATGCCTGGACTGCTATGTTTATGAATTTTCCATGCAAAATTTGAATAAAATGATTCTAATTCAATTTCGCAATGGCAAGAAAAGTAAGGAATACTCAGCGACATCTGTTTTTTTATTTAGGTTAGGTTATAGTGGCTGTCCAAGATGGAAACGGATTGTGATACCACATGAATCTTGAGGCTTCCTCCTAAGCTCAATGGAACCAGTTTGAGTCCCTTACGAAACGTGAGAGGCTGATTATACCGATATGATTTAGATCGTTAAAGAAGAATTCTCCTAGGTAATTCTTGCGTTTTCGAGCTAGAGCAGGGCATGTGCAGAGGAGATGAAGAACCGTTTCCTCATCTTCCTCGTCCATACAGCTTCTGCAAAAGTCATTTGAGAATACGCCTAGTCTCGTGGCGTACTTTCCTATTAGACAGTGTCCGGTTATGACACCTATTATCGAGCTTATATGCGATCTGCTTAGAGAGAGCAAGCACCTTGAACGTTTTAAATCCAGTGTTGGCCAGATGTTTTTTGTGGCTTGACACGTGGTGATGTTGTTCCACCAGGTGCCTGCCCTCCTCACAGCGTCTTGCATTAGCAGCAGTTTACAAGTAGCGATTGGTATGCCAGTACTTGCCAAACGTGGTAGGATGGGCTGTACTGTACCGTTCCTGGCGAGTTTATCTGCCTTACAGTTACCTGGAATGTCTCTATGGCCCGGCACCCAGCAAAGGTGAATATTAAACTGTTGCGCCATCTCCATTAGAGATGATCGACAGTTATGGACTGTTATAGAGTTTGTAGAGACAGAGTCCAGAGATTTGAAAGCGGCCTGGCTGTAAGAGAAAATACGGATATCAGATGTTGATATCGCGTTTTCTTTGAGCCAAGACAAGACTTCTTTAATCGCCAAAAGTTCCGCCTGGAACACGCTACAATGATTGGGAAGGCGGAATGAGAGACTTAATTTCAGTCGTTCAGAGTACACACCTCCACCAATCCCTTCTGGTTTTTGAGCCATCTGTGTAAAAATGGATTGACTCATCCTCCAAGCATGTCCTATCCTCCCAAAAAGATCTGGTAGGTATAGAAATCTGGAAGTTTCTGTCGAATTGTAGTTGGGGGAGGGTGTAGTCTGTGTGTTTTGAAATTTTTCTAAGTACCTTAGAATTACGGAGTGGCCAATGTTGTTGTTAGTCCACTGCAACGAAGCATTGAGGCGAAAGTTAACACAACGCAGCTAACATTAACCCGAAACCTGTGCCAATGACCTGTACATCGAATAATTTCCCACAGGGGACAAAAATGCTTCGTTGCATTTGAACCGGATGCATTTCACGCGCGCATTGAACAACACGCGCAACTCCAATAATGCTGACGCATCTGGGAACCAGGGTTAAGGTAGTTTTATGAATTAGGTTTAGATATGGCTTTGATTCAGTTAGTTCAGTAGTATTAATTTGGACTTGAGAGAGACTTGATGGTCAATTAAAATATAAATCAATTAAACTTAAAAGCTTGTTTTATTCAAATTGTAAGTCGGACGGTTGGGCTGGCCCCTCAGGGGTCGGCGTTCGCTTTTTTTTAGGATTCCCCTTCAGGGAATCCTTAACTCGAATAGCACAGCTTACAGCTATTTGTTTGCTAAATATGTCAAGAGGTGTAAGGTAAAACAAGGTTTCCAGTGCCGCAGACGGGGTCGTGCGAAGCGATCCGCTTATACATAGGCAGGCTGAACGTTGGACTTAATTTAACTTATCCCTGTTTATACCTTTCTCTCAAGCATACCATACCATACTGCCACAAATCAAATCAAATGGGGTGGCGCAACAGTCCGTTGTGAACCAGGGCCTAGTGACTTACAACTCTCAACCATTCCTGTGTGCGAGTAATGTTGTCAGGAATGGAGGGGACCTACAATTTTATGCCGAATCCGAACGGCTAGTTTGAGAAAGCACTTTTTCATGACAAGAATTACTCTTGAAGGATTTGTCAATTCCTCGCAAGAGGCAGTACCCGCGAAAATTATTTTTTTTAAATTAAGGTGGCACAGGCAGGGATTGAACCCAAGACCCCTTGCATGACAGTCCAACGCACTAACCATCATGCCACGGGTACTACATACTGCCACACCGTACGTTAAAATCGGTCTGATTACCGATGTGTATAGCCAATGCGTGATTCTGGGTTGTAAACCACATTTATTACCAATAGCGTTCTCGCAAGAAAAGAGAGCTACAGTAGCTTTTTTGACTCTTTACTGTACGTTTCGTTTCCAATTTAGTTTTTTGTCTAAGACAAGACCTAGGTATTTGGCCTCGTCTGAGAATTTTAATTGGATTCCGAATGTAGCGTACTAGACAAATAATGTCAGAATTTTTTATATCGTTGAAGTAGTTGTTTCCAAGGTGGGTTCTACGTCTTTGTGATAAGGCAGGGCATGTGCACAGAAGATGAGAGATTGTCTCCTCCTCCTCCTCGTCCATGCAACTCCTACAAAAATCATTTGCAGGGGCTCCAATTCGAATAGCAGCCTTCCTATTAGGCAGTTCCCAGTCAGGACACCTATAACGTAGCTAATGTGCAATCTACTCAGAGAGATTAATTGTTTTGAGCGCCTGGCGCTAAGACAGGTAGTGGTGTTATTCCACCTGAAGTTTGTTTTTTCTATGGTATATTGCTTTAGCATGAGTTTACATATAGCTAAGGGGATACCTATGCTAACATTGTGAGCCAGCAGAGGTAAAGTTGTTCCGCTTTTTTGCACGTTCGTCAGCTTTGCAATTTTCTGGAATGTCTCTATGGCTCGGCACCTAGAAAAGGTGAATGTTGAGCTGTGTAGCCATCTCCGTAAGAGATGATCGAAAATTTAGGGCTGTTAGTGAGTTAGTGGATACAAAGTCTATGGATTTTAACGCAGCTTGGCTATCCGAGAAGATGTGTATATCATTAATTGATGTAACATTTTCTCTAAGCCAGGATAGGACTTCTTTAATAGCCATGATTTCAGCTTGGAACACGCTACAATGACCAGGTAGACTAAAGGAGAGACTTAAGTTTAGTCTATCTGAGTATACGCCTCCACCAACCACATCCTCCGTTTTTGTTTGTTAGTTAAAATTATTCCGAATATTTTTTCACTGTAGAAAAGTGTTATTAGTGAGACCGATTACCAAAGTTTATGTATGACGGTATATGGGAGTTAGGGGTTAAAAAACATATTTTAAAAATATTTTTTCATTTTCTCTGGTAACATTGTTTTTTTTTAAGTTTTGATGAATGGAACTCTAAATGTTTTAGAACAATTTAAGTGAAATTTAATTTTGAAAAAAAAACAAGAAGAATTAGAAAAACTTCACAAAATGATATGTTATACGTTTTTTTAAATTTTGTTGAATTATATATCTCAGACAGGTCATGAGAAGGACCTTGTCACTTTAAACTTTTGTAGATTTCTTCCGTTGATTCGGATGTACTTTTTCTCTCATCACAGGTTCTATTTATTTTTTTTTTGTGGGACAATCAGCATTTGATAGACAATAACAAAAAATCTCTATTTTATTCAAAGAGATGTGAATTTGATCAGGATTTTCCAAAATTGTAAGAATGATGACTTGTGTACATTCTAAATATTAAATACAGCTTTGTTAAGAAATTATGCCATTGGTTTTGGTTTTTAAAATTATTTTGTTTTCTTTTTTTTTTTAATTAAAAATTTGGTTTTGTTTTCTAAATTAATCAATTGATTACCCCTAACATGTATTTTTGAATCAAACTTTAGAAACTAGATCACATGTCTAAATTTGAAATTGTAGTAACTTGGAAATGGAGCAAAAAATTAAAACATTTATTATTATTTATAAATTTTGGTAATAACTATTTGCATATATCCTATAAATATATATTTTTAACATAAATACATAGCTTTTGAATTGTATCATTGAGTTTGATTTGATTAGTATTCTTTTTTTTTCTTTGTTGTTTACCCTTTTATAATGATAAATAAACTTATAAATAAATAATAAATTAATTAATTGCTTTATTTGGTGCTGTATTTATGTAGATTTTGCACAGTTATTGTGTGTAACTTAATTTGTATATTTTATTTTTGTTCGTTATATTTTACAATTATATCTTATTTATAATTGTAGTTTATAAATTAGTGCGTTAAAGTGTTTTAATATATATCCCTTTTACTCACCTCACATACATCATTCCAAAAGTAACAATTTTAGTCAACAAGCAATTTTGTATAAAGTTATAATAAATTCTTAACTAATGAAGAAAATTCCTACTTGTTAATATTTCAGCAATCACCTGAATTAGGCACTAGCCCCGAGAATACATTTGTCCATAAAAATTGCCAGCGCAAGCGAATATCTTCATCAAAGCTACTGAATGAAAATACATCGTCATATAACTGCAGCTCAGATGAGGCGAGTAGTGTAGGCAAATCGCCTGTAGACATTGCCGATATTGATATTAGCCAGCCGACAAAGAGTCCGTGTCGTGGCGCCTCGAACAGTGATAGCTGTGACGATGAAGACAGCAACTCGTTGAATTCCGATATGAATTCAAGCAAACCCGGATTATTCTCGAGGGTGCCATCGCAACATTATAAAGTTGGAAAGTATTTAATGGCTGTTCATCGGAAGATTACCAGACAAGATACATACTTTTTGTCATATCATAAGACGAGGCCGAGTCTATTTGGAGTGCCATTGCTTATACCCTGCGGTGAGAGTGGTACAAATAAAGATTTGTATTGCGCTGTTTGGGTTCAAGTCAGCAGATTGCTCAGTCCATTGCCGTTGGCTTCGGATCAATCGAATCATGCTGCTGATTGGTAAATTTGAAATTTTTATTACTAACAAAAGAAGTAAATGTTAATTTTTATCAAACGGAATGTGCGATCCTCTGAAAAATGATTTTGCATTAGTCCTCATTTGTGTAAATTCAAAAGATAAATCAAATCATATTTTGTAATTTTTCTTTTGACTTTCATCCCATCTACACTGAGTTACAAAAAAAGTGGAGCACCTTGAAATTTCGAAATTAATTACAATACTGTTGCTAATGCAAGACGCTGTGAGGAGGGCAGGCACCAGGTGGAACAACATCACCACATGTCAAGTCACAAAAAACATCCGGCCAACACTGGATTTAAAACGTTCAAGGTGCTTACTCTCTAAGCAGATCGCATAAAAGCTCGATAATAGGTGTCATAACCGGACACTGTCTAATAGAAAAGCACGTTACGAGACTAGGCGTATTCTCAAATGACTTTTGCAGAAGCTGTATGGACGAGGAAGAGGAGGAAACAGTTCTTCATCTTCTCTGCACATGCCTTGCTCTGGCTGAAAAACGCAAGAATTACCTAGGAGAGTTCTTCTCTAACGATCTAAATCATATCAGCATAATCAGCCTCTCACGTTTTGTAAGGGATTCAAACTGGTTCCATTGAGCTTAGGAGGAATGCTCAAAATTCATGTGGTATCACAATGGGACATTAAACTGGCCTATATGTGTCCGTTTCCATCCTGGACAGCCGCTATAACCTAACCTAACCTA
The DNA here is from genome assembly GCF_945859685.1 of Eupeodes corollae. Taxonomy (NCBI): domain Eukaryota; kingdom Metazoa; phylum Arthropoda; class Insecta; order Diptera; family Syrphidae; genus Eupeodes; species Eupeodes corollae. The sequence goes on along the minus strand of NC_079148.1, from coordinate 134,290,338 downwards.
ACTAACTTACCTACAATAAATTCCGAAGAAAGGCATGATTCATATCTTAAAATTGAGAAAAAGGGTAAATCGTAAAATAAAATTTTAAAGTAAAATTTTTTTCTTGCATAAGTTCGTGCCTATAGGAGTTGTTATTGTCTCCCAAAAAGAAAGGAATCAGTTTTTTTTTTTGCATTACTTTAATCAGAGCAGATCAAAGGTAACTAATTGGATCTAGATAGGCAGGTTGCATTCTTGTCTTTTTCTCCAGAATGTCAGAAATATCTTAAAAGGAATTCATCATAGGCTAAGCAAGCAAGAGTGTTGATTTCCATTTTTTGCAAAAGCACTCTACGAGACAAAAAAAGTTGAGTCTAATACTGTCGTCAATCCTCCTCACATAAAACGTGTCGCTGTTGAAAAATAGCTCTCACCGAAGACAAAACCTCGACTCAGCAGTGATATATCATCACTATACGAAGATAATAACAAAAAATAATAATATGACTATACGCCACATTTTTGTAACTCATTGTAAGTGGTTGCCATTTTACAAAAACTTAGATTTTCAAAAGGAAGAATTCTTTTAAAATAATATCTTGACGTGTATATCTTGAAGTTCAAAACATTGTGACTTTGAAACTATTTCTACTCAAATGTTTAAATTGATTTGGTGTTGATTTAAGATGCGTATGTTAAACTAAACGACAATATACTTTTTTTTTAGCGATGACAGTCTGGGATATGACTTTCCTTTTACACTAAGGGCTGTAACGAGCGATGGATTGACGTGTGCTCTCTGTCCTTGGACCAGCTTTTGTAGAGGCTGTGAAATTCCGTGTAATGATGATTTATTGTTGCGGGGTACTTTGATTCCTTCAAGTGCTGCAACAAGTATGTGTGAAAGTCTCAAAAATGTGTATTTACTTAGCACTCAATAAAATCTGTTCTCTTTTACTTAAGGTAATGCTTCAACGCCAAAACTGATGACAAAATTTGCATCGATGCCAAATTTGGAACCAAAGAAACACATGGATTTGAAATCTAATCAAATCAATATTGCAATCGACTGGGATCCCACAGCACTTCATTTACGCTATCAAAGCACCAGAGAACGGGTATGATTTTGAAATAAGTTTTCATTTCATTCGGAATAGGTATATATTTTTGTTTGGTTTTCAGTTGTGGGAAGATCACGAGTCACTTGCTATTTGTCGCAAAGAACGAACAGAGCCAGTAGATCTTAATCATTGTCTTCGAGCGTTTACCTCAAAAGAGGAACTAGAACAGGGCTATCATTGCAGTCATTGCAAGGGTAAGAAACGAGCAACAAAGAAGCTACAAATATGGAAGCTGCCTCCAATTCTTGTAAGGATTTTAGTTTTCTTGTGCTCTTAAGGGTTTGTTTCATTTAAATTTGTCTTCTTAGATAATACATTTGAAGCGATTTAATTGTGTCAATGGGAAATGGGTTAAATCTCAAAAAGTCGTGCATTTTCCATTTGATGATTTCGACCCGACGCCCTATTTGGCATCGGTGCCGCAAGAAACAATATTGCGGCACAAAGAATTACTCGACATGAAAAATAATGCCATGGATCATTATGCATTCGCTGACGATGATGTTGTTGTCGAGGAAGATTCGGCTTTAAGTCGTCAAGGAAGTAGTGAATCGAGTAATGATCTCGATCTAGATTCCGAAATTCAAATAACCAATGAACAAGAAAAGAATAAGAATAAGAATCGCTGTGAAACAAACAAAACAGCTGAAACATACGGCAATGATGTGATAAGCGAAGATGTAGTCCTAAGAAACACTAGAAGTAGTTTAGTAGATAATTCGATAGCCACACCGAAAAAAATAGTAAATGCCAGAATAGAAAGACGGCGACGTTTGATATCATCTAGTCTTACGAAGACTCCAATTATAGATGGTGAATTTGAAGATTTCCATCATCACAAACTGAAAGAAGGTGTTGATCCGTTTGATTTGAAGTACAAATTGTATGCTGTTGTTGTAAGTTATTGTTTTACTTTCAATGGAGATAGATTTTTATGATTTAATTTGCTTTTTCAGTCACATTCCGGAATGCTTAATGGCGGACACTATATTTCATATGCTTCAAATCCAAATGGTTCCTGGTATTGCTACAATGACAGTTCATGTCGAGAAATTGCTAAACAACCAAACATTGATCCTAGTTCAGCTTATTTATTATTTTACGAACGTCGTGGCTTAGATTACGAACCATATTTACCAAATATCGAAGGAAAAACAATACCAAATGAAAATGCTCTAGATATCGATGATAATGAAAACGATTTAAAGAAAATGTGCGTACTATCATAATCTATCTATGCGAATTAATTATAGATATCAAAAAAGTCCACACAAACAAATTAAATGATGAAAGCTCAAAGATTGATTGATTGTGAAACTTACCATAATTTCAACGATGCCATTTCAAATTACATAAATAAACAAAATATACTAATTATTAATGAGAAACAAAAACACACGCAATATAAAAATAATAACATTAAACAATTCTTTCGTGATATAACCGCAATCGCTTTAAATGTTAACATTGATAATTAAACTATATAAATGTGAATTTTTCAATCAAAATTCGATTTTTTTTTTTGTTTTTTGTTAATTCTAGATTTCTTTTTTTGTTTGTTTAAATTATTATTAAGTTGTAATATCACGCGCGCATGTGAAAACAAAACACAATCATCTATTTGTATGTTAAATTTTTTGTTTGATTAGTTATAATAATTATTACTTTTCTTGTAAAAGTAAAAATAGGTTATAATAAATATAAAATACCTGCAATACTATAAAAGGAAATAATTACATACCGAACATTTAAAAAGAAAATGCCTACCACTTAATTTAATTTATTGTTTATAATTAATTGTAATTATGTACTTTGATATTATTTCATATTATATGTGTATTATTCATGTACATATATGTTTTACTATATATTGATACATATTTGTGTATATTTTTTGTTTGTATAAAATTTAATTTTATACTGGAAATATCAGTATTTCCATTTGTATTAAAACAAATTGTGAAGATTTTTTTTTTGTAATTTCTTATAATTATTAAATATATTATATTTTTAATATATAATTATGAATTATTTTATAACTATTATTATTATTATTATTATTGTTATCAGTTGTATTGAATCATTCAATAAAGGAGAAAGTGTAAAAGTCTATAAAATTAAATCACTTAATTTTTCTTTTTTAATATTCACTTCAAGATATGGTTTCGAGAAAAAAATATAAAATACGGAAGTCTTTCTGACCAAGATTTTTGTAAGAGAACATAATTTTAGAATGGATAAAATTAATATAACCGAAATTTACAATGGTCAATGGTGAAGAATGTGTGTTGAATACTTTGATTTTCGTGAATTCAATCGAAGAGGGATAGAATTTTGAAATATGTAGTAGTAAACAAACAAATGTATTTAATGTACATATTGCAATAATAGTTGAGTTGAGGCATTTGTTAGTGGCAGTGGCATCACTGTCACTCATATCTTCGACTGCCAACTTTCAAGATACAAACATCAATGTCATACAAATACCAAACTTACGATACAAAATCCAAGCCATACCAATAGCAACTGCAAAAAAGAAGAAGAAACGAAAAATTCAAATTCCAGACAAACGTATTTCAGCAGTCATTGAGAGAAGACCAACGAACCACAAGAATTGCGAAGTAATATTAAAAGAAATTTGTAGTTTCTCATAAAAATTTCTACTTTTAATAAAATTATTCGAAACTGACAAATTTAAAATTGATTCTTTGTTTTTCTTTAAATAAGTTGTTCCAATAATAAGGAAGAGCAATAGCATTATAACGTGCAAAAGTTTATGACGACAAATTCAAAGAACGTCTGATAAATTCGTCATTAAATTGATCATATATCATGCATTAGTAGTATCCGTGGCGAGATGGTTAGTGCGTTGGACTGTCATGCGAGAGGTCTTGGGCTCGATCCCTGCCTGTCCCACCTAAAGTTTTTTCCACAGGTACTGCCTCTTCCGACGAATTGACAAATTCTCCAAGTGTAATTCTTGTCATGAAAAAGTGCTTTCTCAAATTAGCCGTTCGGGTTCGGGATATAAACTGTAGGTCCCCTCCATCCCTGCAATCACTCGCACAAAGGAATGGTTGAGAGTTGTAAGTTACTAGGCCCACGCTTGTTCTCTACGGACTGTTGCGCCACCTAATTTATTTATTTTTAACCAATTTTGGCCCTATTTCTTTTCTACATAAATAATACATTTTAAAAGTATTATGTATTATTTCTAAATATGTTCCTACATTATGTATGTATGTATGTATATAATAAAAATTTATTTGCATTTTATTCTTTCTAATATCTAATATTTTAATTTTTTTTCATATGTTTGCAATTGTAACGAGTTTTCTTGCGATGAGGTCCTTGCTGGCACATAAAATATCCCTCACTAGCTCAGGAGTGGATTCGATGACCTCCTCGTTAGCAAAAAATGTGCCAGGCTTTGCATCTAGCTGGTAGTGATGCGCGATATGCTCTCTACCCACCCTACCTGGTTGCTTTCTCGCCAAACAACCCCTTTTATTCACCTCCTCTTTTCCTCCTCCATACCCTTTCATCTCCCCTTCCTCATCTCCCCTTTTTTAAAGAAAATTAAAATTTCATATTTTCATTTAATTTGCATATATGTAGTTTAATATTTCCATTAGGTATACCATTAGGTATATATTAGGAGTAAAATTAAAAATGAAAAAGGGGGCAACGCTTGAATGATATGTATGTATATGTCAATTAGGACGTACTACATGAACAACTTAACCCCAAATTCTCGACGCCACTTCCTCGATGAATCCTGGAGGTTCTGTTAGGCAATATGCACTTTATTTTTTTTTTTTTTAAATCATGCAAAAATTACCACCACTTTTTTTTTTAAATTACTATTGAAAAATTATTAGTATACTTTTATATACATATAAGTATATGTATATACAGTGTCGAGCAAAAGTCTTGGTACCCGTGTGGGTATTCTTGAAAAATGAGTTGTGTAAATGATATAAAGACACAATTTTCAATTTATGTTTTGATTTATTCTAGTTTAAGTTTATTTAAAAAATTAACACAAGAAAAACAGAAAAATATCCTTCAAGGATCTCAAAAAAGTTAAAATAAAAGTATTAGTCCCTAACAACAATAGTGCAAAAGTCTTAGTACCCTAGAAGGACAAAAGAATTCAATTCGGTTTCGAATGTTTTATGTTAAGAATATAATTACCTAATATTTTGTGGGAAATCCTTTGAGCCTAATAACCTCTTTTAAACGATTTGGCATAGAGTTTACAAGTTTTCGCGTGACATCTGACCCTATTAATTGCCATTCTGATACCGGGAGCTCTTTAAGGTGGGTTTTGCTCGTTATATTGTGTTTTCGAAGTCGTTTCTCTAAGACATCCCATAAATGTTCGATTGGGTTAAGATTTTGTGTGGGGGGGGGGGGTGTAACTAGCATGTGGGGCGTGTTGTAGGAGAACCACAACTTTACATTTGTAGCCGTATGCTTGGGATCGTTATCCTGTTGGTTTAAGCTTTAAGCTTAGTGTACACGATTGCCAGGTCTAACAATCATTGTCAGGTCTGCAAACGTCTGACAATGTGTGACAATGAGATGACAATGAGCTGAAAATTTTAATTTGTGTGTACACGGTTTACATATATCTATAAACATCTGCAAATCTGCTGCCAAATATTTGTCTGACAATCTCGACAAACAAATTTGACCAAATAGCTAGCAATAGATTTGCAAACATTTGTAGATTTTCTGCCAACCGTGTACACACCAAATCAAATTTTGGATCTGCAAATTTATTTTCAGCTCATTGTCAGTTGTCACACATCGCATCAGTCAGAAAATTTTAAAGCTACTGAAACAAAGTGAACAAAATGGAAAGAAACGTAGCAGTTGCGACTATTTTGACTGCTTTTTTATTAGAAAGCAGCGATGAAGAAACTGCCAAACAGCCCAAAAAGATGTGTCGTAGGGTATGGACAAAGGATTGGGTGGCCCGTCGTGAGCAGGAGGGATTTTACGCAAAATTGATGGTCGAATTGCGAACAGAGGAACCAGAACTGTATCGAAATTTTTTGCGAATGGATTGCAAGCAATTTGATCACCTTTTATCTTTGGTGGCTCCACATATTCAAAAACAAGATACGAATATGCGCAGGAGCATTTCTGCAGGTGAGGGTCTTGCGTTAACCCTACGATACCTAGCTACCGGCGAAAATTTTCGGTCGTTGCAATACCTGTTTCGCATTCCTGCTACAACAATCTCGACAACAATTCCACATGTCCTCGATGCTATATATAAAGTTCTCGTGGACGAATATCTTCAGGTAAATTTACATAATTCAATTGTTGAATGTACATATAATAATTGCGATTTTTAGGCCCCGAAAACACAAGAGGCTAGGAACGCTATTGCCAACGATTTCAACGAAATCTGGCAATTCCCAAACTGCATCGGAGCTGTGGATGGGAAGCATGTGGTCATGGTCGCACCACCTAATTCTGGCAGCATTTTTTATAACTATAAAGGTACACATAGTATCATATTAATGGGTATAGCCGATGCGAACTACAAATTGATTTACATCGATGTCGGCCGCAATGGGCGATTTTCCGACGGTGGTGTGTTCAACCGCTGCACATTTGGACAAGGGTTGGATAACAATCATCTGTGCTTGCCACCACACAACCCACTACCGGGTAGACAATTGCCTGTTCCGTATGTCCTTGTCGCAGACGACGCCTTTGCTTTATGACCAAACTTATTGAAGCCATTTGGCGAACGCGGTCTCTCCATGGTGCAAAGAGTATTTAATTATCGTTTGAGCCGTGCTCGCCGAATCATCGAAAATGTTTTCGGTATTATGTCTGCACGCTTCCGAGTCTTGCGTAAACCCATACATTTGAACGCTGAAAAGACAAAGAAAGTCACACTTGCCTGTTGCGTACTGCATAATTTCTTGATGACGATGAATAAAAATAATTATGCACCTCGTAATTATGTTGATCGCTACAACGAAAATCATGAACTAATTTTAGGTGATTGGAGGCAAGACTTAGAACCAGAAACTAAAACGTTGTATCCATTAGAAAGATCCCGTATTGATCCTCATTGGAAGCCAAAGATATACGAGACGAATTTAAATCGTACTTCATCGAAGAGGGTGAGGTGGAATGGCAGTACAGATTCATTTAAAAAATCAAATATTAAAATAATAAATAAATAAAATATAAACTTTAAAACTTTAAATATATGTATCTTTCTGGAATATAACACTGTTTTATTTTAAAATCAACAATGTTCTTATTGGTTTTAGTAGAAGGAGTCCAGTTCCAATACATACCTTCTCCATACCAAAACAAAGCAACAATCAAAAACAAATCAAAATATTTTGTGTTTTGAAAATTAAATAAACAACTTAAAATTTACCTCGTAGTTTTCTCCAAATTTGTCTGCCAATGAATAAATTTGCAAATGTTCCTCAAACGGCATCTGCAAATTTATTCATTGTCAGACGTTTACAGAAACGTCAGAAAATGAAAAAAATTTGGTAATATCCCAATGAATTTTGTGTACACACGATTGCCACATCTGCAAATTCATTTGTCTTCAAAATGATTGATGAACAAATTTTTCTGCAAATCAATTTGGTGTGTACACGGTTGTCAGCTTGCGTGTACACGATTGCCAGAAATCTACAAATTAATTGGCAGATATTTGTCTGCAAATTAGGAGCCAAACCATTTGTCTGCAAATTAATTTGGTGTGTACACGATTGTAAGCCATTCGAGACACATTTTTCAGTGGCAGATCTGGCAATATTTGCAGATCTGGCAATCGTGTACACTAAGCTTAATATATGTGATCCCAAGTTTCTCTGCACTTTGTTGTAAGTTTTGTTTTAAGATGTTCAAATAAACTTCCTTATTCATAATTCCATCAATTATTGTCAAATTCCCGACACCACTGGATGACATACACCCCTATACCATTACACCACCGTCACGTGTTTCACATTTTTAATTATGTTTTTAGGATTCAAGGCTTCGCCTTGTTTTCTCCACACTATAATCCTCCCATCTGAACCAAAAATGTTGAATTTCGACTCATCGGAGAATATTACGTTGTCCCAAAATTCATTTCATTTATTTTTATAATCCTTTGCAAAGTCCAGTCTTTTCTTTTTATTTATTCCACTTACGAACGGCTTTTTACGAGGTGTGCACGACTTAAACCCAGATCTCTGGAGCGATCTTGCAACTGTCCACGGAGAAACTGTTTTATTTAAACTAATCTGTATATCGGTAGCAATCTTTGGAGCACTTTTGAATGGATCTTTTTTTATTATACTCGCGATTTTTCGTTCATCTCTTTCTGTAAGCTTGCGCGGACGACCAGAAATGACTTTATTTTCGATTCGGTTTTCTTTATTGTAACGGTTAATCACATTTTGTATGGTAGATTTGGGTCGTCCAACTATTTTATTAATATCCGCATAACTTTTACCTTGCTCATGGCAATTAATAATAATTTGACGCTCATTTACCGTTAATTCTTTTCTAACCATCGCTTTTTTGGTTTTAAAAAACAAAATTTCTTTAACCTTAACCTGCACGACCGATCGCTTTGTACTGATTGACACACACATGTCATATTACAAGCTTCATGTAAAAAAAAAAAACAAACAAACAAAGCCAACAGGACCGTTACAAATTTAAACATTTAAAACTAGTAAAGTGCAGAAGTACCTAGACTTTTGCACTACTTTTTTTTCCTAGAAAATAGAATTTGTTTTTGAATTTTTTCTATTGGTAAAACAAAGAATAAGGTTTTATCATAATAAATAACTTGATGCATGAAAATTAAGTCCTTAAGTTTTCTTTTCTTTATATATACGGATATATATATACATATATATATGCACTTTTTGAAACAATTTATTATTTAAAATTAACTTTTTTTTTACTAAAGGAACTAATTTATACAAATCACTTGATGCACTTTTGCTCTTAAAAAAATTTAAAACAATTTACGTCGATTTTAACTGCTGCCTTATTTGGCTTTTTTTCTGCTACCATTTCCTCAACCGTCATAAGGATAGGTATTCCTTTGTTCCCTTTGTTCAGGCCGCCAAAATTTATTTTGACAAAGGCAATAGGCCAAAGTACTGTTTGTGAGGTTATTTCTTTGAACTTTACAACAAATGGAGGGGAAATTGTGCCCACTTACAATCAAATTTAATCAATGGGCTTCAGAAGCAACAAAAATGTTCTTCTACGAAAAATATCAAATTCCTGGAGGTAGGATTTTGTTTCTTAGTAAAAATGAAGTATTTTATTACTTGTTTTTTATTTTATTATTTGTTTCCTAATAATCGGCTGCATTGATGGGAGTCATATTATGATTCTACGCCATTTGGAAAATGAGCATATGTATTTCAATAGAAAAGGAAGACATAGTGTAAACGCTATGATCTCAAGTCAATTTTTTGATTCATTAATTTTTGTTGCCTAGATCTGCAAAGAGAACAGAAAAATTCTAGCAATAAATGCAAAATATGGCATGAGTGCTCACGACAGCTTTGTATGGAGACAGAGTGCTCAACGAGAAAAGTAAAATGCTGACTATAGTGCAAGCAGAACATCATCGTGGCTACTTGGTACATCAAAACTTATAATTACATAATAATCCGGATAGCTTCAGATCGGTTTTTGAATATAATCACTGAAATTGTAACAAACGTCAGTGAATTTCTTTTAAAGTGATACCAAATTCTAAACAAAATTTGGTGATCACCTTACACAGACGCAAAAATTAGTTTGATCACTTTTTATGATCACAAAGGTGACAATCAAAATTCACCTTAGCCGATTCCACCCCAGGTTTTAGGAAATAAGTTGGGACAAATGTATCCCAATATGCGTTATTTATCATATTTTGAGGTATTTACTGCTATAGCAGAATCAAATATTTTTCTTATAAAAAACGGACAAATTGAGTTAAATATAAAGATTTTATCAATGAAAGTCTGCAAAAGAATTTCAAATATCACAAATGTTGCTCGTTCAATTTTCTACTCCACTCTTTGCACACTGCACACATCTCTTACGCGAGGAACTTTTTATCATTACGTGTGACGGTAAAGACTGTTTGTGTCCTATGTTTTGAACCCTTTTCTTGGTCATAGAAGTGAGGAAAGTAAATGCCCTCCTATGCGATGTTGTGCATGAAGTTTTTCATAAACATTATATGAATTGTTCAAAGCGATGTCCAATAAATCAAAAAACAGCCGCAGATAATATTTTATTTTTGATTTCCTGTCAACTTCGTATGTCACTTTCTTCTGGTTCATGGGGTCTACGCCACACATGTTCTTGTTATATTTACGGACGATGTCAGGACATTTGATCTCTAGACATTGCGCTGATCCTACTTGTTTACGTTTTACCTTATGAGTAGGTACCGGTGACAAAAATTGGTAAGGAGATGTACAGCTTTGTTGTCCATCCACTTGATAAAAGATATTCCTTCAAAGCAAGTAACGTAAATATCGCCTCTCTTCATACTTTTATCTTGTGGAATATTTTTAGGCGTATTCTTACGCCGTGTCCTTACTGTGCCACATACCTTTATATTTTTCTTTGCAAGTTTATACTGCAGCATAGGTGAGTTGAAAAAATTATCGAAATAAATCTCACATCCAAGATCCACCAAATCTTGAGTAAGTTCAAGGACAACGGATTCTCCCAGTCCTACTTCTGATAGCCAAATAACATACTATTTTAAGAAAGTTTCAAAAACAAATAAAAAAAAAAAACACAACTGTTAAGAAACCAGAATAACAAGCATTAGGGAATAGTCTGCTGGCGTTTGCATAACACCGGCTGAAAGATTCTCAGTCGTTGGGGTAAGAGTACAAGCATATGTATATGTAGTATATGTACCATATATATATCAAACTCCTTTTGCAGAAGACATCTGAAAATTATACGTTCCAAAATTATACATACGTGAATACGTGAATCGACGACGTCGTTGGCTCAATCGAGAAAAATTCGCATTGATCTTCTAAAGTACTCACGAGGCAGCTCTGGTAGAACTCAAGTAGCAAATCATAACCCCAATTAAAGGGACTGCGGTAGTTAGTAGTAGTTTCTTTCTTATTTTTGATTCCTTTTTATTGCTTTTTTTAATTTTTTCTAATAATTGGTTAAATAATTGCTAATTAACTTAAAGTAGATTTAAACATAAAAAGTTGCCTTAAGGTTTAAACTCGAAGATTTTTTTTTGTATCGAGTACTGTAGAATACTCCCAAAGTATATGTAAAACCAACAAGTGATTACATGTGCATGTATTGATAAATTTCGTCGATACCGGAAGCAGTGGCCACAGCGGAAGGAGACATCGGTGAGTGTTTAATACTGGGATTCTCCCAGTCCTACTTCTGGCCGAGACTTCGAATCGAATTGGAAAAGGTATCCAGTACTTGAATCCGCACGAAACCACATTTTGAATCCTCTTTTTATTGGTTTATTTTGCATGTACTGTTTCATGATATTGTGGCCTTTGAACTTTACCATATGTTCATCAATCGCTTGTGTCATTGTGTTGTTCATTAAAGACTGGAAACATGAATTCAAATGGTTCATTACTAATCTTATTTTGTACGCCCTATCAAACGTTGGTGATGTCGGTAAATGTTGAGATTCATTGTCACAGAATTTTTTCGAATCTCTTCAAATCTTGATAGTGGCATTACCTTAGCTATGTAAGGAACACCCATGTCAGGTTCAGTGGACCAGTAGCTTCTCAATGTGGGCAATACATGGTAACCCATGACGTAGTTCATTCCAATGAAAGCTGTTATTTCTTGGAGATCGGTAGTGAACACCGATCCATATTGATGAGCATAACGTAAGGACTCTGGTATTATTAATTCCTCAATTAATAATTTTAGTTTCGTTATTGTCTCATATACATCTATAGGTTTCAGAGATTGTAACTCTTGACAAATGTTTATCCTACCAAATTCATATTCGGTGTCAACAAAATTATACCCGCGATAAACTTTCCTTTTCCACTTGAACTCGGGAACTGGATCACGAGGTGATGAATTGGTCGGGCTAGTGATGAAGGGTCTGCAGATGGGCCTGGATTTTGAGTAGGCTCTGGTGGAGCAGGTGGCTCAATTATAGCTTCGGACACTCCAGCTTGCATGTCCGCTAATAAAAATGATTGGTCTTCGTCATCCAGAGTGAGTGCATCTTCAGTGTCACTGGTCTCAGCCATTAGCAATTCCTCGACTTCGGAATTAGTCAAATGGAAAATCCTGGGGTGGAATCGGCTAAGGTGATTTTTGATTGTCACCTTTGTGATCATAAAAAGTGATCAAACTAATTTTTGCATCTGTGTAAGGTGATCACCAAATTTTGTTTAGAATTTGGTATCACTTTAAAAGAAATTCACTGACGTTTGTTACAATTTCAGTGATTATATTCAAAAACCGATCTGAAGCTATCCGGATTATTATGTAATTATAAGTTTTGATGTACCAAGTAGCCACGATGATGTTCTGCTTGCACTATAGTCAGCATTTAACTTTTCTCGTTGAGCACTCTGTCTCCATACAAAGCTGTCGTGAGCACTCCCGCCATATTTTGCATTTATTGCCAGAATTTTTCTGTTCTCGTTGCAGATCTAGTCAACAAAAATTAATGAATCAAAAAATTGACTTACGATCATAACGTTTACACTATGTCTTCCTTTTCTATTGAAATACATATGCTCATTTTCCGAAGGGCGTAGAATCATAATATGACTCCCATCAACGCAGCCGATTACTAGGAAACAAATAATAAAATAAAAAACAAGTAATAAAATTAGTTTATTTTTACTAAGAAACAAAATCCTGACTCCAGGAATTTGATATTTTTTCGGTAGAAGAACATTTTTGTTGCTTCTGAAACCCATTGATTAAATTTGATTGTAAGTGGGCACAATGTCCTCTCCATTTGTTTTAAGGTCAAAGAAATAACCTCACAAACAGTACTTTGGCCCATTGGAGCTGACTAGTCAACGCCAACTTGCCTTTGGTAGCCACCACCTCCAAAAAAATTTAAAGTCACGGCTAATCGAAGAATAGGGGGAATGTGTGTTGACAGCATATATAGCACATATGCGTACTTACTTTGGACTTGGGAGATCAAGAATGTTTATTTTATGATTAATATTTTCATTTTCAGAATGTAAAATCAAAGGCACAAACACATTCATATTGTCTTGAAATTTCAGCAACTAAAAATAAAAATCAATTTCGAATTAAAGTGACAACTAAAGAGCTGTCACCAGAAAAAGTCACCAAATCGTGATTGTCACCGGTGACTATCACCTTACACAGACCGAATTTGTTGATTGTGACTGTCACCTATCACAAATCACCTTACCCGATTCCACCCCTGTTTCCCTTGCTTGCCTAAAAATTATGAATTTCAATTACGCATTTTTCGCATATTGGGACAACCGTGTCCCTTTACTTTTAATTTCACTCATTGCAACAAATAACAACAAAATCATTATAATTACTTACCATTCTTTTAAATTCTTCACTAAATAGTCACTAATTTAAACAAAAAAGTAAAAAAAATCGATTTAGAAAATAACCAAAGAAGCGCGGTATAAACTCCAAATGTAATTAGGGTCGTGGCACCGGTTACCGAACAGTTTACGGACTTTTAAGAAAAAAGAAGTTGTAAAAAATACTTTGATCGGGTTTAGAACTGTAATATGAATTTATGCTGAAAGAAAATCTCAAATATTTTTATGGATTAAAGTAGTTTTTCTCATAAAAACTATCAGTAAAAAAAGAAATGAGATTAAATTTAAATCAACAAATTTTGCCTATTATCGAACACTTGTTGCCTGAAGCCGAACAAGAGTTTCCTGTTTCCGAACACTGAAATCAAAACGTCGTTAACCGTACAAAAATCATTTTTAACGCAAAATTTGAATACTTTTTACGTTTTTTTTTATTATAATTTAAAAATAGTTCATTGGCAAAAAAAATAAAAATAGGAATCACGTTTTCAAAGAGTTAATACTAATTAATAACTAATTACAGTAAGTAAGTAATAGGTGGTGTGTAATGTAGGTAACTATACTTTGTAATTAAAATAATATTGAACATAAAATTAGAAATTCATTTGTAGTTTTTTTAAACTTAAAATTAATTTGATTATATAGGTATGCTTATAGCTAAATTTTATAATTATTATATCTATTTAATAGATAATATCACTCTTTTTGTACTTACAGGTACACTTTATGCGTAGGAACTTGTATAAAAATAAATAAATATAGGTTATAACTAATTAGTAAAAAAATAAATAGTAGACAAAATTAAAGGTACTTCATTGATTAAAAAATTAATAAGTAAAAACAATAGCTTTGGCTATTTCATTATTTTAATTTGCGCATAAATCGCAAACAAAATCCTCATTTTGTGCTTCTTGGAATGTCTTCGTAGAGAGTTTCGTACAGGACAAATGGTACCATCTGCTACATGAGTCGCATCCAATGTTTTTCAATGCATCATCTTCTGCATCAGTGTCCAGTTCATCGTTACATTGTTCACATATTTCTTTTTTGCGTGACTTTTCTGAAACATTGACTTTTTTCTTTTGTTTATTTTTTGGTTTCTGATCTTGCAGGATCTTGCGTTTCTTTTTGCGTTCTTCAATTTCCTTTCTTTTTTCCTGCTTAATCCGTTCTCTGTTTTTATAAAACTCTTTCCATTTAGCAGATGAGATCGACATTTTCTCTCTATTTTCTGGGAGTAATGTGACACCTTTCTTATTTGTTATGGGATCCGGATATGTTAAATGTTTAGAAAAACTGGAGGATGGGCTATTGCATGGTGTAGAGGTTTCGCTTGTAATAAGGGCTGTGGTAACTGATTCGGCAGTGATTGTTTTTGTAAAATTGTCAGCTAAAATCATAAAAATTTGTAACCATTTCACAAGAATATTTGAAGTAGGTAGGTATATTTACAGATTTCTCTATGGGGGTTCAAAATTTCTTCCAAAGCTTCTTCTAAAATATCTTCGTCGATACAAACATCATTGGTTGTTTGAGGTGATGTTACAATAAGGTCTAAATCGTCATTTGTTGATTGAGCTGATGGTACCATATCGTCTAAATTTTCTGTTTGCAAAGATGGACTATTTTGCATTACAAGTAGTTCAGGAACCTGAGAACTCGGAAGGTTATTGTGAGCATCTGTTAGAGTTTAAATTAAATTTTGAAAGTCAATCCCTTTTTCAATAATTTGGCTTTCAAAAAATGTCAAAACTTTCTTTGTTGTCTCCATCTCATTGGTAGTTACGTCCGTGACTTCATTGTTGGATTCATTCACTCTCTCCAAATTATTGTGAAGGCATTTTGTATAGTCAACGGCTTCGGGGTCGAACGGAAATAAGCCACACTTCCGGAATGCATTTTTTATTACTGGGGAACGATCACTCTTATCTAAAACAACTTTTAACAGTTGGCAAAAATTCGTTTTTGTCACTGTTTTACCATGATTTTCTGGTAAAACGCTCCATTCTCTTAAAGTTTTCCTGTAATCACTCTTGAGGCCTTTAAAAGCTCCCACATCTGCAGGCTGCATTATATGGGTTGTGTTAGGTGGGAGGGAATACAAAATAATCTGATTGTTAGAGCAGAATTCGCTTAAGTGCATAGATATATGCGACTTGTGTCCGTCAACTAAAAGAAGCACTGGCCTTTTAATCTGATGCTGATTTAGCCAATTTGAAAAGTCGTTCGCAACGTATTCAAAAAATGTTTACGTCCGCATCCACCCAGTTTCTGAGCGACCAACGACCCAATCTTCTGGCATACTATTAACTATTTTCGATGGTACTTTTTGGTAAGGGAAAACTACGACCGGTGGCAATGTTTCACCACTAGCATTAAAAACCAGAAGAACTGTTATATTTTCTTTTTCGTTAGAACATTTTATTTGAAATAAGGTGCGGTATCCTCTTGGACCAATGACATTTCCTGTCTTAGGTGCCAGGCTGAGTGATGTTTCATCTCCGTTAAAAATACGTGTTGCATCATCCAAAAGGTCTCGACAATTTTCATCAGTCAAATATGTTTCCAGTTCTCTGAACCATTTTCTTATTGACTCTTCTTTCACAACAGCTCTGGCTTTCGATATGGTCTCGGGGGTTCGCAAGGTTAAGGAATCCTTGTGTCGGCTCAAAAAACTGTAATACCATTTTTTGCCTGGCCTGTCATCCTTGAAAGAAGTCTTTCGTTTCTCGTCTCTCCATAAATTTAATTTAGATGATTATGCAGAATTGGCGAACGCGTTGGAAAACCTTCTAACAAATGAATATTTGGACCATTTGTGTAATCTTTTTAAATATGACGGTTTTGATCCTAAAGCCATAAGGATTACAATTCAAACGTTGGAAAATGATCGTACAGTACTGATGAGAGATCTATACCAACTGATAATTGTTCTTCTGTACGAAGGAAATTGCACCATTTTAAGTACAAGCAAAAAAGAAATTCTGAAAAGAGCGAAAACAAAGTATAACATTCAAAATAAAATACTCCCAAGTTCTGCTGGATCGACAATCACTTTTCATAGAATTTTAAAGTCCTATCCAGATTTAGCATTGTGTATAATGAACGATTCCCAAAGTGATAAAATAAAAAGACCCGTACCTTTATGCCAAATTATTTCAAAGGGTTACATCAATTTTCCAAATCTTCTAAGAGGTTCTTTCGTATTTGGTGTGATAGACAAAAACATCCACCATGGGATTGTAAAGGCTGTTCTACACCATCAGATTTTAGAAACCAGAATTTTAAATGCTAGAAAAGTCAACTATACGAACAAACAAGATAATGAACTGTTGGATGATGTTTTAAAATATGCATTATTAGCTTTTCGAAACTCACCAATAAATAACAAAGACAAATATGTGAACCTTATTAAAAGTAAGGTTCCGGTTGAAACAGCTAAATTATGGGAGAAGAATTTCGATGAAAAGTTTCCTTCTTATAAACGAATTGGCTGTGATTTTTATTCTAACGAAAGTTATTAATAATAATAATTTATAAACCTTTTCTTTTTTTTTACTTTTGATTAATGTTGTTCTAACTGAAAACGATACAAATTTTCTTGTTATTAAATTATTTATTTATGTAAATAAATACTTACTGCTGTGTTAAATAAACAAACAAAAAACTTAAAAGTACAAAAAGTTGCGTTTTTTAAATTAAAATCCAAAGAGAATGGGCAAATATATAAACCTAGTGACCAGAAATGACGAGGTACTATGGAGTTTACCAACATACGAGCATTTTGAGAATACTAAATCATTAGAGTTAGCAATAATGATTGCTAAAAATGAATTTTATTATTATTTTCGTGAGCTATCTTCTTTACCACTCAGAGCTTTTGGAATAAGATTTAGGTGTTCATATCATTTTCATTTCATTACCATAACAATAGAAGCGCGCTGAGGTTATTGCATACTTTCAACATGGACATACTGTCTTTGTCTCCATCAACTTTATTGTATTTAAGTAGATTGTTTAAATCTATTCTTAATTCGCACCGAGGAATTGGGTTAATCACC